>NC_056725.1:1148597145-1148784645 GCF_019279795.1 Protopterus annectens | reverse complement strand
TGGTAGCAGTAGAAAAAAAAGGGGATAGAAAACTGTCCTCATTAATAATGTGTGCCATCATAGAAATGATGCCCTGTGGCACGTAATGTTTACAAAAGAAAAATATAGAGTGCCTCTGTAGAAATGAAAAGTTTCACGGCTTGTTTTGTTTTGTCGCCAAGGTTTCCAGTAGACACAAACAACTTTGCAACTGCTAATTATGGATAATGTTAATACTGCATTTGTTTTTCTTTATAAATAGTAACCTAAGCATTTAAGTGACAAACAGGATAAGAATTGCAGGATGAGGAAGAGGCAGGTTTCAGGAACGTGGTCACTAATTATCTCATTTTCCAGATTTTGGGCTTTTAGACCAAACACTGACAGTTGCTGCCACTTACTCAGCATCACTGAGGAAAAATGAATTTTTTAAGTGTTCGTATATCAATTTTCCTAATTTTTAGTACATTTATATGAGTATTAGTTCAAGATGATTGGCTTTGTGCGTGACGTAATTCAAAAAAAGATGAACTGCATATAGGGTTATCATTTCTTTTAAACAGTCACAAATCTACATGAATCAAGCACAACTATTTATTTATTAATTACTATTTGGTAACCGCATAAATAGGCTGGTCCAAAGACCCTTTTCAGCCATGACCTAAAAGTACAGAAACTAAAGCAAACATGAATAATCAATAACCATATACATAAGAAAAAATGCAAAATAAACAGTTTTTAAAGGATCTTGGAACAATTATATGCTAGTTGCAGATCGTTACGCTTGTTACAGAGTCTTATGTAGATAGAAATGTTAGAGAGATGGTGTTAACAGTAAAACCAAAGTTGTTTGTGAAGTTTACAGTATATATAAACTCCATTTTAAATTTCAGCATTTCAGATAACAAGCAGGGAAAGACTGTCATGCTGGAGGTAGCTTGCTGTTAAAATTCAACATTTAAAGATGACTGTCTTCCTGGAGGTAGTATGCTGTTTGATAACAAATGGTTAACCATTGTACCTAAAGCACTTACAGTTAGCTTTTTTGTGTGTGCGTGTGTATGCATGGTTTTGTGTGTGTGTGTGTGTGTGTGTGTGTGTGTGTGTGTGTGTGTGTGTGTGTGTGTGTGTGTGTGTATGTTTGTGTGTGTGTGTGTGTGTGTGTGTGTGTGTGTGTGTGTGTGTGTGTGTGTGTGTGTGTGTGTGTGTGTGTGTGTGTGTGTGCGTGTGTCAGTGCGTGTGTGGTGCAAGTTTTCAGAGAAGGCCTGTTGAACTTAAGTTGGATTCTATTTGATAATCCTGGGAGAGAAGACATGTTTTCTAGTAGCTGTTTTATATTTCGGTCTGTTTCGTGTGATTGCGTTCTCCTGGGTACTTACTACTGGAGTAAACACAGTCTTGGATGGGTAGCTTATTTCCCAAAGGTATGCAATAGTCACTGTTTAGTATTTTGTGAATAAGAGTATCTAGGAGATAAGTTAACCTTTCTTAAGCTGGAAACCATTTTACGCATTGTAAGAGGTGGTGGTGCTGTGGTAGCATTGTCGCCTCACAGTAAGACGCTGTCCGGTTCGATTCTCAGCTAGAGTGTCTTCTGCGTGGAGACATGCATGAATGGGCGCACCTTTGTTGAAGGTTGTGCGTCAGGCCTGGCAAGCCGGTATGTAAAAATCAACTGCCAATCATTAGCGGACCGGAGTTCCGCTGTGGCGACCCCTAACTGGGAAAAGCCAAAAGACACAAATAAACAAACAAAAGGATAGAACTGTGAGATCTGCTGATGGCATGAATGGCAAATCTGCAAATTTTATTTTCTACTGTCTGAAGTCTTTACAAATTTTGTGATGAGTAGAAAGTAATCAGAGGAAGACAGTACTCCAACTTAGGGATAAAAACATTATTACTCAAAATGGATGCCATAGTTCTGCAACTACATTTCCTGCAACTGTCTCATTCTTTTATATATCCTTTATATATCATTTGATGCTTTTATTTGTCATGAAATTAGATATTTTATTTATGACTGCAGATATTTTGATGGTATAGACACAGTGAACAGAAGGGATAAAAGTTTGATTTTCTAACATTGTTATTAGAACTGTAGACTTTTTAATTACAGCACCAAGCTACCCAAGTGAGTCACAGATTTCATCTTATTCATAAAAACTTGAGGTAATTGGAAAGGAAACAGCAAGTACTCCGTAACTATTAAATTATAGTCCACACGCTTAGGGTCCAATGTTTTACTTGCAGGCAACTGTCATTATAATTTTCTATTCAGGGCCACTCCAGACTGTGACATTAGTTAGTCACTAAACTGACAACTTGTGTTTGAGGACAGACTCAAATTATCAAAGGGCCAAGGAAGCAAATCAGGACAGCATATTGGATGGCAGATTTCTTTTCCATTCCAATGGGGAAGGCAGACTTAACAGTCTGAGAGAAAGGCCTTTCTTAGCAAGGACTGTATCTCTCATAAACCATGTGCAACCAGGCTTGGTACACAAAATTAATGCATGTTTCCAGCGCTTCTTCTACAGCAAAATCAACTTCTGTGATCCTCCGCTAGTCTGAGGCAACTCCTGAGAGAATAAAGTCAACCATCCCAATTGCCCCATGTCCATCTTCAGCTCAGTTGTTTGGATTATCAAAGGGGAATCAGTTCTCATGGAAACTGCTATGCTCAGGTCTGGAAGAGAGATGATGGTCTGGAACATGTACTGTTACATGTAAATACTTGGAGTTGGGTTTCAAAATCAAGTTAATGCACCATTTAGAACAAGGGAATGCATATCCTCTTTAAAATGGACAGTGCAGTGGTGTACTGTTGTCGCCTCACACCAAGAGGTTCTCCAGTTCGATTCTCGGCTGGAGTGCCTTCTGTGTGGAGTCTGCATGTCATCCCTGAATTCATGTCGGTTTCCTCTGGGTGCTCCAGCTTCCTCCCATGTTACAAAGACATGTGTCTGGAGCATTTCTGTCCAGGCCTCTACTGAACACTGGCTTCATTCCAAGTAGGACTTTCCCAGTAAACAAATGTTAAATAAGTAAATAAAATAACAATAGACTGTAAGCGTTCAGACTTCTGACGCAAAACTCCAAAATTTCTAAATGTAGTGGTATAAATATTTGAAAGATTACAACATATGATAAAAGAACCTCATATTGTGGCATCATGTACTATACTTTTACATACTGTCTATAAAATAACGATCTGCCTGTAAGAATAATCCATTCGCACTCTGAAGTTAAAGGGCTGCAGAGATAGGAGCCACCAGGCATGATTCTATGTGAGGGGGACTTAGCTTAACTAAAGCTAAGGGGAAGCAGACCCAAACTGCTGTAGGGAGGATATGGGTTTTAAGAAATGGGTCCCCCGAACATTGATAATATGCAAATAGACACTCACACACACACACACACACACACACACACACACACACACACACACACACACACACACATGGGATACATTCAGAATGCTTAATGTTCTAAATATTGAATGCAAAAAGATGAATCTCACAGAATCATTCCTTTGTTCTCCAGCTGATTAAGTTCCAACAACCTGATGATGCTACTGTAGCACTCCTGTAAGTTTTCATTTTTATATCCTGTTTTCTTCCTGCTAGTGTCATTCATAATTGTTTTGTTCAAGTCAGTTTTGGCACTTTTTACCCCTTTGTTCAAGTTTTCATTTTTCTTTCTTCTTTCTGGTGAACTCATAATTTTGGGGATCATATAGCTCCAACAGTTTTATATATAATTTTATTTTAAAGCCAGTGTAGAAAAAACAAATGGAGTTGTACTACTACAACTGCAGCAATGGTAAAGTCACAGAAAAATCTTGACCTTACTTAATGCAGAGGGACTTTAACTGCATGGATAAAGCTAGCTGCATAGTTTGATGGCACCATAAAAGATCTAAGTCCTGTCAAGGCACGCACATATCTTACAAAGCACCCCAATCCAAAACCATCTGAACATTTTAGATTATAATAATGAAATCAAAAGACAAATGAAAATATGTCTGAATATGTAATAGAGCTCCTTTGCTACAATTTTGTCAGTTTCTGGAATGTATTTCTTAGTTGAGTAGTGATAGGTTGATGTTAGATATAGTTAAAATCATAGTTGAACCTAATCAAACACTACGATCCACAGTCTGCTTGGAAACAACTAGAGGGCATACCACAGAATTATCTTAAGAATACACTGAGCCCACCTTTAATAAGTAATCCTATTCCAAAACCACCAGTTCTGTAAGGCACCATCTCAAACTAAAAGCATGCTGGTAAAAGAAAAGCATTAAAAAAGGGTCATAGCAACATCATGTTGGTAAAATATGCAGAACACCAGTTGGATAAATGCAAAATGCAAAGGAATATTCTTTAGAGTGTTGCACTGCTTTTGTTATATACCTCACGTAGCCTGAGTTGCACTGAGCTTGCAAGTGATGCTGATTATAAAGATAGCCCAATGATATGTGGGTTGCCCCTGAGAAACAGACAAGGAGCTTGTCACTCCCTCATTGCTGTCTATTATTTTTCAGAATGAATACCAGAAATTGGTTTAACATATCTAAAAAAAGTTTAATATGTAAAGTCGTATTCAGTGACATCTGAAATCCCAAATGCACTTAGCAGTGTTGTAATTCCATGTCAAGGCAAAACAAACCTGCCATATATGTATGTGTGTGCAGTAAACTAGGCATGCCATTATTTGGTAAATAATGCATCTGGTCAGTGGAAGTCAGCACAGAGTAGAGTTTCAGCTTTTACAAACATTCGCTGAGATGACATAGAAAAGCCACTTGAGAAAGGTATATGGATACACTATCTATCTCTACATATATATATATCCACTAGAAGGATTTTTCAGCTCATAACATAGATTGTTTTTGCAGAATTAAATTAGTCCCATTTTTATGTTGTACAAATACAGCACAGGTTAGATACAACAGTGATCACACTATGCAACAAAATGGATACTTTGGTCCAGTATTATGTTAGCTTGGATAGTTGTGCAGGTTGTGCCCCCCCCCCTTATATGTTTATAAGGTGCTGTACATCTGCAGCACTGAGATAATTTATCATAACACATCATGGAGAGCCTGGTTGATGTCAGAAATAGCTTATGTAACATTTTACAGGCAAACAGTTTTCTAGTTTCGGATGAGGATGTGCAATAATTGTTAGCAGCCATAGTACATAAGTATGATTCTTAGTTAGAAAGGCATTTTGCAAAGTGTTTTTAAATGTATTTCACATTTGAGAGAATGTCATGCATTTCTTTCAGATGTTTTTATGAAAAACAAAAAAAACTTAAAGTATTTAATGCGCTGCCCTGGTACCCTAATATTTTTAAAGTGCACCAGTTGCTGATGTTCTCAATAATCCCCATCTGGCCCTCCCTCATTTCATCATTGATCATTGTTAGTAGATTACAAAGTCTCACTTACTGCAAAAGGTCATATCACGGAAAACTCCACCTATCTACTCTAAATGTCGTGGCCCCTTCTTGTGCTCAAAACTACCCCTTGACTGTCCTACAGTTACTATCCTTTTATATGTAGGCACAACACTTTTGCATCCATCAATGGGTATCAAATATTAGACAAAACCCTTACCAGCAAGGCTAGGTCTAAGAAATAAGCATGCTTTCCTTGTTTCTCTTCAACAGATTCCATCTTGGGCTATGGTTCCTTGCTGTAATCAAGACAACATAATTTCCAATTCCTTCTTCGATTTAATGAATCTTTTGAAGCTGTCATACTCCCAGCAGGTCTGTCTTCTTTACACCATCTCATGTTTTAACTACTATCCACCTACCAGCTATTATTATTCTTAGGTTAGTTCAACTTTACTGATTCCTACAATGCTGCCCTACTGATAGCAACACGGCCTCTAATCTAATTTCATGTATACCTGTGAACACATTTTTGCATTCTCACATTTTCCACTGTACTACTAACCTCTTTCCAATACTTATCAAGATCCTTGTTTTGTTTCTTACTATTAATGTATATATTGTTTATTTCAAAATCATGGTAGTACAGTAAGAAAGCATATATTCTCGGACATGTGTGAATTTTAACTTTCTGTGTTTTTTTACTGTAGCATCTATTGCTGTGAATGGTTTCAGATATCTTCCATTACTTCTCAAAGATTAGCTACTTTTTATTACTGTATTATTTCTAGTTATATGGTATTGTAATTTAATGGATCTTTGCTCCCCAGGCCTCTGCTGGAAAGGGGCATTATGCCCACTCTCTGTAAACAATTCCCACGAAGCAAGTACAAATAAATAAATAATGTATGTCCAGTCCCCTTCCTTCTCTTCAGCAGATTCATATGGGTCAATGGACATTGGTTTGTCCAAAGTTAAAGATATGGATCATGTAGAGGTCCAAGAAACTGCTGTCCATAGTCACTACTTTTCTATATGGCCACTGTCCTCCAGCTCCACCTCATCAGCACTTAGATTACTATCTAAGGACTATTTATGTCCTTAAAGATGCAGTGCATTTATTTATCCCAGGATTTAAACAGCCGTATGGCATTTGTTGTGTCTCTGACAAGAGGAAAACAGAAAAAGTATCTCGCTACCAGTGCATTAACTCTGTGATCATCTCAAGTGATCCTAGGCTCACTACCACCATGTGAACTCTGTGATCATCTCAAGTGATCCTAGGATCACTACCACTATCTGAACTCTGTGATCATCTCAGTGATCCTTGGATCACTACGACATTGAGAACTGAGTGATCATCTCAGTGATCCTGGAATCACTATCACAATGCAAACTCTGAGATCATCTCCATGATCCTGGGATCACTATCCCAAGGTGAACTCTGCGATCATCTCCATAATCCTGGGATCACTACCACTTTGAGAACTCTGTGATCATCTCTGTAATACTGCCTATGGAATCAACAGCATATTTTTGTAGACATTTGCCATTTATTAATCAACACTGTTAGACAATCTGCCCTT
Organism: Protopterus annectens; assembly: GCF_019279795.1. NCBI lineage: Eukaryota > Metazoa > Chordata > Ceratodontiformes > Protopteridae > Protopterus > Protopterus annectens. The sequence continues at coordinate 1,148,777,674 of NC_056725.1, read as the reverse complement.
CTCTGACATATACCATAAAGGTTAAGAACAACATAAGTCTGATCCACTGTGAATCAAGCCATTGGGCACAAATGCCTTTTTTGTTAGATGTATGAAACCATGCATTAGCAGAAAATAATTTATTTACTTGTTTTATGGTATGTCTCTTCCATAAGCCGCACCACGTGTGCAATACAAGTGATTTTACCAGAAGGGCTATTGGAGAATTTGTGATTGTTCAATAGGTCCTTTTGTGTGAGTGTCTCTGGGTGTACATGTGTGTGTGTGTGTGTGTGTGTGTGTGTGTGTGTGTGTGTGTGTGTGTGTGTGTGTGTGTGTGTGTGTGTGTGTGTGTCCACAATACAGGGGTTGCCCTGTCTAGCATTAGTTTCTCCACCTCATGCCCATGGAGCTGCAGGCTAGACTACAGCTCCACAATGACCTGGAACTGGATTAAGCAGGTAAGTGGAGAATGAATGAATGAATGAATGATGTAGTTCAACAAAGTTATTCAGGTGTAAATTCTGGGATTATTGCATAATAGCAACAATACATAATTTTTTTCTTATCGTCCATAGTCCACTCTATCATCTTAATGCCTTTGGCATGTCAGTTTTTGTGAACTACTACTTCTTTCCAAGACAGGGGAGCCATCCTGCCCCTGGGCCTGGCCTACCCCATTGTAGGAATGTTTTCATGTCTTGAGGATTCTACACTGCCATGTTTCCAGTCCTGGCACCAGTGTGCCTACCAGCTGGCACCAGTGTACCTACCAGGATTGGGCACTTTTTTATCCTGGGTCATGTGCACCCAGCTATCTTTTTTATTTTTTTAACCCACGTCTGTCCATGATATATGGTATGCAAATACAGTCTATGTATTAATGTTGTCTTGGTGAGATTTTGTAAAAAAACAGGGTCCACCTCATGAAGGTACTTACCAAGACTTGCGGATGAATTCAGTTCCAGCAATACTACTCTCCTTTGTTTGCTGACTTATCATCTCTCCATTTGGACCCCTCTGTTGTAGAAGGAAGTAGCAGTCCACACAGATCACAAAAACTGATAGGCCAAAAAAGAGCCATAAAGATGATAGAGTGGACTATTGAGGATAAGAAAGAAATTTTGTATTGTTATTATTATGCAAGAAGCCCATAATTTCCAGACAGAAGATATATAAAAGATTAAAAGAAAAATTAGAGGAAAGAAAAATACTTACACCAGAAAAACTGTCAAAAGCTACCAAAACTGAAGAAGTGCAAAAAGATAAAGGAAAACAATCTAGAGACTTTTGAAAAACTTAAAAAAGAAATATGGACATGGGAAAGAAAGCAATATCTGATATGGTGCATTATTTATGCAAAGGACAAAGTCAAACTAATCAACACAAAAAAAAAAAGGCAGCCCCAAAGATACTCATAGAGAAATACAGGCAAAGGCATCAGGATATGAAAAATTTTACAATAAAAAATAAGATCACAAAGAGGAAACATAGAACAGAAGATTAGTAAAGTAGAAGTTAAAAAATAGAAGTTGAAGTTATGGAATACTTGCAAAGTGAAGGATTTAGTGTAGAAAGTCTAACACAGGTTATATTACAGCATGATGGAACGAGTCTCCAAAGTAAGGAGACATAAGAGGATCAGGAGACATCTGAAGAAGAAATATGGGCATGGGAAGGAAGAAGAGATTTAATATGGTGTAATATTTATTTAAAAGAGAAAGCAAAACTAATCAATATCTCAGCAGAGGGGCAGCAAACAAGGCAGTAGTTCAATCAAAGCAGTTTTATTGTAAGCGTTTTGTGTGTGTGTGTGTGTGTGTGTGTGTGTGTGTGTGTGTGTATATATATATATATATATATATATATATATATATATATATATATATATATATATACAAACACATTTATATTTTTAAAGTGGTGGTGCTGTGGTAGCGTTGTTGCCTCACAGTAAGCTAAAGCTAGAGCGTCTTCTGCATGGAGACATGCGTGAATGGGAGTACCTTCGTTGAAGGTTGTGCATCAGGGCTGGTAACTCAGCATGTAAAAATCAACTATCAATCATTAGCGGACCAGAGTTCCACTGTGGTGACCCCTAACCGGGAAAAGCCGAAAGACACAACAAGTTATTTGTCTGTAGAATATATATGTTTTTTTTTTTATTGAATCGAGAGATACCTGGCCTTTTGTGTATTTTTGCAATTCCTCATACAGTTGTTTGCAGTTTAATGCATTTCAATGCTGCCATCTTCTGACTATATGCAATATTGCATTTGTATACATGGAGAGAAAGCAATTAATAATAGAAAATTATTTAAGTGTGTGATGTATGTGTTTTATATGATGAATATGATCTATTATATTGTAGGAGTTTTTTAAGTTTTACAGTTGAAATGTAGTTTTTTTTTATGGAGTATTAGGGCAGCGAACAAGCTGGAATAGGAGTTATATCTGTTTTCAATATGCAGTTGATGAAATGATGCCATTGGACAGACTGCTGATGATGTAATTTCTGTGATGAGTTTTAAAAGGGATTAGTTCTAGTTTTTAAAATATCTGATGAAGTGCTGTTGAAGGCACAAAAGCGCTAACCTACCTTACGATAAAACTGTTTTGATAGAACTATTGCCTTGTTTGTTGCCTCTCTGCTGAGATATTGGATACTTGTGAAGTTTTGTGCACTTTCATAGAGGCACTTAATTCCCTGGCATTTAAGGAGTGTTTTCATTGGATTTACTTTATATCCTGTAAGCTGGGGGAGTACGGCAATGGAAGTGGAGCTTGAGTTGGAATACAACCCAAATTGCCTGGGTCTACAAGGTAAAGCCGATAACTCTAAAAGAATGCTACAAGCAGAGAGTAATTCTTTGTTAGCGTTTAACATGGACAGTATAAATGATACCAATGAAGAGAACAACATTAATGATGGCATGCAAAGTGTGCTCAAACTCACTAGAGATCAAAATTAATGTGTTTAAGTTGAAAAGAATACAGTGGCAACATAAATACTTGGAAGCTTGCACCTGCTTCAAAGTAGTCCCTGGATGACTACACATAATAAAGATGCCTACACATGGCCATTTTTACCCTGAACTGCTAGTAAAATGGCAAAAGCTTAACTTAGAAATAAGTATAGGCTATATGCAGCTCTTAATTGAGCAATATATGACTGTGGAAACGGAGCTTCTAACCTTCATTATGAATGTACAACAATAGTTACAAACACAGTTAGCCATAGATAAATATAAATCATTCTTAAATGAATTGAATATGAATGTCACCCTTTTCGAACAGAAGCAACATATTCAAATAAAGAAAAAATTGGAACGAGACTTTATTTAACATTTGTTAACCGGAAAAGTCTGACTTGGAACAAAGCCAATTTTTAGCGGAGGCCCAGGGAGAAACACTGGCAATGTATGTCTTTGTAACGTGGGAAGAAAACACAACCCCAGAGGAAACCCACATGAAATCAGGGAGGACATGCAGACTCCACACAGAAAGCACTCCAGCTGAGAATTGAACTGGAGAACCTCTTGCTGTGAGGCAACAATGCTACTGCTGCACCAGACTGGACTTCCAAAAAGGGGAAGTGTTCACATGGCCAAAGAAACCAATCAGAAGGGCCACAATGGACCAACCCCCTGCAAATAGCCAATCAGCAGCCCAATTTTCTTGGGTGGCAAAAGCCAGGGTACCATTTGGCTAGGCTTATATAGGCCCTAGGGCCAATAGCCTAGTACCTACCTATGAACCTGTGAACCTATGAATTGATGAGAAAACTGAGGGCAGGAATGAGACTAACCACGACAGCAGAAATGGACTAGCCCACAGGTAACAGACAATCAGCCAACTCACTGACTAGAGAACCGAGAGAGGAAATGAAGACATCAAGAAATAATGGAGATCCGCCAGTAATAACAGCACACATGAGCAATGTCAGAAGGAAAGCAAGAGAAACTGGAAACACTGCAGACTCTATGGTTTTTCTGAAGTTCCTGCTCCCCATAAGGGAATTTTCACCAAACCCACATGTTTATAACAGAGTGAGGAAGAGAAGAAAAACATCAGAAGACACAACAGAACCAAAAGCTTGATGAAGAAACCATGGCAATTCATGAAACGGGATTTGTGTTGAATATCTGTAAGTATGTATTGACTGAGACTGAGTTATCTTTGCTTAAAAAAAGGTCTGTCTTTTTGTACCATCATTGCACACAGATTGTGTTGATTTCATTATTGATGTAAAGTTATTCAGAAGGAATGTCATGTTGAAACTGATACATGGTACCAGTGGTAAATGTGAAAATGATGTTTTTAGGAAACCATCAACATACATACCACCAATGCATCCATTTTTAATAGCGTTTGAGTGACCATGTGAGAAGGACTTATTAGGATTGATGCAGAGCAATGGGAAATAAAGATGATTCTACCTTGATCTGCTCTGCCTCTAACCTCTCTGAATTGCTCACTAAAACTCAAACTACTTTTTCAACCACCGAAAACTGGATGCACCAAAATCACCTCTCTCTCAATGCCAATAAATCTAAAATGTTACTGTTCCCTAAAACAAAGACTCATTCTTATAACAAAGATACTTTTAGAGTCCTGAGTCAAACCAACTCACCCATAGAAGTGGTTCCATCCACCAAACTACTCGGCATTACTATAGATAAGTACCTTAAGTTCAACATCCACATTCTGCAAAATATTAAGAGAACCCACCAAAAACTTGGTATGCTATACAGGACTAATCACTTTCTCTCACACTCTACTAGGCACACTCTGGCCACTACCTATCTTCTGCCCTCCTTACTATACGGAGCTCCTCTCCTTACCAGCCTGTCCTCCTCTATCACCTCCAAACTAGAAAACTGCTATAATAAAATCATGAAATTTGCCACCAAATGCAAACATTCCACCCATCATTGCTGCAACCTGCAATCTCTGAATTGGCTAGAACTCCCAAACTACCTAAACTACCTCCAACTCACCACTGCCCATAGACTCATGTTTCATCCTTCTAAATGTCCAGCTCTAGCTAATATCCTTCCCCCTTATACCCCTAATAGAACTCTTAGATCTGAACATCAAAACTTGATAGCTATCCATAAGCCCAAACGTCCTGATGGCCAACTCCTCCTCTCTTTCTCACTAGGTAAAAAATGGAATTCTCTCCCCTCCACTCTAAGAACTATACCAAACTCAGAAAACTTCAAAACCCAGCTTTTTAAACACCTGTCCACTAAATGGAAATGTACCTGCCTTCACCCTAAATAAATTCTCCTAACTACTTGCCCAAAAAAATGTTTTTGTTTCTTCTCTCCCAGGTTCCTAAGCTCTAGTGGCAACTGGTGACTTCAAATCAAAGGGGGGCTGCAGGAGACAGCTGAATTGGTGGGGTCAATGGGAAGGGGTGTGACCAACTAGAAAGTGGAGGAGCTATGCTCAAAACCACAAAAACTAACTTTAATTAAATACGCTGCCCTGGGTGCCAAACCGTCATTATGAGAGTCCAATCAAGACAAAAATAAGTGTAGAAGAATAAAAATATTTCAATGCATTGGCTGCATGACAGCTTACTTAATATCTAGATGGAAACAAAAGGTTGTGAGGCATGAAAAAATAAATTACCTTTTAAATACATTACTGGAATGCCAGTCAAAATCAAGTATAAGAAAAACAAGCAGCACTCAACTCAAACCACTTCTCGTTGCACTGCAGTTATAATTATAATTTATATTCAGCTTTATTAAAGTACCAAATAAAATGCTGAAAGTAGAAATCTCTGTGATGTCCCCACTTGTAAAAATGTTTCTTATCCAAAAAAGACCTGCTGCCTGACAACTATCTACTTGTTTCATGGGGAAAACATGATCAAAGTAAAAAATTAAAAGCAAACAAGAAACAAGCTCAAGATACATTGCTTAAAGGATTACTGTACAGGTTATGAACCACACATGATTGGCATTCTCCTTAGTTTATGAATAAAGCCTGTAGAGATGACTGGAAGTCTCCAACAAGTGTAATGAGCTTTTTAAAATAATGTAATCCTGTCCTCCAATACCCAAGGCTTATACATTATCTAGTTAAGTATTCTCTGCATGGCAACAACAGAAAGGCTTTCAATGTTGGCAATTCTTTAACAGTATGCTTATTAAAGCTTACTTGCATCTTACGATCTCAGACAAGCTTATCTTATGGTCATTAAAGCATTGCTACTTAAACACAGAGCAACAGGCACTTTCTGAGTAATAAGCATAAATCAACAGTACAAAAATATGACAGAAACCAGACCATTCTGCAAAATCAAGGACAGATGAAAAGCCAGTGTAGTACTTCTGTCTACCCTGGATGGGGGGGGGGACACTCTGCATCTATTACACTGCATAACTACTCCTTGCCTTGCTTGGACACATCCAGAGTCACTACATGGGGGAGTGGGGTGCAAAAAGTATGTCACAATTTGAAATGTCTCTGGCTGACTGTGATGGCCCTGGTACATTTGTCCTACCTCTCAACCTCAGAGCAAGAAATCTGGACAAAACCATACACAGAAGTGGGACAAAGGCCCAAAAATAGGGACAATTTTTAAATATTGCTCTTATAAACTTAGAAAGATAATAGAATAGGTCTTGCATTAGTATAAATTTTCTGAAGGGTATGAAATCTGAAACTCAAATGTCTGTCATTATTTTCTAACTTCAGTCTTTAATGATTTGTCACTAATTTGCCAAAAAAAAGACAATTTTATGAAAAATGGACCAAAAATGTGATGCAAAAATATAAAATAGCCACACAATACAGCTGGGAACCTGTCAAAGAAGGGACACTTTAATATTAGTACTGCTAACTTGAGCAACTGACAAAATAAAAGAATCTACATGCATTTCAAGTAATCTATAACTTTAATTATTACAGTTATTTCTTAATTGTAAACCCTCCATGTTTTCTTCCAACATTGCTATTTTGCGGAGGGATTATTAGGGGGAAGAGTAACATTTTGAGCCAAAATCAGGGACAGTTGAGAGGCTGGCTATGCCTAATTCTATAAAGCAATTTATTTGCATGTACCTCTCAACATGTTAATGCAATAAATCTGGACAAGGCCAAATATACTGTGGGAACATATAAACAGTACTAAAAATTGCTCCTGTATAAACTGAGACAGTTGATAGAATAACAGGTCTTACTTTAGCATGCATTTTTCTGAAGGTTATGGAGTCTGAAACTCAGTGTATCATTATTTAGTGACTTAATTCCTAAATGATTTGCCAGAAAACTACACATTTTATGAGGAACAAACCAAAAATAAGAAGCAAACATTTATTAATTCTTTGAAAATCTGGACAGTTAGGAGGTATAGTTCAGCTGAGCCTCTGAGTTTGCCGCCCTTCCTCCTCACAAAATCATCGTCGAATGGAGCCTCTGCAGCCATTCCAATGATCCATTACTTGGCTATTTCACTCCATTTACCATAAACACTAATGTGCATACTGCTTTACTTCTATGATGATTTGGACTTCATTTGAAAGTTTTATTTTGCATTTTACAGCACAAACACTAAGTCATCTGCTAAACAAAGCAATGCAGTCTCACAATGAAAACAGACTTAGCATTAAAACTTCTCTGCTCTTGAAACTCACATTCATTGAAACAGCATTGAAACCCACATTCAAAGAAAATACATTTTGCCAGTGGCAGATAAAGATTAATTTTGGGCTGTTTTCAAATCATAGGCCCCTTGCATATGAAACATACATGTGCTCTTTGACACATCTTCCTGATTGTACCAAATTATATTCATTGTACAATACAGTACAGTTGTTAGAGGGTGTTTTAAAATTGTTTTGAACATTTTTCCAATAAGCAATGAAACAAAACGCATGTACCCATAATGACAAAACTGCCCAGCTCAGAACATTTCCATCATAAAAGTCTACTCAGACTTCTACAGTCCACCATTATCAGTAAATATGCACAATTCTACGGTCCACCATTATCAGTAAATATGCACAATTCTACAGTCCATTATCAGTAAATATGCACAATCTCTGAAGTAAAAGTCATCTAAATAATTCCACATTAAATACATTTGTAACTAATGAAGAGGTTGCTGTTAGCGAACACCTCTATATTTCATGGTTTCATCGAAAAATAGTGTATGTTGCCCCTGAGGAATAAATATCCTATATTACATTAAAAAATGATAAGCTACTTACATTGCAAGAGGAATGGATGGCAAACAGATAACAGGCTCATAGTTAGTATCTTCACCAAGGAGGACATTCTCAGGACAGCAGCATCCACCCCTTGTGGGAGTAGAACCCACAGCCTTCTGCATCAACAGCAAGTACACAACCTGTTGTGCTATTAACAATGCAAGCTGACTTAGCATAAGCAGCACTAAATTTCTCTTCCCCTGCAGCTCTCAGCTCCTTGTAAAATCTACTCAATACTCAACTACATCTCAACTTTGCAGCACAAGAAATCTGGAAAAAGCCAATATTTATTGGGGGGGGGTCAAAAGCCCAAAAACCAGGGACACATTAAACATTGCTTGTATAATCTTGGAAAGTTGCTAGAATAAAATGCTGTGTTACCACCATACATTTTACTGCCAAGGTCCCTGTGCAAAACAGTCAGAGCAACATACCACTACGCCAAATTAGCTGCTTTGTCAAAGAGAAATGCTGTGTTACCACCATACATTTTACTGACAAGATCCCTGTGCAAAACAGTCAGAGCAACATACCACTACGCCAAATCAGCTGCTTTGTGAAAAAGAGGAAGACTGAAACTTAAATGGCTATCATTTAGTGAATTCAGTTCTCACCATAGCTGTCAACCTCTTAGTACAAAACACCTGGACACACCCAGTAATGAGGGAATACAGCTCTCAAACATATTCAGTGAATTCAGTTCTTGCCATAGTTGTCAACCTTAGCACAAAAAAACATATACAAAGCCAATAATGGGGGAATACAGTCCCAAAAATAGGGACAAATTTCAAATATTCATCTTATAAACTTAGAAAATTACTAGAATAAAAGGTTGTGTTACTATGTATTTTCTGAAGAACATGAAGTCTGAAATTCAAATGCCTGTCAATTTTGCTTCTGATGGAACAAAAACAATGTTCAGCAGAGGCCCAGGGAGAAATACTGCAGACACATGTCTTTGTAAAATGGCAAGACACAAGAGCAAATCTACACAAACACAGGGAGGAGATGCAGACTCCACACAAAAGGCACACCAGCCAAGAATCAAACCAGAAAACCTATAGCTGTGAGGCAACAATGCTACCACTGCAGCATCAGATATGTAAAGAATTAAACATTCAGAAGCCTGAAGTGTGAAATTCAAATGCCTGTCACTTTTATTTAACATTTGTTAACCAGGACAGTCTGACTTGAAACAAAAAAACAATTTTCAGCAGAGGCCCAGGAAGAAATAATGCAGACATGTCTTTGTAACATGGGAGGACACAAAAGAAAACCCACACAAACACAGGGAGAAGATGCAGACCGAACACAGAAGACAACCCAGCCAAGAATCAAACCTGAGAACCTACAGCTGTGAGGCAACAATGCTACCACTGCACCACCAAACATTTAAATATTTAGAAACCACAGATATTATGAGGAACAGAACAGATCAAATATGAGGCAAAAATCTGCAAATTTTTTTGCAAATGGTGGTAGGTAGGGAATTCAGGCCCTTAACACCTGCATACAAGGTACAGGGTTCAAGCGTGAGGTATTCCCTACCACACCACCATGAGTTTGCTCTAGCCACCAGTACACTAACTGGGGCATTACACACACACACACACACACACACACACACACACACACACACACACACACACACACACACACACACACACACTCACACACCCACACACACCTTATCGCTGAACAGATGAGCTAATTATTAACTGCTTCAACACACACTCTGCATGCTTACCTTGTGGCTGAACAGCCCCCAGCCCCACCGACGACCTAAATAACTGCTTCCACGATATCTGAACAGCCCCAGCCCCGACGACCTAAATAACTGCTTCCACTTACTGCTCGTCGCCGCTGATATCCGAACAGCCCCTTTACCTGTATTCCTTGCACGATTGGTCCATCTTTGCAGTCCAAATCCATAATTGGTCCTGCCTGCGACTGCTGCAGTCCAGAGTGCCTCCATTTCGTGATGTCATCGCCGCACAGACTTCTGGGCATCATGGGGCTGAGATGCCTTTCCCCCTATCTAGACTGCTGAGAAAGCAGTCTGAGAGCATGCATGCATGTCCGGAAATTGATTTTGTGGTTCTGTTGTTTTTTTATTTGTTTTTTAGGTGGGAGGGCTGCAGTCCTGCAGTCCTATGGCACAAGCCACTCCTGCTAAACTCTCTAAATCTCCCATAGCTTGTTTTTCTATGACTGTATCCAAGCTCTCTTCAATTCCTAGAGTTACCTAACCCTCATCACAACTGTGTAAATATTGTAAATAGTTTCATACTTTAAATGCGTGCTTGTAAATGTTTTATATTTCTACTTTAAAGGTGTGTATGTAAAGTGTTTTCCCCACAAACTATGCAATGAGTGCCCTCATAAATGAACCTGTATAACCCTTAAGATCATCTACAAAGATGTTTGTCTGACTATTATGCAACACTGTATGTACCTTTGTTGCAATTTGTTCTAGATAATGTATCTTTACATTTCTGTATTACTATATCTGTACTGTATACTGTATTTGGAGCTTTTCTCCCCGGGACTCCATTGAAAACGTGTCCCTTGGGCCCAGTGGACTTCCCTGGTAATCAAACTGTAAATAAATAAATAAATAAAATCAGAATACCAAGCCTTAAAACAGTTGCAGGAAAATGTAGAGATTGTGATTAGACCTGCAGACAAGGAAGGTGCTATTGTCATACTGGATTGTAAGCGATATTTTGAAAAAGTAGTGGCCATGTTAGATGACACAGACACATACCTTTATATAGCCAATGAACAGTTAAATAAATTAATTAGGAATGCACAGTCAGATTTGTATGATGTTTTAATGAGTCAGGTCATAACAAAGGAACTCTATAATTATTTAAGGGTGGATACACCAGTTATTCCATTATTTAGAGGGCTTCCTAAGGTTCACAAAGACTTGTTGGATCCACCACTTAGACCAATCCTATCCAGCAGGGGACTCACAGAAGCTATGTCCATTTACATAGAGAAACAACTAAAACCCATAGTAGATGGAACCCCCACAATTATTAAAGATATGAAAGATTTTTTGGATACGTTATCTGAATATGCTTTTTCTGAAAGCTATGATGCTTCGTCCTTTTTAGTCACTTTAGATGTAACTTCATTGGGTGTATAATTGAGAAAGTAGAGTTTAGACATAACATACCCTATTATAAGAGGTTTGTGGATGACATCTTCCTCCTATGGACTAGCTCAGAAGATAGGTTGGGGAATTTTATACAGCATTTAAATTCCACCATTGATTTTTTTGAAATTTACTGGGAAGTGGTGTAAATATAGAATAGAGTTTCTAGATGTCTTGTTATACAAGAAGGATAACATAATACAGATGGACCTCTTTAGGAAGGAGTGCAGGAAGAACAACCTACTGCATCATAGCAGTATGCACCCTCCTCACATATACAAAAATTTGGTACACGGACAGGGGCTGAGGATTTCTAGGCTTACAAGCATGGATACCAATTGCAGTACAGTGCTTAGAGGGCTAGAGAATGAGTTAAAGGAAAGGGGCTATAAGGAAGATGAATATATGAAGTTAAGAGATGAGCTCATTATAGACAGTTTAAAGGTAGACCATTCTTCAGAGACAAAAAATACAAGGTCAACAGTATGTTACAGCCCATAGAGATAATGGCACTAAATGTAGGATGGTGATACCTTTTTCATCAGACAATAAAGCTGTCTGCAGCATTATCACTAGGAATTGGGAAATGTTGGTGACCGATGAGAAAATTAAGAATGCTGTAGGGGATAAACCGAGGTATTCATATAATAACAATAAATACATTAAAATACTTTTATGTTATGAGAAGGGGGTGGATAAGAGATTGAGATCTAAGAGAGTAGGACGTTTAGGATGTAGGAACTGCAGTTTTTGTACCTATATGGCCAATGATTATAGTTTTACACATCCAGTCACAGGTAAAGTTTTTTTATTTTAAACACTATGCAGATTGCAATTCAAGGGATTTTGTCTACCAAGCCAGATCCACTAAATGCCCCTCATTCTATAGAGGAAAGGCCAGCAGAACCATTAGAGAGAGTGAGGGAGCACTTATATGCTATAAATAAAGATGACGAAAGCAATGCCCTAGCTAGACATGCACTATCTCATGATTTGATACATAAATTTGTATTTCTGGCCATAGAATGAATTAAGAAAGGTACTAGGATAGGTAATTTTAAGAACTACACCAAGAAATGTGAGATCAAATGGATAATCAGGTTGCAAGCAGACAGAGCCCACGGGCTCAGTGATAGTAGGTGATGGGCAAGGTAGGGTTAAAAGGCAAATAGGTAGAGTATAAGTATATGTAGATGAGGAAACATGTATCTCCACTAGGCAGATGCTGTATCCATATGTTTTTTTACATTTTTTAGGAATTGTTTTAGATATAACTGCATGTATTTTTGATTGAGGAGACAATAAATTAGATTTTTTTTGTGTACATATTTATACAGAAATACATTTGTATTTTTAAGATAGTTATTTGCCTGTAGAATATATCTATATATTTTTTTATTGGGTTGTGAGATATCCGGCCTTTTGTGTATTTTTGCAATTAACCATAAAGTTATTTGTTTGCACTTTAATGCATTTCAATGCTACCATCTTCTGACTCTATGCAATATTGGATGTGTATACATGGAGAGAAAACAATTAATAATAGAAAATTATTTAAGTGAATGATGTATATGTGTTTTATATGATAAGTATAGTCCATTATATTGTAGGAGTGTTTTTAAATTTTACAGTTGAAATGCAGCTTTTTATGGAGTATTAGGGCAGCGAACAAGCTGGAATAGGAGTTATATCTGTTTTCAATATGCAATTGATGAAATGATGCCATTAGACAGACTGCTGATGATGTAATGTCTGTGATGGATTTTAAATGGGATTGGTTTTAGTTTTTAAAATGTCTGATGAAGTGTCATTGAAGGCACAAAAGCGCTAACCTACCTTACGATAAAACTGTTTTGATAGAACTACTGCCTTGTTTGCTGCCTCTCTGCTGAGATATTGGATACTTGTGCAGTTTCATGGACTTTCATAGAGGCGCTTAATTCTCCAACTTTTGAGGAGTGTTTTCACAAAACTAATAAATACAAAAAGAGCAGCACCAAAGATATTGGAAGAGAAATATAGGCAAAGGCATCTAGATATGGAAATTTTTACAATATAAAAAATAAGAAAACAAAGAGGAAAAGTAGAAAAGAGGATTAGTAATGGAGAAGTTAAAGAAATAGAAACTGAGGTTATGGATTACCTGTGAAGTGAAGGATTTAGTGTAGAAAATCTAACTTGGAAAACATCACAGCAGGATAGAGCAATGAATCCCCAAATCAAGGTGAAGCCAGTGGAGGGGGAAACATCTGATTAGTTGCCATATGAAGATACTTTGGAGCCAGCATTCCATAGGAAACCAATACAAACATTCAAATGGAGTTGCACAGCAAGGGGAGCAACTGGAAACTGTGGCAACTCTGATGCAACCAATGTTATGGGGCAATAGGGCAGTGAGTTCCCATATGAAAGAGCAACAGATGAAACTGAAGAGAATGTGGCACAGGAAGATGATATCGAACTATCTATAGAATGCTCTCCAGAAATGGAGAACAAAGAATATGCTCTCAGTTTACATGAAAATGATCTAAGATAAGAGTTGCTTGATTTAATAGCGATGGAAAGACATATTAAGAGTAATTAAAGAAAATTAAAGACTACAGAAAGTCAATAAAATCCCAAAAGTTAGAAGTTTGATAAAACAAATGAACACAGTAACTAGGACTGTCCATAGAGATTCATTCAATATAACAGAAGTAAATAGGATATAGTACTGTGCATCTATATTAATAACAGATAAAGTCTTACGAGAAAAACATAGGGTAGTAAGGGAAAGAAAGGGGAGAAATCGAATGCCATAATGTAAGTATCAAATAAAGAAAACTATAAAGACAAGAAGTGCCATCATTAGAAGCATATAGAAAAAGGAACAGATCAACAAAATGCCAGTGTAATCCTATGGGCTAGGCTTGTAAAGGCTCCATGGCCATTAGCCTAGTACACACCTCTGAACCTACAAAAATACTCAAAAAGATACACATGATGAAAGTAATGCACAGTATCACAACAGATCAGGATCTATCATGCATATCGCAAATAATAAACTAAAAATATCAGCACAGACAGAAAAACCTAGGAAATAAAGAAGATATGTTTAAAAGAAAGGTACAAAACAAGCAATTTATTGATGACCCATGAAAATGTTATGGAGTAATGGGAAACAAGGCAAAAGTAATTGAAGCACCACCAAAAAATAAGAAATAGATGCATTTTGGAGAAATATCTATGAAGACCCTGTGGAACACAACAAAAATGCTAAATGGATAGAAGAAGTAAAAGAAAGAATAAGAAGTTCAAAGGTACAGGATATGAAATGGGGTGGAGTAACAGCCAGAGAGATTGAAACAAAGTTAAGAAAAGTCTTTAATTGGAAAAGCCCAGGCTCAGATGCAGTATCTAACTTTTGGTTAAAACTATTAACATCTTTACATGAAGATTTAGCCATGAGTAAGAACTATTTATATGCACACCCCAAACAACACTAGCCTGGCTAACAACAGGAAAAACAATACTCCTACTTAAGGGGGTGAACTTGCAAGGTATCCTAAAAACTATAGACCAATAACTTGCCTTCAGATTACATATAAACTATACACTGGAATTGATGTCGACAGAGTTTATAGTCACTTAGAAGAAAACTCAATCATGGCAGTAGAAGAAAAGGGTAATAAAAGAAAGTCATATGGAACAAAGGATCATTGATGTTAAAGTCATAATGGAGAACTGTAAAAAGAAGAAGAATCTATGTATGGCATGGATAGACTATGAAAAAGCAGTTGACAGTATCCCACATTCATTGATAAAAGAGGGCTTAAAAATGTATAAGATACACCCTTCACTACACTACAGTGACCATGAAACAGTGGAAAATCACTTTGCAGTTAAGCCATAGTAAAAGACAAATTATTATTCCAGGGAGAAGGATTCAAAGGGTGGATATTCCAGGGTGACTCTGTCACTGCTGCTTGTTTGTTTTGCCCTTAATCCATTAAGCTGTCTACTTAACAGATTAAGTCATGGCTATAATTTGGCTCCCAGAAAACAACAAAGTGTAAACACTTACCATCTTCTTTTTGTAGAGGTTTTAAAACTGTATAGTTCATCAGATGAGGAACTGAAAGCACAACAGCAAGTGGTTAAAATGTTTTCAGATGATATAAAAATGCAATTTGGTCTTGATAAATGTGCAAATGCAACCTTTAAAGTAGGAAAGCTGCAGCACCAAGAAAACATCAGTTTGGGACAGGAATGTGATACAAAAGAACTTGAGCAAGAAGGAGTGTATAAATATTTGGGAACTGATGAAGGATCAACAATAAAACATAAACAAATGTGAATAAAACTTAGTAAGGGATATTTTAGAACACTTAAATTAATAGTAAAAACAGCACTGACAAGTCCAAGCTATAAACCAATTTGCTCTTTCTGTCCTAACTTACAGCTTTGAAGTGACTGACTGGCCCCAAAACATGTTGGATAGCTTGGACAGGAAAACAAGAAGGATGCTTCATGCTCATCAAATGATTTATAAAAATGAGTGCTTACCAAGACTATATATTCCCCGTTATGAAAGAGGTATGGGCCTCCTCATCATTAATTACATGTATAGATGTGCGATCATGAGACTGCATGCATATCTAATGACCTCACAAGACCCAAATTTAGTGAAAGTATTGAAACATGAGGAGAATAAATCTAAGATGACTTCCCTGTTTAGTTTAGCAGAAGCATATTAGTGCCAAGTGGGAATGGAAATCAAACCAGAAGTAAATAAAAATCTGGTAGTAACTGACTGTGCCAGAAAACAAAAGAAAGAATATAAGGCGAAGGATCAGATGAGAAGACAAGAAATGTGGAAAATTCATAAATATAGTTGCAAGTATAAAAAATTCTTGGAACAACTTTATATTGATCAGAATGGAATGCAGGAATGGTTAAGGAGAGGTGAATTTAAATCAAAAGATGAAAGATTAATATTGGCGGCTCAAGATAGTGGACTACATACACGTTGCTTTATGAAGTCCATTGAACATGTGGGATAAAAAGAGACAAATGCAGGTTTTCTAAAACTCATAATTGGAAACAGTTGCACGTCTTGTTGCTGGTAGTGATATACAAATGGCAGAAGGACTGTATACTGAAAGGTATGAGAATGTAGCAAGACTGTTGCACTGGGAATTGTGCAAACATTATGATAGTGAGGTAGCTGAAAAATACTGGAAAAATGCACCACAAAGCACCATAGAAAATAATGAAGTTTATACCACATGGGATCATCCATTACCAGCAGTTCATAAAACAGATGCAAGAAAAGTAGATATAGTAGTCCATGAAAAGAAGATATTATTGAATTATTGATTACTGAAATTGCTACACCTAGTGACCACAGTGTCTTACATACAGAGAGACACAAAGTCATAAAATACCAGGATTTGCAGGCAGAAATGTGGGTAATGTGGAAGAAGGATACCCAGACAGTTCCAATAGTAGTGGAATTTACAATTTAGAATTTACATAGCTATGTAACCAATACATGTAACTCCATATGAATTGCAGAACGAGTCATTACTGGGCACATTGAGGGTGCTGCAAAGTGCAATTCTGGCTAACATCAAAGAAAGAAACAATACTAATTTCAGAACTTTAATCCTTCTTTGACTTAGGAATGGGGTCCATTCCTGTCTTGGTATTAGAAACCCAAAAGACTTGGAGAAATTAAAAAAGAGGGAATGTGATCCAAAGAAGACTGGGCATAAATGATGTGGAGTACAGCATTTACACTGAGGCTTAGATACAGAAAAGAATGTAAATATGCTTTTAAGTAAATGATGCAAACACCATGTTCAATCAGCAATAGTGTTCCAACACAAACACACACATGCAAGTGCATGCACACACACACATGCACTCATACAAGTGCACACATGTGTACAAACACACACACACACGCACACACATGCACACACACACACACACACACACACACACACACACACACACACACACACACACACACACACAGACACACACACACACACACACACACACACACACGCACATGTAATCATTGCTAATGTACGCTAACACATAATCACTGTTAAAGCCACTGTCATGTGTCGAGGATTGAGAAAAGTAGAGAAAAATACAGCACCCTTTGTTCAAGGACACAGATAGACTTGTATGCTTTCACCTGTTCCACCTCCACAATGCTGTTTCTGTAGAGAAGCATGTGACAAAAGGGAATGCTTTAATCTCCTCTCTGCTGTTAGTTGATGGGGCTCTGTAAGTGAAATGGTAGCATGTAGAGGGACACGTAGTTTGGTATTAAATTTGTAGAATAAATATAGCTTCTAAATGTAGGGCCATAAAATAAGGAAAATGTCTTAAATTCATTTTTTAGAGCTGATCCTCTGACACATTTTTCACATACAATGGCTCCTTGATTAATTTAGGTGTAGTATTACTTTAAATCTGTTTTTGCTAAATGAGTTGTGTACTTCCTCTCTTATGTCTTGCTGCATTAATGATGTACATCACACAGTTAATGTCCAACAGTTTAAGCACACAGGAACTGCTACCACCGACATTGCAAAAGTGTGATTGGAAAAGTAAGTACCCATGGGTGGCTGTAATTCAACTGGAAATGCAAATTTTAAAGCTGAGTTGGAGAAAAATGGCCAATGATACCACTGTCAAAATGAATCATATATCTGTTAATAATACTTCCCTTCAATAGCATTACATTTTTACAATTCTATTTGAATACAAATGAAGCAAAGTAGCCTTATTCGCATTATATTCAGTTTGACATGGCTAGTGATTTGTGTTAGTGTGACCTATTTATGAGTGTTAAAGGAACGTTTATGTGGAAAGATGACCTATGCTGATATGATCTGGTAAGTGTTACCTTTTTGCTGATTGTACTTCCTCCTGCTGGGATTTGTGGCTTTGGTGTCGGTTACAAATCTTGTGTGTTGGAAGTTTGACAATGCGTCAAGTTTCACTTGCTATACTAAGGAATTCCAACGCATTGAACTCTATCTATGTTGTGCTATTCATTTACCAAAAATATAGTCAGTTATGATAATAACACAATCATTGGTAAAAAAGGGGAAAAGAACAAAGAAGTGGTGATGATGACCTCAGCTTTGTTGACAAAGAAGAGAAAAATAATGGAAAAATATATATATTTTGCCAAAAAACAGTTTGTTATGGTTAGATGCCCCACATGGCATACTCCAGATATTCCAATAGTGATTAAATGACTCCAATTAGAAATAGCTTTTCAGAGACATCTAAACAACAGCGTTCTTTGAAAAAGAGCTGAAAAAAGGAGTGATTATTGTCTTTTATTTTGCAAGGTTATAGCAAACCTTTTACTGGAATACTAAGGGATTGACCTTAATGTGACCCAGACGCACACGACAGCTATATTAGTGTAGGTTTCAGACATCAAAGACACATCACATTTTAAATGACCCGACTAAAATCAAAGTGAAACTTTTCCTTGCACTTCAGCTGACTACAAGAGTTTTATTAGATCAAAAGCAAAGTGCAGCCCAAGCGAACTCACCAGCATTCCACTTCATAATTAGACAGTTGCAATGAAGGAAAATATTCCCAAAATGCTTAACAAGTAGCTAGGGACCACTGCAGGTTAATATAAAATTATAACTACAATGTGACCATTACAGTTGCCAAGAAAACTCTTTTGTCAGCTTTATGAATTAATGTGGCAGTCCATATAAAAACGTTTAAAGATGACAAGCTGGCAGACATATAAGTCATATGTAACTAACTCTGTGAAAAATTACATTTACTTTTGCTTCATTCCAAGCTGTTCATTATGTAAGAGATCTCTTCATGAAACTACCATTCTGAAAAATGTATGTTTCATCTGTGAAACCAGGGGTGACGTTATGAGTGAGCTCTATTGGGGTGAGAGCAGAAAAGAAAGTGAAGAACAGACAAAAGAATTTCAATCTTGATGTAACCTTTCATCAAGCTGTCCAGTATCAGCATATGCTGACTGCATGAAGATCAACAAAAGCTTTTGATTTAGATTTTTAAGAATAATAAAAGAGTTGAATTACATCAAGCAGCTTTTCAGCTCACATTGACAGCAAGCAGGAGGCCCCAGACAGCCAGCTATACCCGTTTCTGCACACAAAGGTTATAAAAGTGTAAGATGTACTGGTTCCAGGAAACTTATTTATCATAAACTTACCAAAATAAAATAAAGTGCTAAAAACTATTCACTTTAGTGCTCATTTGTTTGTAGTAAATAAATCATATGTGTGAATGTCGTTTCCACAGATATGAGTATTAACATCTGTGCTGTGCTATTGTAACTTTCTTGTACCTTTCTGGAAGAGCTTGTTAGCCCTCCGTTAACTTCAGAGATGATTTGCTAAAAGCTTACTATAACAGCCTGTGATGATACAAACAACCATTGTGAAGTCAACAGCATATCTTCAAATTTTAACAGACTCATTGAAATAAATATTACCAGCTAAAGTGTGTTGTTTAACAGCTATGCGTCAAAGTGAGATAAACATAAATGCTACACGATTTGCAACCGTAAGATGCCACGGTGATACAGCAGCTAACATTGCTAACTCACAGTGCTTGGTTCTCTGGTTCATTTCCTGACTGAGCTGACTTCAGCATGCAGTCAGCATGCTTTCCACTGTGTTCACAGGGGTTTTTACTTTGTACTCCAGCTTCCTTCCACAAGACAGCAGTATGTGAACTTGAGATCCTGCGTATTGCCTGTAGGTATGCATGAGCTGTGTGAGTGAGTACATACATGCATCCTGCAGACTTGGTCAGAGTCATGCTAAATGTGAATCATATCATTACATGTTTCCAGTGTTAATATTGTTTACAACACACTCACTCAATATTTATGTAAACTTTTCAGCTTACTATGGTGACTTGTTTTTTAAATTGTTTTTAAATACTTGGTAGGGTTCAGATTAAAGCCACTAGAATCCTTCATGCATACAACCACTGAGAGAACTCTGAGTTGTAGTTTGGAACTTCACTGAGGTTTATAGCTAGATCCAAGATAGAGCACTGTATTTATCAGTACAGTAAAATTCCCTATGTAACCATTTTATTAAATTTTATTAGCATTATGTTATTCAGTCTTCTGTTTCATGATTAAGACAGTTCTGAATAGCTTTAGCTGTTGACAGTTAATTCCTTATTCACGGAGTTGCAACAAGTTGCGAACTAATGAATTATTATGACTCCCAAGCAGACATTTGCCAAGTTAATATTAAAAGTTTTGGACCGCATTTAGGAATGATCATCGCTTAGTCCCATGTTATGAACTACAGCAATAGCACTGTCCGATAACCATCTTAATGGTTAATTTTAACTGTTTGTATTTAAACTGACCTTTTAGGTCAGAGAGAAATTTTTAGTAAGTGAAAGTTAATTCATCTTTTGGGTCATAGTTGTACACTGAAAGCACGGTACCTGTTACAATGGGGTTCTATAGATGTGACGCCAAGAAATTTGGATGTAAAACATTAAACCATGTCTTAACAATTGCCTTATTTGAAATGTCATTTGAATAATACAAGGTATGAGAATCCCTCCTATAATGCAGTATAACTTATACATTGGTTCATCAAACTGGGTAAGTAAAAAAGATAACGCAATTCTTTATGACAAGTATGGTCAGGCAGTGGTAGATGATGGCTATTGTGGTGATTCCCCCACTGGAGACTGCAGTGCTGATCAAGATGATTTTATATCATTTAAGGAAATGAAAAAAGGCACTTTTTATTACATGTTGTACAATGGTAGACAGAGTAGCCCTCACCATCTCAATGTGTCGAAACAGACAAAACATATTGAACTGAGTTTCACCCAGGATAGCATCATGATATCCAAAAATCTTAGATGTATATATTTCTGTAGGATTGATAGGATTTTACATGTATGCATTTCTAGTACGCTCCATATGTCAAAATTGCAAGGAATACACAGATCTTTGTTTCCAGGAGTGATAGTTCTCCAGACTCCATGTGTTGGCATGTGATGCCTTCCTCTTGCCACAGGAATCAGCTATCCTGGATGCAACTTAGTTCAATATGTTTACTCACCCTAAACTTAGGCTCATTACTATTAAAGTAACACAACATGCCATTAATACAAAGAGTGCAGCATTTTAATTATCACCAATGTACTATTTAAAACAGAATTACACCTAAGTGAGACACCAACACAGTTCAATCTGCTGTAATGCCTATTAAATTTTGATAATCAAGAGAAATATATATATATATATATATATATATATATATATATATATATATATATATATATATATATATATTGCTGCTATTCTGGGAGATGCACATACTTTCTCCCGCAAAAGAACAAAGTCATTACGTGTTTCTTTTGAATACTCAGATCAACCTTTTTTTACTTGAACAGAATGTTAATGCTGATAAGGCACCAGGTATGTTCACATGTAGCTCTTGTGTTGTTTGTAATTATATTCACATAGGTTCAGACTTTGTTTTCCAACACTGTAATTTTAAAGTAGCATACCAGAGAATTTTGATTGCCATAGCACAAATGTAGTTTATGCTGCAGTTTGTGATGCTTGCAAAAGCTTCTACATAGGTAAAACCTCTTGAAGACTTTCTAATAGAATAAAAGAGCACTGTGCAGCTAGCGAAACAAGGACTTGCAAAACGCATTAAGCAAGCATAGTTTATACTGAATGAATTTCCAAAAGTTTGCATTCATAGTGATTGAACAACTTGATGTTTTTTATGGGGATATTGATACTTTCCTGGAAGTACGTAAATTAAGTTGCAACTATTGCTTGAGGCTGATTCTTTCCCTGGTCTTAATGAAACACCTAACATTAAATGTGCACTATGTTGGCTCACGTAACCCCTGAGCAACCTTCCTGCCTTTAACCTTTATTATTCAAACTTGTTTCTGCCTTGTTTTGGGTTTGTTTGAATTTTATTACCTTTTATTACCTTTGATAATGTTCACACATTGGTAGTAGTTTTTCTTTTGAAATTAAGACACATCAGTTTTCTAAAGGTGGGTTTAATTGTATCTAAAACAGTATATACTGACTTGTACACTGTACTCTTATCATCACAATGTATTCCAGAAGAAGGTCTTGCTATGAATAAAGAACAAAATCACTCAACACAGCTTCTGCTTTTTCTGTCTGGCCTGGTACAAGAAGTTTTTATTGTATTTAGTTTTTTTTTTCCTTTTGCAATCGTTTTTTGAGTTTATATATATATATATATATATATATATATATATATATATATATATATATATCACCATGAATAACTAAGTGAATTTGGCCTTATGCAGATCATTTTCTGCTACCATTTGCTATCAGTCCAAAACATTTACAACCATACAATCTCCAAACTGAATACCTATGGGGTAGAGTTACGGGGCCCAGCTTTCTATGTCCTCCTTTACATTTCTCTCAGATTAGCAGCTTACAGTGCTATCTTACTAAAAGTAACTGCAATTTGAATAATCTGCTGTATTCACACACACACAAACACACACACGTGTGTGTGTGTGTGTATATATATATATATATATATATATATATATATATATATATATATATATATATATATATATATATATATATATATCAATTTTATACATACATATATATTTTTTTCCTGCATGTTGTTTCCAGTTTGTAGTATAATTCAATTATCTTCTGGGGCCTCCCTCCAGAGTATACCAGACCTGACTTTCAATTATGCTGTGATAACATTAAGACACCTTGGATTCAGGCAGATGAGACTGCAGTCAAAACTCTTCTCTGCATCTGCATGCTGATGCAAGCTGTGTCACTGTATACTTCTATATAACTTGCACGCTCACTATTGGTAATTTCTGTAATTTTTTAACCGCCTTTTTCTGTATTCATACTGCAGATATTTTGCCACTGTGCTGGTTTTGACATGAAAAGGAGCGTCAGGACAAGTAGATTTACCAAGCTAAGAAATGATTATTTAAGAAACTTCCCAGTGGAATTGGACTACTTCTGTATATGGTATAATTAATCAAGGAAGAAGAGATACGCGATACAAAAGTCCACTGTCTGAAAAAAATCAGCAAATTCTAGCAGTAAAGAATAGAATAAATGCAAGAACAAACTGGATTTTGTGTTCTGACTCCTGTATTTCTATTCTTGTAGATGTTTCACAAGCTCTCTTTAAGTTGCCATGGTGAGTCATGCAACTAGATGAGTTTTCTGACCTGATGCACATTCACTTTAAGTACAATAAGCAAATGCAAAACAAAGCACATGTAGCAAACGTCTGCAGCACTTGATATGAAGCAGCACAACTGAGACTATTCTATACATTTGAAAAGTTAAACACTGCTACCTAGAGACAGATGAAAAACAAAACAAGATATTCTGTAATATAATTCCCCTTCTCTTTTTTTTTTCAACAGAATTCCATTGGGAAGAAAAATATTTTTCTGCACTATGCACTACCTGAATGTAAAATATAATTCCTTTTGTGTAATGCATCCAGTGATTATGAGGCACACTTAGCATGTTACATTGTAGATGAATCAATTTGCCCTCTGAATATCTTTTCAGTGACAAATTTCTTACGACATCTTATGTCTAGTGGCTCTGTCATTACCTTGGTGCATACCATAAATGTTTAGCAATATGTTAAATCCCTTGTGCAGTCATTTGGGAACTATGCTTGGAACTGTAAACAGCCTGCATTGTGGAAACACATTTACTAGAAGGAGCATGACTCATAGTTGCAGACGTAAACCATCAGTACATCACGCATATTCCAAGCCTAGCAGTTGTACATATTAGATTCCATGGTAATAAACCCAGTACATGGCAGGATTACTGCTCTCCTTAAAACTTTTTGATAAGTTACACAGAAGAATTAAATAAAACTGTCAAATGTTATTCACTATAGTCTGATGCATAAACAGTTGCAAATGCCAAGTTATGTTTATGTGTCTTATTTTAGCTTTCCTAACAATGTATGTATTGTTTAACATTGTCCATGTCTATACTTCATTACATTTTAAATGATAATTATGATAATGAACAATAAAGAGGTATGATGTCTCAAGAAGGTTAGTTCAGTGTGGTTTAAAACTCATTAGTTACTTAGCTTGTGCTAAGGACACCCTGAATGTCTGCAGCTACAGCCACCCTATTAAGGCCATGTAGCCTCCCTCAAACTCACTGTAATATAAATTTAGTCTGCATACTTGTAATTGCTCCGTGCTTAAACCAAAGGGACTCATCTGACCCTACAAACATAGAGGATGTGTTCAGTGCTGTAGCACAGTGCTGAGAAGTGTATTCTTCAGATGAATTGTTCATATCAGTGATGATACACTCTGAACTCTGTGGGGCATTTCATATCATGTGCCACAGCACAAGTTTAAACCAAGAAATGCTCATAGCTTATAAAAACTTTAACAGAACGTACAAACATGCAGAGCATACAACTTCCAGGTAGAACCCTTCTTCAGTGCAAAACTGCATTTGCTATCATCTCATATTCCATGGCAAGTCACCAGCTATAACTTCAGTCCTCCTGCTTAGAATGGGGCACTTAGTGAATTGATTTATCTTTTGCAGGATATGCACTTTTGCCATTGCTAACCCACAATCTTATTTTAAGAAAAAAATTGAAAGAGGCTTCAGTTCATTTCTCCTGACATACTCTTCAAAGTGTCAGGTTTATTTATTTATTTATTTGTTTGTTTGTTTATGCTGATCAGTTTCACCTTACCGAGCTATGTCCATTTTAAATGGAATATACAAGGAAAAGCCCCTAAGAAATATACAACAGAATACCTTTAAATGGTTCACACAGACAATTACAATAGGATGTGCATTGATTAACAATATACAGTTGAAAGTCGAAACTGACTACATTCAGGTATCTGAGAATTATTTAGATGGTTTATATTCCTAACATAGTACACATTGCTATTATAATATCCAAAAATTAATGAAATTAGGAGATTTGTATTGGAACTTATAAGACTACAAATATGTGAGATAAAAATAGTTCTATTTTCCTTAACTTTGGTACTTACAGCTGGTAGAAGACTGGATAGAGAAATAATAAACTCAGCAAGCAAAGGAGAGTAGTACTGCTGGAATTGACTTTTTTATTGTTAGAGCTATATGTTTGTCGAATTTTAGACAGTTGTCTATTGTGGCTCTTAGAAATGTAGTTTGATTGTTTGGTTCAGTTTCTGTTCAGGTGGAGGAGTAGATGGTGTGTGGGGAGGTTTGTGTTTTGGCTTTAGTATTGGAAAAGACCATTAGCTTTGTTTTCTTTGGGTTAGGCATATGTTGGTTGTTGGTTAGGTAGTTTTCTACGTCATGGAGTGATATTTGTGTTTGTTATTGTAGTTCCAAAAATTTAGGGGCAGAGCAGATGAGGAAGGCATTGTTAACATACTGAATGATAGAGGGTAGTTGGGTTGCAGTGCTTAGGTTATTGGTAAATATGATGAAAGAAGAAGTCTCAGGATGCAGGCTTGAGGAATTCCGGCAGAGACAGGTAGCAGGGGAGAGAGATTTTTTCCCATTTGGTAGACTGCTGTCTATTAGAAAGAAAGCTGTGGAACCAGGACAGGGAAGACTGACTGAGGTTATATGTTGCTAGTTTATTGAGAAGTTTTTGGTGGGACACTGTATCAAAGGCTTTAGGCATATCAAGGTAAATAGAAGAAATTAGTTGGTCTTGATTTTTGAGGCGATTAAAAATAAAAAAGACAGCTGGGTACACAAGTCCAAAGATAAAAAAAGTGCACAATCCTGGTGTGCGCACTGGTGCCTGGACTGGAAAAAATGACAGTGTAGAATCTCAAGACATGGAAACATTCCTACAAGATTTGCAAATAAATACAAAGAACAAATACAAAATAACCAATTATTGGTGATTCAAAAAACGTTTTATAGAGATTTGGGAAACAATGCAAAACAAATAGAAACAGGACCAAAAAAGACACATTTTGGAGAAATAAATATGAAGACTGTGTGGAATCAAAGACGCTGAATAGATAGAAGAATTAAAAGAAACAGAAAGTTGTTCAAATGAACAGGATATAAAATGGGATGAAGTAACAACCAGAGAAATTGAAACAAAATTAAGAAAAGCTCCTAACTGGAAGATCCCATGCCCAGATAAAGTATCTAACCTCTGCCTAAAAGTATTAACATTGTTACATGAACATTTAGCCCCGAGTATAAACTACTTATATGTGCACCCCAAATGTACACTAGCCTGGTTGACAACAGGAAAAATGATGCTCCTCCTACGAATGAGCATGCAAGCTATAATAAAACGTATCGACCAATAATTTACCTTCTGACAATGTATAAACTATATACTGGAACTGATACTGACAGAGTTTATAGTCATTTAGAAAAAACTCAATCATGGCAATAGAACAAAAGGGTCAAAAAACAGTCATATTGAACAAAGGATCATTTATTGTTAATTAAACTCATAATGCAGAATTGTAAAAAGGGGGAGAATCTAAATATGACTTAGGTAGTTTACAAAAAAAGCATTTGACAGTATCCAATATTCATGGATAAAGGTGTGTTTACAGGTGTATAAGATACACTCTAAATTGATCAATTACATTACAGTGACCATGAAACAAATCTGCAGCTAAGCCATGATAAAGGACATTATTATTCCAGGGATAGAAATTCAAAGGGGGATATTCCAGGGTGACTCTTTGTCACTGTTGCTCTTTGTCTTGCTCTTAACCCATTAAGCTGTCTACTTAACAGATTAGGTCATGGTTACAATTTGGCTTCCAGACAAAAACAGACTGTAAAAACTTCTCATCTTCTTTTTGTGGATGATTTAAAACTGCACGGTTCATCAGATGAGGAGTTGAAAGCACAACTGGAAGTGGTCAGAGCTTTTACAGATGATGTAAGAATATCATTTGGTCTTGATAAATGTGCAAAAGCAACATGTAAAGCAGGAAAGCTGTAGCACCAAGAAAATATCAGCTTGAGAGAGGAATGTGATAGAAAGGAACTTGAGCAAAAGGAAGGCCCAGTGGTCTCTTCCACCTCTGTTCTGTTTCTCATGTCACCTAATGAAGCTGAATGAAAGCCCAAAGGGAGGTGACATGAGAAACAGAACAGAGGTGGAAGAGACCAAGTGGATTATGGAATTGAGAGCAGATAAACTACTGGGCCTTACTAGAACAATACCTCTAAAACCCATTCTGAAAGAACAGAGTATAAACATAAAAAGTAGAAACATGAAGAGGGAATAAGCAGAACTTATTCCTGCTACTTGTAACTTTGGAGGGCTACCACCAGAGGGACCTGTCTCCATTAGCCATGGAAGAGGAACCAACCCTGAACAACATGATTGGTTAAACACTGTTTAAAAGTTTTGCCTTGATGGGAGTGAATAAAGGATCTGAAGAAGGTTTTACCGAACACGCTTATTCTACGTTCTCTTTGTTTGTTTTGTCTTTTAAGAGTTTTATTAAATCACATATTTTATTGTGTCAGTGGTGGCACATCTGCATTGTTTTCTACTTTGGTTCTTTTTTGGCAAGACTACCTTCAGCAGTGTGTACTTATTTTTTATTTTTTGTTTCATAACTTATAGTTTTGGGTTGATTGACTGGCTACAAAAGATACTGGATCATTTGGACAGCAAAATAAGTAAAATGCTTCATGCTTATCAACTGATATATAAAAATTAGTGTGTACCAACATTATATTTTCCCTGTTTTAAAGCGGTATAGGCCTCCTCGAAATTGATTACATGTATAGATCTACATTTATAGCATTGCATACATATCTACTGACCTCATATCCAAACACAGTGAAAGTTTTAAAACATGAAGAGAATAAATCTAAGATGGCTTCCCAGCTTAGTTTAGTAGAAGCATGTCAGCATCAAGTAGGAATGGAATCCAAACCTGAAGTAGACAAAAATAAGGCAACAACTGAATGTGCCAAAAAATGAAAGAATATGAGAAGTATCAGATGAGAAGGCTAGAAATGTGAAAAAGGCATAAATATAGTTGCAAGTACAGAAAACTTATCGAACAACGTCATGTCAATCAAGATGTGATGCAGAAATGGTTAAGGGAGGTGAATTTAAACCAAAAGATGAAAGGTTAATATTAACAACACAGGAGAGTGGACTAGTTGCATGTTGGTTTATAAAGTCCATTGAACATGTGGGAGAAACAAACAAATGCAGGTTCTGTAAAACAGAACTGGAAACGGTTGCACATCTTGTTTCTGGGTCTATGAAAAGAAGACAAAAGTAGCATTGATTATTGAAATTGCTACACCCAGTGATTGTGTACAGAGAGACATAAAGTCATACAATACCAAGACTTGCAGGCAGAAATAAGGGCAATGTGGAAGAACGATACCCAGACAGTTCCAATAGTAATAGGAGCAATGGGGCTTATAAAAAAGAAATTACAGTCTTATTTTGATATGTTACCGATATACGTAACTCCATATGAATTACAGGAAAAGTCAATTCTGGGCACATTGTGGGTGCTGCAAAGAGTGCTGTTGGCTAACATCAAAAATCGAAACAATACTAATTTCACAAACTCTAATCATACTTTGGCTTAGGAATGGGGTCCATTCCCATCATGGCATTAGCAACCCAAATGACTTAGAGAAATTAAAAAAGGTCGAAGTAAATTGATCTATATATTTGAGAAGGATAGATATATCATGAAGTAACCTAATCCAAGTTCTAATAACATCAAATGCATAGTGGTTTGTTGTATCCAAGCTACAAGTATCCATAAAGAAATAACAGCTAATGTATACCCATGGAATCCAGCAGGAAATGTCTGGGTGGTCAAAAGTAACTACGACCCCCAAAATTAGAGGACACTGAAAGGTACCAATAGTACTACTAGGAAAAGGGGGTAAAATGGAGAGGCTGATAGAGTTTATTGCTATATGAGTGCTTTACTGGAGGAAAGAAATTATACCTTTTCTAAAATTCTCTCTTCTTTTTAAGCTGATGTGGGAACAATTAGCTGCTTTTTTGTGGTTCTGTATAAATGACGGTAGCTAGAAGCAAATACACAGCAAATAAGTTCACTGAACAGGAAATAACTGGCTATTTAATGCATTACATTATGGAATTTTTCCAGAAAAGCCATTGCCTGTAGTTTGAATTTGACTGACAAGCCAGAAGGCAAAAACCTCTTAATGATGCTAGAAAGCAGAGATTGTGTGAGATGACATCTGTTAACTGTATAGCTCTAAGAACTAACCTGTCCTGAGACATTCTCCAAAAGTCAAGTTGCATGACCCTCTTAATGAAAAACTTATTTCTTACTTTGAAGATGCAAGTCAAACAAATACTTGTGGAACAGTTCTTTGCAGGATCTTTGATGATCTACATGGGCTTTGCACTGTCCTGCAGAAGTGAGCTGGTTCAATTTTACTATTGGTTTATATAATTTATAGACAGTGGTACAGACAGCATAGTAATTATTTGCTAGAGTTTAGTTATGAAAGACTGTTTAGAAAGTCTTTTCTGACTGTTTAGAAAGTCTTTTCTGAAGTTTAATGAAGTATTTTTTTCCCATACAAGACCGATTTTTAAGATGCAGATGTTAACTTGTGATTTTTATTGAGTTTCTATTATGGTTTTTTGAATTTTATGTAAAATGGTCATTTTTAGATTACATCATTTTCTTCCTCAAAGGTGGGTAATTTTTGGACCTCAAAAATAGTCAACTTCCTCTTCTTCTGCATCTTTACCTGGAGCATAGGCTTGTAAAAAGGTAATTGAAAAGCTAGCCTTGGATTCTGTATTGCAAAATACTGTCATGTTTGGTTTGCAAGCAAGTAGTGATTTTAAAACCATTTTATTTTTCTATAAAGGCTACTCCATTTCTTTGCAAGATTATCATCCACAATAGAAGTTTTATTGATTATCTAATGTAAAATGATGCCATTCTAGTGCATTTTGTTTCAGTAATTCCCAAGACATTAGTGCTTACTCTTGTGAGTACCAATGGTGTATCATTCTTTGCAAAACTATACTTTCCTCTTATCTCCAAGCATATTGTCAGATAGACATCTTCCCACTTTAATCCATCTTGTTTATGACCTCTAGTATTACCTGCACTTGTCTTCTGTTCTTTTCCTGTTGTATGCTGGGTATCTTCAGACCTGAAGGTCTTCTCCTCTGGTGTCATTCCAAGATGTGTTTGGTTGTTTTTTTTTTTTTTGTTTTTTGCCAATACAGTTTTCTCAGTAATATACACATATATATATATAAGTATTTTGTAATCACCTTTCCCAGTTTATTCCATTTAGTCTAAGCCCTTTGCCATCTTTGCCATCCTTCACCAGTCCTGGTTAGCCCCCCATAATATAGGACATAATGTCATTAAGCTAGAAAAGCCCCTTCACCACAACAAGGTAACAACCTAGATTTTATTTTCTAGTATCATTAAATTAAGACATTAGAGTGGCAGTCACTTCCTTTAAAGGAAGCTGGAAATGCTATTTTGTTGTAAGTTGTCTGGACTTATCAGTGTCTATAGATGTATACAGTAATTTGAGCAGAAGCCTGTGTAGAATTTTTCTTTGAGAAAGGGTATAGATTATTATTAATTATGTATAGTGTCTGCTTTTCTGGTGCGTACCTTTTATGGCATCATTGATACTCTATAGTGTCTGTGTTTCTGGTGTGTACCTTTTATGGCATCATTGATACTCTATGGTGTCTGTGTTTCTGGTGCGTACCTTTTATGGTATCATTGATACTCTATAGTGTCTGTGTTTCTGTTGTGTACCTTTTATGGCATCATTGATACTCTATGGTGTCTGTGTTTTTTATGGTATCATTGATACTCTATAGTGTCTGTGTTTCTGTTGTGTACCTTTTATGGCATCATTGATACTCTATGGTGTCTGTGTTTTATGGTATCATTGATACTCTATAGTGTCTGTGTTTCTGTTGTGTACCTTTTATGGCATCATTGATACTCTATGGTGTCTGTGTTTCTGGTGCGTACCTTTTATGGTATCATTGATACTCTATGGTGTCTGCGTTTCTGGTGCGTACCTTTTATGGCATCATTGATACTCTATGGTGTCTGCTTTTCTGGTGCGTACCTTTTATGGTATCATTGATACTCTATAGTGCCTGCGTTTCTGGTGTGTACCTTTTATGGCATCATTGATACTCTATGGTGTCTGCATTTCTGGTGTGTACCTTTTATGGTATCATTGATACTCTATAGTGCCTGCGTTTCTGGTGTGTACCTTTTATGGCATCATTGATACTCTATGGTGTCTGCATTTCTGGTGTGTACCTTTTATGGTATCATTGATACTCTATAGTGCCTGCGTTTCTGGTGCATACCTTTTATGGTATCATAGATAATCTCCTTGAAGTTTAATTTATGGTCTATAATAGCATTTAAATGCTTCCATGCTTGCACAAACTCAATTGGACTGGATAACCCATAAATCGATATTGCGTATTCTTGCAGTATAAAATGTTGTAGTTATTTGTGGAAACTCTTTACCTTAATCTTATCTTCATTCATGTTTACTGTGCTTTATCCAGTTACTTAGAGAGCTAAAGTCATGCTGGTGATCTAATATAAAGGATTACAGGTCTTTTGCGGCATGGAGCAGACTCATAGCATCTGCATATTGAAATATTTGTAGACCAGTTAAATGATGGAACATGTTGAATACAATAAATAATAAAGGTACAGGAGCAGATGCCTGTAGAACACTAATGTTGGATTTGTAGGTAGAAAAATGCCTGGAAAGGTAGTTTGGATGAAATGGAGAGCTTTATTAGGTATTTGAATAATGCGCGTCTATATCATATTATCGTATGATGTAAATAGTGAACGCTATTTTATTGTACTGATAATATCGAAACAACAAAATATCAAACAAACGGAACAACAAATTATTTCCCAGGGAAAAAAATTTGCTGCTCCGTAAAAAAAAAAAAAACTTAAACACAAATTTAAGTGGGAGGCTCCCCCCCCCACACCCCCCATGGGGGGGCTGTGCCCCCACCCCTCCTACTTAAATATACCAACTCCGAGATCGCACCATATTGGAGGAAATGGTAAAGTCCCAAAGATAGCCCACCAAATTTTTTCCCTGGGAAAAAAATTCGATGTTCCGTGACTTCGTTACTTTGCCATTTCAACAGTATATATATATTTAATATTTACAATTATACCTGGGGGCAATTTTCTCAATTATATACATACTACTGTTACCTTAAATGTAACTGACAAATGTTTTGAATATGACATGCACTGCAAATTTACAAATAACTGTTTGCACTTTGCTGGCTACCAATTAGTTTGGTTTTAAAAAAAAATCACATGGTGGGAGCTCTTCAGAGCACTATTGCCTTTATCAAGGAGGTTTATTTTTAAACACATCTATATACAGATAAGGTATACAAAATAGAACTAATGCATGATGTTGTTTCTGATGTAGTTAAGAATAGATGCATTAAATTTAAATCCATTTTGTATCATTAATTAATGGCACTAGTCATACTGACAGATGGTATTCTAGAGCTATTACACATCACATACCACTTCACTGCATAGCATTAATATACATAATATTACTAAAACCAATTGTAAAATCATACAGTACACTTGTCTAGGTTTGTTTGTGTCTTTCGGCTTTTCCCGATTAAGGGTCGCCACAGTGGAACTCCGGTCCGCTAATAATTGGCAGTAGATTTTTACGTGCTGGCTTGCTGTGCCTAAAGCACAACCTTCAACGAAGGAACGCCCATTCACGCATATCGCCACACAGAAGACGCTCTGAGAATCGAACGGGCAATGTCTAACTGTGAGGCGACAACGCTACCGCAGAACCACCACCGCAGTAGTGCACTTGTCTAGGTGATAGTACAAAATTTGATAACAAAAAAAGATTAACCTACTAGAACCCCCCCCCCCCTTAAAATAAATCATCTTCCAGCTTCTAGCTATAATACTATTAAACCAAATGTTATCTTGTAGACATTTTTCATGATGTGAATATTTTAATGTAGGCTTTTTGGATAATTCTCTATATTTCAACAAAACTTACAGAGATTAAAGGCAATGTACATATTCATCTTATGGCATAGTTCATGTTGTACACACCTTGGATGGAATGCATTCCATTTAGGTAAAGCTATTGGACAGTTATGAACATAACTATGCCATTAAAAGTATAGACAAAGCATGCTTTAAGTCAGTACAGTTTAAGATGCTTGAACTTCCATAAATTTGTTTTTTACTGTTGTGGACTGAGTTACATTGAACCATAAAGGAGTAGATGTCAGTAATAAACTGGAGACAAGTAGGATACAGTGACTTAGACTTGTTGCTGATACCCTAAACTTATTAAGCAGTTAAACTGAAAAAATATTTCCTTAAAGATGAATCCCTGTGACGCCGCACTTATTAGACTTTCAATTAAAGGCATTATATTAATTCATTTGCAGATTTTATTAGAGCTGTTCACTGAGGTCTTTTTTCTAAACTGTTTGTGGTGTTTTACATATACTTGATTTTAATTATAATAATTGATATAATTATATGTCTTGGTGTAGTTTTATGGGCATATGATGAGAGCCATTTTATTTAAATTGGTTCATTTTTAGTGTGACAGTGTTCATAGGTTCATAGGTTCATAGGTTGGTACTAGGCTATCGGCCCTAAGGCCTATGCAAGCCTAGCCATAACAATTCCCTGGAAATTTCTTCCCACAATATTCACTTCTCTGGGCCCCTGTCTAGCAGGGCGACTGACATGATCCCCGGGGTGAATTTCCTATCTCCCATCCAATCATCAAGGTTCCTTTTGAAGAGGGCCAATGAGGCGCTCTGCTTGACATGTATGGGCAGTCTATTCCAGAGAATGGGGAGTCTCTGGGTCAGGAACCTATCCCTCCAGCATGTTTTGTTCATTGTGATGATAAGGTTTAGATCCCTGGAGCATGTGGCTCTGAGGGATTGGGATTTCTTTAAGTGGAGCATGTCCAACAGCTCAGGGTTTGACATGGCCTTGTATGTTAAGCAGAGATTGCCTCTGAGTACACCATATGCCACAGAGTATAGCTGGAGTTTTTTTAGATGGTCAGCATATTGCATCTGCTTAGGCCTGTGATTCTTTTAGTGAGGTATTTCTGTGGCCTTTCCAGCTGCTGCAGATGTCTTGTGAGGTACATACCAAATGGGGCATTATACTCTATAATGGGTCTAATGAGGGATGAGTACAGTGGGGCAATGACCTCCTTTTTTCTGGATGAAAAGCCCTTAGTGATGAGGTGTGCCACATAGGATTTCCTGACTGTTGTGGCGATGTGGTTATCGAAAGTGAGACCACTGTCCACTTGTGTCCCTAAGTCTCTCATCACACTTTCGATGTTTAGTGTCCTGCCACCTATGTGGTAGTTCATGGGTACATGTTTTTTTCCAGAGGAAATAACTATACATTTCTTGGCATTAAACTTGAGCCCATGGCTCTAGCACCAGGCATCTGTTTCTGTAAGGCCCTTTTGTAGAATATCCACATCATTTGGGGATTCAATAATGGCTCCCAGTTTGCAGTCATCTGCAAACTTTGTTAGCCAGAGTCCCTTAGTGTTGGCCTGTAATTCAGAGAAGTAGATGCCAAACAAAAGTGGTCCCTGGAGTGAACCCTGAGGTACTACACTTGTCACTTTTCTGGAGCAAGATTTGGAGTCGAGAGTGGTACCAAGAGTCTTGGTGCTTTATAAGATCAGAGTGCTTAACTAACAATAAATTGGTTCCACTTATCCACCATTTAACATATTGTTGGTTTTATTGAGATTTAACTAATGGCTGCCTTTTTACTGAGGTTTGAAATCACATAATGAGTATGATATACCAATCTAAAAGTGCTAAACTGTGGTTCTAATGTTATTCTTTAAGTCTCTTGGTACCACTACATTTCTGAGACCAAAGAACATGGCTTCATTTTGTTTCATATGGACAGTAGTCCTCTTCTTTTTTCAGGCTGACCCTGCTCTATGACCATACAGTGAGTACAGCTATATTCGCTCATTCACCTGCTCTCTTACAAGTAACCCCCATCTCCTATAGTGGCCACATGGGTAGCCACCACTATCTGTGGAGTTTTCAAGGCAAAAGAGCAAACAAAATTAGGTTGTCTTTCTTCTGTATGATATGCACACACACACACACACACACACACACACACACACACACACACACACACACACACACACACACACACACACACACACACACACACACACACACACACGCATTCACACCCATGGACAATTTATTGGTCCTGATCCACCTTATGCCATATCTTTGGAATGTGGGAGGAAACTGGAACACCAGGAAAAAACCCATGCAGGCACAGGTTGGACATGCAGACTCTAAACAGCTAGCACACAAGCCAAGAACGTAAATGGAAAATCTGTTGCTAAACTCTTCCAAGCCAAATACTCTTGTTAAAAATTTTATTATTGGTGTTACAGAAATTACAATATCCTTATTTTGCTCTACTAGGTTTAAAAAATTAAAGGTTGGAAGATAAAGAATATTTTAAGTATCAGTATATCCTTACTGGCTACATATCCTTACTGAAACTACAGATTGTCAGGGAAGCAGCTTTGGGATTCTAAGGAAAGAGTTTAAACAAGGAAAGTCCCTGATCTTTCTGTTATTCACAATATTTTAAGTCTTTAAAATACAAATGTGATTTTTTTTTTATTATTTCCTTCTAAAGATTCAGAATGTGAACAGTTTTATTTGTGCTCATGTACAGAATCATAAATTTTGGTTTTACTATCTGCTGTTGTAAAAATCAAAGTGTGAACATATGGTCTTTAAATGGTTTTGCAGAAGTAAGAATATCATTTCCATGGTTACAAGACTAGCTGGATGAGAAATAGTATCAGGGCATTGCCCAGACAGTGAAGCAGGAATGCAGGTTTGAATTCCACTAGAGACATTTATTTTTTCAATCTAGGGAAACTTGTATTGTTTGTTAAAACACAACATATATTCTACACAGTAATAAACTGAAAATTATCAGCATACTGACACAGTTTAAACAGACTTAGTTATTGTATATACTGCTTGCTTTGTACGACTGTTCAGATGTGCTCACACACATACACACGCACACACACACACACACACATATATATATATATATATATATATATATATATATATATATATATATATATGTATATATATATATATACACAGTCACACATACACACAGATAGACACATGCATAGGAATGTCATACAGACACATGCGAGGCACCTCACTTAGGAATTAAGTAGACATCCAAGAGCTGTGATGGAACGATGCTAACTGCTCCACAGGGATGCACATTGGAGCAGTGTTTTTTCACAACATAGTGCTTGGTTGTCTGGTTTGGTTAGCTGTCATCTCTTCTGTCTGAAATCTGTATACCCTCTCTGTGCCCATGCAGTGGTCACCTGGGTCCTACTACACCTCAAAGACATGCTGAAAGGTAAATACAAGATACTCCAAATTGTCTGTAAGTGCATGCATAACATGCTAGTGGTTGAAATGAAAAAGCTGGCTGAATATGAAACTGCTCAGGAAGAGATGTTTAAAAAAATAATTGAAATAGAGGACAGCGCACATAGGAAAAAATTGTATTTTCACCTATACCACAGAAGCTGGAAGGAACAGACTGCATTAATTTTATAAATGCACAAATAAGGAAATGGACTGGTATTCCACACCAAGAGTTGTTAATTTAATGGGCAACATCATGTGTATGCCCCAAACCTGGCTATGAGAAACCAGTCTAGACATGTAATAGTAAAGATGCAATTCTACTAGCAAAAGGAGTTTATTCTGACAAAACTTTGGCAGATGGACAAAATACTAAAAGTGGGAGACAACAGAGTGTTTGTGGAGAATGATTACTCACTGTACACAGGCAGAAGAGGAGTAAATTAATTCTACTATTAAGGGAATGTTGAGATGCAGGTGTGAGATTCAAACAGCTGTACCCAGCTGTCATCAAGGTATTCTTCCCTGGAGGGACAAAATCATTTTTTTGCTCAAGTACATGCTAAGAAGGAAAAACAAAAGTTTGTCCAACAAAAAGTGAGGTGTGAACAATTAGGCAATTAGCTTCTTGCTCTTCTGGTAATAAAGACCACAGAGAGACTGTACCTGTGAAATCTTTTCCACTGTTTGAACAGAAAATGTTGGAAAGATGGAAGGGACCACAACCGTTGACTAAAAATCGAGAGTACATTGGAAATGAAGCAGAGAGATGGACATGAACACTAATAAAACCAGTAACTTAGTGTGGGATTACAATGCAATAATTATATTTGTGAAATGGGGCGGCTTGTGCTATAGGACTGCAGGACTGTAGCCCCCCCACCTGAATAAAGAAGGAAGAAAAGAAGATAAAGAAAAATTGCGAGTCCCTGATCTCCACGCATGCGTGCTTGGAGTTCCTGGTACTCACAGAACTCCAGATTGCTGTGTTAGGCAGTCTGGATAGAGGAAAAAGGCATCTCTGCCCTGCAGCCCAGAAGTCTGGGTGGTGACGACCACACAGAATGGAAGAACACGGGACTGCATCACCCGCAGGCTGGAGCCTCCAGCCTATTCTTGCATGCCATGGAGAATGGAAACCAGCTGTTAGCCTTGCACAGATTCAGGAATTGATTTAGCTGCTGCTGAGGTACAGAGACTGCACCAAGGAAGGTGTGTGTGTGGATTCAGCTGCTGCCAAGGTCCAGAGACTGCACCAAGGAAGGAAAGTGTGTGTGTGTGTGTGTGTGTGTGTGTGTGTGTGTGTGTGTGTGTGTGTGTGTGTGTGTGTGTGTGTGTGTGTGTGTGTGTGTGTGTATAATGCCCCAGTTGCTATATACTGGTGGCTGGAGAGAACACATGTTGGTGGGTAGAGAATACTCTGGCTTGAACCCTGTACCTTAGGTGCAGGTGGCAATGGCCTGAATTCCCTACCCACCACTATTTGTAAAAAAATTGCAGATTTTTGCCTCATATTTGTTCTGTTCCTCATAAAATCTGTGGTTTCTGTATCTTCATTTTTCTTTGCAAAGTCAGTAGTGCAGTGGTGCACTGGTAGCATTGCTGACTGACAGCTACAAGTTTTCTGGTTTGATTCTTCCTGGGGTGCCTTCTGTGTGGAGTCTGCATGTCCTCCCATCTTACAAAGATGTGTCTGGAGTGTTTCTCCCTGCTCTGCTGAAAATTGGCTTTTGTTCCAAGTCAGACTAATTTCCTGGTTAACAAATGTTTAAAAATAACAGGCATTTGAATTTCACACTTCATATTCTTCAGAAAGTACATGGTAACACAAAACCTTTTATTCTAGCAATTTTCTAAGTTTATAACATGGATATTTGAAATTTGTCCCTATTTTTGGGACTGTATTCCCCCATTATTGGCTTTGTCCAGGTATTTTGTGCTAAGGTTAAGAGCTATGGTGAGAACTGAATTCACTGAATATGCTTGTGGAATGTATTCCCCCATTACTGGCTTTGTTCATGTGTGTTTTGCTAAGAGGTTGAGAGCTATGGTGAGAACTGAATTCACAAAATGGTAGCCATTTAAGTTTCAGTCTTCCTTTCTTTCACAATGCAGCTAATTTGGCATAGTGGTATGTTTCTCTGACTGTTTTGCACAAGGTCCCCCGGGATCAAGACTTGGCAATGAAATCTCTGGTGATAACACAACATTTTATTCTAGCAACTTTCCAACATTAT
The DNA here is from genome assembly GCF_019279795.1 of Protopterus annectens. Taxonomy (NCBI): domain Eukaryota; kingdom Metazoa; phylum Chordata; order Ceratodontiformes; family Protopteridae; genus Protopterus; species Protopterus annectens. The sequence continues at coordinate 1,148,738,454 of NC_056725.1, read as the reverse complement.
ACAAGCAATGTCTAAAATGTTTCCCTGTTTTTTGGGCTTTTGTCCCCCCTCCCCCCAATAAATTTTGGATTTTTCCAGATTTCTTGTGCTGCAAAGTTCAGAGATACAGCTGAGTGTCGGGTAGATTTTACAAGGAGCTGAGAGCTGCAGGGGAACAAAGGTTTAGTGTTGCTTATGCTGAGTCTGCTTGTATTGTTAATAGTACAAGAGGTAGTGTACTTGCTTTTGATGCAGAAGGCTGTGGGTTCTACTCCCACAGTAGGTAGATGCATTGCTGATACTGTACTGTGTTGTAAAGGGGGTTGATACTGCAGTCCTTTTTGGCAAAGATACCTAGTAACTATGAACCTGTTATCAGTTTGCCATCCATTCCCTATTGCGATATTACTAGCTTATCATTTTTTTAATGCAACTTAGGCAATTTATTTCTCAAGGGCAACATGCACTTTATTTGTAGATGAAACAATGAAATATAAAGTTGTTTGCTAGCAGTAACCTCTTCATTAGTTACAAATTTCTTTAATGTAGAATTATTTAGATGACTTTTACTTCTTCAGAGATTGTGCATATTTATTGATACTGGTGGACTGTAGAAGTCTGAGTAGACTTTTATGATGAAATGTTCTGAATTAGGCAGTTTTGTCATTGGTGCATGCATTTTGTTTCATTTACTGGAAAAATGTTCAAAACAATAAATTTAAAATGCCCTCTAACAACTGTACTTTATTGTACAAGGAATATAATTTAATACAATCAGGAAGGTGTATGAGGAGGTGCAGTGGTAGCGTTGCCTCACAGCAAGAGGTTCTCCCATTCGATTCTCAGCTGGAGTTCCTTCTGTGTGGAGTCTGCATGTCCTCCCCGTGGTCGTGTAGTGTTCAAAAGACATGTGTAGAATGGGTGTTGTTTCGCTGAAGGTTGGGTGTTGAGCTGGCACTTCAGCACCTGTAAAGAAATATACTGTCAATCATTAGCGGACCAGAGTTCTGCTGTGGCAACCGCTAATTGGGAAAAGCTGAAAGAAGAACAACAATCAGGAAGGTGTATCAAAGAGCACGTGCATGTTTCGTGTTCAAGGGCCTATGATTTGAAAACAGCCCAAAGTTGATCTTTATCTGCCCCTGGCAAAATGTATTTTCCTTGACTGTGGGTTTCAATGCTGTTTCAATGAATGTGAGTTTCAAAGGCAGAGAAGTTTTAATGCTAAGTCTATTTCCATTGTAAGACTGCATTGGTTTGTTTAGCAGATATCTATTAGGGTTTGTGCTGTAAAATGCAAAATAAAACTTTCAAATGAAATCCAAATCATTGCAGAAGTAAAGCAGTATGCACATTAAAGTGTTTATGGCAAATGGGGCGAAATAACCAAGGAATGGGACATTGGAATGGCTGCAGGGGGAGGCTGTATTCGACCATGGTTTTGTGAGGGGGGGCAGCAAACTCAGACAGCCCCGGCTGAACTATACCTCTCAAATGTCCAAATTTTTGCAGAATGAATAGATATTTGCTTCTTATTTTTGGTTTGTTCCTCATAAAATTTGTGGTTTTCTGGCAAATCATTTAGGAATGAAGTCACTAAATGACAGACATTGAGTTTCAGACGTCATAACCTTCAGAAAAATGCATGCTAAAGCAAGACATGTTATTCTATCTACTGTCTTAAGTTTATACAAGAGCAATTTTTAGTACTGTTTGTATGTTCCCCCAATATATTTGGCCTTGTTCAGATTTCCTACATAAAGAGGTTGAGAGGTACGTGCAAATCGCTTTATAGAATTAGGAATATCCAAACCTTTCAACTGTCCCCAATTTTTGCTCAAAATGTTGCTCTCCCCCTAATAATCCCTCCTCAAAATGGCAATTTTGGAGGAAAACGTGGAGGGTTTACAATTCTATATAACTGTAATGATCAGAGTTATAGATTACTTTTATTTCAGGAATGCATGTAGATGCTCTTATTTTGTTAGCTGCTCAAGTTAACAGTGTTAATATTAAAAAGGTGTCCCTTCTTTGACGGGTTCCCAGCTGTATTGTGTGGAAATTTTATATTTTTCATTACATTTTTGGTCTGTTTTTCATAAAATGTTGGTTTTCTGGCAAATTAGTGGCAAACCAAGTAATTGCGTGATGCACATACGGCTGCTGCATGGCTCAAGAAGTAACAAATCCAAATAAAAGTAAAGGCCAGCAGTAAAGGTGGAAACCCACAGTTTAATTCAAATAGTAAAATCACAGAACAAGGTAGAGGGAAACCCAACCACCTGCCCCAAACCGGTTTCGGCTGTAATAGCCTTCTTCAGTGAGTAAAACTGAGCAACCCAAAATACACTTATATATATATATATATATATATATATATATATATATATATATAGTACATGAAGCAGTCCATTGGTGCATTTATAATTGGTCATTAAGCCCAGGTGGAAATAAAGCTCCTAACTTAATAATCCATTTACATTCCTTAAAATTAAGTATATTGTGTCATCCTGATTTGTCCCTACAACTACCCACAATACAATCTATAACAGTAAAATAAAAAGATGCAGTATTGTGTTTGCACACATGTTTACACAAAGCATTGGTAGGGCATTTATTCCTAATGTCACTAAGATGCTCCCCAATTCTGAGAGGAAAAGGTCTAGAAGTTTGTCCCACATAGAATGAGAAGCATGAACAAGTGACCAAATAGACAACCCACTCTGTGCTGCTGTTAGACCAAAAATTAATATTGAAAGCCAACGATGTGTTGCGACTACTGAATTCCCTCATTTTCTGAACCCTAGGGCAGTGAGTGCAATGTCCACATGGCATACAGCCTATCAGTGGCCCACCTGTGAGTGTACGTTGAGTGGGAACCATAGAACTAGGTCTGGTTTGTCCTTATATGTAAAAGCTTAGTTCTGTCTTGAGTGGAAGCCCAGTGACAAGCTGTACTGATTGTCCCAGATCGGTAACCTCTCTCACAAAAACATTATTTCAAGTCATCCCTAGTATCTTCAAATGATTCCTGGCTGGAACAAATCCTTTTTACCCAGAGGAATTGTGATTTGGGGATATTCCAGATGATATGTTGGGGGTGGAAGCTAGTGGCATGCAAAAATGAGTTGTACTCGGGGAATTCCCTATAAACCTGTGTAGCTAAAGTATCATCAGGATTTCTGCTAACTTTAACATCAAGAAAAACAATTTTCAATTTATGAAAATTCAGTTTAAATTCAATTTCCCATTTGTTATCATTAAGATAACCAATAAACTCATGTAAATATGTTTCATCCGACCTCCACACCACCCAACAATCATCAAGATATTGCCGCCAAATATCTATTTCATCAATATATAAAGTATAACTAGAGTCATAAATGAATACCTCCTCAATATAGGCCATAAATAGGTCAGCATAAATGGGTGCAAATGCTGCACCCATTGCTGTACATTTGACCTGCCAAAAACATTGGTCCTGGAAGTAGAATACATTACTGGTAAGAACATATTCAGCTAGGCATACCAAAAAAGTATTGAAGCCTGGTTGGTAAAAACCAGATCTTCCCAACCAAAATTTCAAAGCCAGTAAACCTGCCCAGTGGGGAATATTCGTATAGAGAGAGGTTACATCTAAAGTACACATAAGACAATGAGGTTCCAATTGCATGTCAGATATAATATCAAGAAACTGTGTTATGTCTTGAATTCTGGCCCGTTCCATAGATAGTAGTAGTTTAAGATAATGTGTTAAGTATTCAAAAAGTGGTTCAGTAATGGATCCCCGCCCTGATACTATTGGTCTACCAGCAGGACATCTAGCATCCTTATGTATTTTGGGTAGTAGATAGAAATACTGTTTATTGGGGGATGAAACCAACAACTGATGTCTAACAGAATCAGTAATAATGCCCTCTTCCTTGGCTTGAGTCAAAAAAGAATCAATTTTAGTCTTAAAATGGTTAGTTGGATCCAAGGGCATAGCCATATAATACCTGTTGTCACCAAGTTGTCTTAATGCTTCTTCATTATAATTGACCCAATCTTGAACCACTATTGCACCACCCTTATCTGCTGGTACAATAACTATCTCCTTGTTATTCTTAAGATCTTCAATACATTGTACCTCCTCCTTGGAAAGATCATTGTAAGAATACTGAAATTCCCTAAGGTTACAATGTAAATCTTTTAAGACATTGGCCTGAAAAATAGATACTATATGTGAACATAAGTGGAGTAAAAGTAGACCTTTTAAATTTAAACTCTGGAACTTCCTGGGTGGTATCATTTTCAAAAAACAATTTAAGATTTAGCAAACGACAGAAATTGACCACATCCTGTGCTAGGGTATATTCTGGAACAAAAAAGCCGGGGACAAAATTAAGGCCTTTGTTTAAAACTTTAATTTGCAAATCAGAGAGGTGTACAGAGGAAATGTTATGTACATTCATATAGTCAACTAGTGTTCGATCATTAGTTGTAACAGACCCTCCAAATCTTCTACCAGTCTGACATTTTTTGAGCTTCCTCCCCCCCTCATCTGTACCTGAACCCAAAGGGTGTGACAAACTCCTTTTCTTAGGATCAGGTGAGACGTCTGTATGGTTCCCCTCCCCTTCAGTATTAGAAGATGTCTCATCCCTCAATGACTCTGAGTTTCGTTTCAAAATAGATTTGGGTCTCTTTCTCTTGAGTGCTGAGGATTTATTTCCTGGAAGCCTAAAAGTGACATTTCTAGGCATTTCAAAAGGTTTGCCTCTTTCATAATCCCCTACGTCTCTTTGAAACTTTTTAAGTTTCTTGTCCTTTAAGATTTGTTCAAGCTTAAGTAACTCTGTAGTTAACGGATTAACCTGAGAGGAAAAAGACCTGGTTGATTCAAATTTGTTGAACTCCATACAAAGTGTTTCCACCTCCTGAATCCCTTGTTTGACAGCCTGTTCATAAAAACTCATTAGAGCATCCACAAATCCCATGGAAGCAGATTGTTGAATTTGCGTCCATTCATCAGTTAACTGTTCATCAATATTGTGTATTAGGGGCTGTACTTTCACCCTAAGACCGCATGGTGTAATTTTTTAAAGTTGATAAGCCTTGAACAGGCGTAAATGCCAAACATTGGTTCGGAGACCCTTCATGCTTTCACCCAGCTTGAAAAACATGGTTTCACATTGTATATCCAGGTCCTGATTCAAACCCCTTGACTGGTTATCAGCATCAGATAAACCTAGACCAAAAATGGCCAAATTATTCATGTCTGAGGCCATATATATATATATATAGGTGTGTGTGTGTGTGTGTGTGTGTGTGCATAAACAATACGAAGGAACTAGTCAAATCTACCAACAATAGTGGTAAGGCCAAAATCTTGAAATATCTCAATCAAAAACACCCATTTAGAAAAATGTATGTATAGTTTAGACACAAAATCGGTCCCAAACAAATAACATGATACTTATAGTCTGTCAATCAAACAAACCATAGTAATAAACAGATTGCTTTCATTGGTATATATGCTGAGACATGAATGGCCCCAGATCACGCAAAAACCTTGATATCCATATACCTCAATGATACAATAGCTAGCCCTTGTGATGTTACATAGATTAAAACAAAGAAACCACAATGCTGCGTATCACTGTAGACAAAAATTCAAACACAGACAAAACCACCATATAGGTGAAACATTGATTCAATTAGATACCAACACAAACACGTGTAATATCCTAAAGAAACAAGAAATAGGAAATAACTCCCCATCGGTTTAATAACAATGACACTATAGCTAGCCCCTGTGGTAATGTGGGAATTCAAAACTTCCCTGAAAGTAGCCACAATCCTGCGTATCACTATAAACCCGAGCCAAGATAATAAGAAACTGTTCAAAACATTACTAGGGCTGCTGAAAGCCCCTGTGAATGCACAAATTATACAAAATATGCAACAAACTGGTTTCGGCTAACCTAGCCTTCCTCAGTGCAACAAAGTTAATAAATGAAGGCAGATTCCAAGCTATATATAAGGACAACTCAATTATTCAATTAAGTATAATTGAAAATTTACAAATGCTCACTCAGACCAGGGCTAAACAGCCCACCTAGTTTAATTATCCATTTCTTCTCCCTGGAATTTAGTATGGCATGCCAACCCCCTTTACAGTTCCTGTCCCCACTGATGCTAGGCCATTGAGAATCAGAATTTCTGAACATGAGTGATGTCAGGAACCACAAACTGACCAATTCTTTATATAAACACACTCTGAAGCATCCAACAGCCTCTTTTCATTTAACTATTATTGATAGAATTGGTGTCTGAATGTCCTCACCATTTCAATATTTTATGAGTTAATGCACTGCAGCTGAATAATAACATATTATACTGTATTATACATTATAACTTTTCTTCTCAGATTCTGTCTGCTACATTACTGCATATCAGATTATTTTTATGTTGTCATATGCAATGTGTGACTTCATAGACATAAAACAATATAATTTGTGCAGTGGTGAGGGTGAAGTGGCAGCAGTGTAAGTTTACATGGCAGGATACTCATTTTAATCTGTAATTCTCTTATTATATTTCTCTTGAAAATTTTTGTGAATTAATACTTTTATGTTGTATGTAGTTCCCACCTGTAACAATGGTAATGCATATAGCATTGCTGTTAATGAAATGCCATACATATTTTTTCCACCTTTCCTTGATGCTTTACTTAGTAGGATTAAATGGATAAAAGTAATACATTTGCAAAGTTGCCCCCTGAAAATGTATGTATTTATTTATTTATTTAGTGACAGTTGTTGACCAGGAAAGTCCACTGGGTCAGAAACCCATTTTCAGTGGAGGTCTGGGGAGAAAATCTCCAGGAAGATACAAACTATTAAAATCTTGTAACAAATTTGTATAGTACATAGAGATAATATTACATTTTAGTATAAATTGGCATACAATTTTGTGCAGAAAAACATCACAGCAAGAGATAACAAATTGGTCATATTAACATGTAATAGATTATATAATCAATTTGAAAACTAGGAAAAATTCAAGGAGGAAAATTCTGTGATCTGACAGTAGGTAGTTCAAGATTTGGAAGTAGGAAAAGTTAGTAAGCTGCAATAGCTTAAAGTCTTTGAAACTGGTATTAGAAGGCGTTGTAAAGACAATTCTAGGAGGAAGCAAGATGTAGATGTGTAGCAAAAGGATTAGAAGTAAATTGGAGGTAAACTTATTCATGGTGGCTTAGTCATATGTGTGCATGGGCAGGTGCAAAGGTTAAGGTAGTGTTTTTTAGAACAGATTTAAGTGATTTTATAGTGTCCAACTGAATGATTGAGGAGGGCAATGCATTCCATAATTTGGAATTAGAGTATGAATAAAGGCTTTGACCAACCTGTTTGTTGGGTTTGGTTATGTTTATAAGTTATTACTAAGTTATTACTAGAGCGAAGGTTTCTGGGAGGGGTGTATGGTTCTGGAATATTTTGAAGGGAAGGGCACTTTTCAGGATTATTGATTAGTTTGTGGGCAACAGTTAGTTGGGTGCATGTTAAGTAGTGGAGGAATTCAAAGCAGTTCAGTTCTTTTATGGCCAGACGGTGTGTGTGATTTGGCATTCTAGCGGCAAATTTTGCTATTTTATAGTAGCAGGATTGTAATTTGTTCAGGCATGAAATGTAAAGGTTGATGAAGATGGGTCTTTCATAGAGGAGGGAAGGTAGTAGCAGAGAGTTTGCTAGCTTTATCCTAGTGGGCCTGTCCATGTATAGTTTATGTCTATACAATTTATCGAGTTTAGTGTTTTTATTGTGTTGAGAATATGATTCTCGAAAGAAAGTTTGTCATGAATTTCTATGCCTAGTAATTTTGTTGTCTTTAATACTTTAATTTCAGTATTGTTTTGCAAATATATCTTAAAGTCTTCAGTTGTTGTTTTTGATGGGAATAGTAAGAGCTTAGATTTTTTGGGACTGAGTAGAAGTTGTGCGTTGTTTAGCCAAGATTCAATAAATGAAAAGGAGTTTTGAGTTATCTTTAGGAGATCAGAGAAGTTGTTGGAATAGGAGATAATAGTGGAATCGTCTGCATACTGGATGAGTGTACTCTGTTGGGATGCTGTATGAGATTATCAATAAATACATTGAAAAGAACAGGGCCCAGAATAGACCCCTGGGGGACTCCTACATTATTAACCAGATATTCTGAGTGCACGTTTTGCCATCTGACAGGTTGTTTTCTATTGTTTAGGTAGGCGGAAAGCCAATTTAGAATATGCTGTGAGCAATTTAGAGTTTTGAGTTTTTGTAATAATTTTGGGTGTGATACGTGTCAAATGCTTTGGATAGGTCTGTCAGGATGACTGAAGTTGATAGACTGGCATCCAGAGCTTTGTACACAGTATTGCTAAATGAGAATAAGGCAGTAGTAGTGCTGTGAGTGGGATGAAATCCATACTGGGTGGGAGCAAGGAGATTATTGCCAGTAAGATGCTTTAGTAATTGCATATGTTTGCATTTTTCTAGGATTTTGGATAACGGTGAGAGTATACAGCTAGTCCAGTAGTTAGAAAGATCTTTGGTGTTACCACCTTTGTGCAAAGGAATTATAATGGATTTTTTCCAGAGTTGAGGGACATAGGATTCAGAGATAGACATGTTAATAAGGATGCTCACAGGATAAGCTATAGAATCAGCTGCCAATTTTAGGTATTATGATGGAAAGTTATCAGAAGATTTGAGCAAGGTCTCAGTTTAGTTAGGAGTTTAAGCACAAGGGTAGTGGGTACTAGTTGTAAAGTGAGAGTCAGGGCTGATAGCAAATTTTTAGTGTTTTCAGTGGCAGGAGAGGAAAAAGAGCTTATATTGTGTGAGGTTTGAAATAGTATCCAAACTATTTGAGTTGTTATTTGTTGTTTGGGAGGGTTGTTTGATAAGGCTTGGAATAGTTAGAGTTAAACATTTGGGTGATGTCTTGTGGGTCTTTATCTATTTATCTATCAATCTACGCAGATCAATAGTAGGTATTCCTCATCTGTTGTTAACTGAATAGTTGTCAGAGCCACCCCACCCATGATGCAATGGCAGACTGCATTCTGCCCAGCCATGTTTTCAGCACATTCTACCATATCATTATCCTTCTTACACTGTGCTAATGCTCAGTTTCTGCTACCCACTGCATTAACGTCAATAAGCACTTGATTCCAGGCTCTGCTCCTCTAGGCTTGTTTTTACCAAATAAAAGTTTCCCATAGGTCCTAAGGGCTGCCTTGAGGATGCAATTTTCCTCATAGCTAAAGTTATCCTTCTCTGATTTAATCCATCCATCATTACTGCATGTTGAAAAAAGGGCCATAGTCACACAGAGAAGCATGTTTGATGTGAGTAGCTTTTAAACTATAAAACACTGTCCAGGAGGATGTGCCATGCTCATAAAAAATGTTAGCAAACACATACCACATAATTATATATAGATATCTCAATCTAGCCAAGTAAAATTGTGATATATTAATATGCAGTGCATTCAGGTCAAAGCAATCAGTAATTTGTCATAATTCATCCTTCTACTGCAGCCTACCACTGTCATATATTCATAATACTGTTGCTTTTTATTCATCACTGTCACTCATTAATCTCCCAGTAAAGACCCATGCATGTTGACTCGACAAAATATCCTTACCCCTGCAGAACTTCACAATTAAATAGTTGTATTTCTACCATATATTCACAATCAAAGTAATTATTCTCATTGAGTACTAAACATTTTCCCTGCTGCTTTACTGAAATCCACCTCCTAAATGGCAATAATTACAAGCAGTCACTCATTGCTATCATACTATGCACATCATATATGTAAAGCTAACATTTCTTAAAGTTAACTAAGTAATTTGACATATTTTAAGTGGTTCTTTTTAAATTATAACATTTTGAAATGATTTGCTTACATTAAGAAGTCTGTGGTATATCCTAAAACATTTGCCTTATCCAAATATTGGCAAAGTAATATGGTGATATTCAATTTTCCATGTAAATTCGGGGCCAGTTACACATGTTTATGCACATGAGGCCTTTTTCATTTATCTCTGTGACTTGTAGTAATCGTAAACATGTACAGTCAAGTAAGAGTGAACATCACTCTTGGATGATCATAAATGTGTTTACAGACTAAGATGAATGCACTGTGGACAGCTCTGCAATCTACAAAACTCCTCAGCAGTCCCAGCTTGCTGCAGTAAAATGTGAATGGCCCTAGACTAATGTAATTCAAAATATTAAAAAAAAAAACAAAATAGTTATCTGAATAACAGTTTCCACCAACATGAAGCATAATCCCTGCCAATATAATGTCATTTGTCACACCTTAGCACCTGGAACAACTCATCAGTTTCTAAAACTTGTACTTAACACACATAGCAATATATACCCCCCACCCCAAAAAAAAAAAAAAAAAAAAAAGGATAACTGTTGTTATATTGCATGGGGGCATGTATAAATGGTATTCAGGTGTAATACTCCAAAAAATGCACCTTATGCAATTGCAGCAGCAGCAGCAATTGTAGATCATATATATAGTCATTTAATATATTTCACTTGTTATTCAGCATATGAATGAAATGTGAATGAAATGTGAATGGTTTCCTTTGAACAAAATGCATGTGACTGAGCAAGTTTGGGTAAACCAAACTTGCTAATAATATCAATACCTGGTATAATGCCCCTGTTACTTAACTGGGTGTGGTTAAAATGAAGTCACATCCAGAGTGAGTGGTTCTGAACCTCTGAACTATATAACTGCTCTTACTTTCATTAGAGTTCTAAGACTTTGTGTCATGGCATTATCCCTGAAGGCACAAGGACACCCTCCAAACTGGTCTGTCAGAGATCTTTATTATGCTCTACTTCCTTAAGGAGTCATATCAGGAAAAAACTGAGGCATGTGCAAAACCTACTACCTGGAAAAAGATTGATATCTAGCAGAAGTTGGGTGGCCAGCAGTGCCATCATTGATATGATAACTTATAGAAACATAAGCCTGACCAGCTGTTTAAGATGGCAACCCGGGTAGCAGAAAGAAGGCCAAAGTTTTATAGTAAGGACAATTTCTTTATAGGTTAATATTTTATTTGGTCATTTCAATATAAAAGTACAAGTTAGCATAAATAGAAGTATTTCCGGAAAAGATATGTGTAACTGCAAATAGTATCTACAATGATATGATGATAATGCAATGGAAGTCAGCAAGGTATTTTTATATGTACAAGCAACTATTTAAAAAGATATAATATAGCAATAACCCACGCCTGGGTGTGGGTAATGCTAAATTTACCCACGGTTGGCGTGGTTTGGTCCCGAGGGTGAAGCCCGAGGAACCAAACAAAGCCAACCGTGGGTAAATTTAGCATTACCCACACCCAGAAGTGGGTTATTGCTATTATACCATGACATTATTTAAGAAAAGAAACTATTACCTTTCTTAAATAATGGCATAGTATAATGCCTGTTTACTGCCCTTCCGCAGATGTCTGGCATCCGGCAGTTCTGATGTACCGCGTGCCTCGCAGTACATCAGAGTTGAGCAAAAGCAACGGAGAAAGCAAGATCTCCGTTGCTTTTTATGTTCGCTATGTTAAATGAGTTTAACATAGCGAGACAGTTTTAAAATAAGCAACGGACATCTCCGTTGCTTATTTTAAAGCTGTCTCGCTATGTTAAACCCATTTAACATAGCGAGACAATGTTTTAAAAAAACTAGTTATACTAATGGAAAAAAGTCCGGGCGACCGGACCTTTTTCCATTAGTATAACTCGATTTACAACGGGCATGCTGGCCAATCAGCGTGCACGTTTTGGGGGGGTCATGGTATAATGTACATGTTTTAATAGAATGTTCTGAATAAATGCTAATGTAACATATTTATACTTAATAATCTGCATATACATATACATATATATATATATATATATATATATATATATATATATATATATATATATATTGCCCATAAATCATGTATTTATACAGACTAAAGAAAAACATTTGTAGTTATGCATAACAATGTAATTTATCATTGCATAAACTGAATTTAGATTACACACAGCCAGTTTTTGTGAATAAATTATTGAACAAGAACCAAAAGAATGCCACTTAAGCATATTTACCACTTGAAATTTTTGACTCATTTCACCTCTCTATATGACTCAGACTTCATTAATAATAAATCATAATAACCACCAGTATTTGATTTATTGCAAACAATTAGTCACATGTTGCATTTAAAAATGTGAACATTTTAAAATCATCCTGCAAACAATAATCTTGTAAATAGTTAAAATGCCAGATATGATAAGTATATAATATTGTACAGTATACATGCCTTTTTCTTCAAAATGAAATTAATAGGTGCACATTTATTTCACCCAGCATTATTGGTTGCATTAAGCATTAACATTCAATGTAAATCTGGAATATCCATCACATTATTCCAAATGCCTTTTTGGGATTGTGTGTCATTCTGTCAAGTGTAAAGAACAAGAAGGGCAGCACTCAATCGAATGCCTAACAAGAGTATTTGTATTGTCTTGCTTTTCAATGCTCTAATAGTGCTGGTAAATTCTTTCTTGAGTGGGGCTTTGGTCTTTCCAACATAAAATACCTCACAACTGAAGCACAAAGCAAAATAATCCACTGCTAATGTAGCAAAGTTAAAATTCCCTATACATCCAGTCACTTAAGGGTAAGTGATCATCCACTCATCTCTAATGACCAACAATGGCTGACTGTAATCCTCAGAGATTTAGAAAAGCAAAAAAAAAAAAAAAGATGTGAAATAGACTCTAATAGAAGAAGAAGAGGAAGATTAAGGCTCCAAGTTCTTAACAAGCTCCATTTAAGGATACAAAATTTGATTCTTGGAAGGATATGAGCAACAGACCATCCTGCTTCAACAGCAATGACATGCATCTGTCCCCTCCAGGGTTTCGATTATTGGCAAATGTCTAACCCATAGTGCCTTTTTAGGCAATGTCAGCTTGCTCACAGATAGAATGGAGCAGATTAAAATACAGGAAGCTACCACTATCATCCTCCAGATGAGACATTAAACCAAGGTCCCATCTGGCTGAGTTAGGGGTAGCTCAAGTGCATGTAAAAGATCCCACCTATGAAAAAGAATAGAGGTCCTTTATTAAAATTCACAATATATAATATTTGCATTCCATATACAAAGTTTTATACCTTTTTTACAATTATTTACAACTGACTTACGTATTTTTCAATTTTTTTTACTCTTGATTCCTCCTACTCCTTTTTCCAAAACCATCTTCTTCTTTTTCTTTCAGTGGTTCCTGTTAGAGGTAGCCACAGCGGATCATCCATTTCTATTTCTTCTTGTCCTCTGCATCTTGCTGTGTCACACCAAGCAACTGCATGTCCTCTCTCACAACATCCATAAACCTTATCTTAGGCCTTCCTCTTTTCCTCTGACCTGGCAGATTCATCCTTAGCATCCTTTTCCCAATATACCCATCATCCCTCCTCAGCACATGTCCAAACCAACATAATCTCACCTCTCTGACTTTGTCTTTAAACCGTCCAACCTGAACTGACCCTCTAATATACTGATTTCTAATCCTGTCCATCCTTGTCACACCCAGTGCAAATCTTAACATCTTTAACTCTGCCAATTCCAGCTCTGACTCCTGCCTTTTTGTCAATGCCACTGTCTCCAACCCATATAACATAGCTGGTCTCACTACCCTCTTTTACACCTTCCCTTTCATTCTTACTGGTATTTATGTCACAAATCACTCCTGACATGCTTCTCCACCCACTCCAACCTGCCTGTACTCTTTTCTTCACCTCTCTTCCACACTCGCCATTACTCTGAACTGTTGATCCCAAGTATTTAAACTCATCCACCTTCACCGACTCTACTCCCTGCATCCTCAACATTCCTCTATCCTCCCTCTCATTCACACACATATATTCTGTCTTAGACCTGCTGAATTTTATTTCTCTCCTCTCTAAAGCATATCTCCACCTCTCCAGGGTCTCCTCAACCTGTTCCCTACTCTCACTACAGATCATAATGTCATCTGTAAATATCATAATCCACGGGGACTCCTGTCTGATCTCATCTGTCAACCTGTCCATCACCGTTGCAAATAAGAAAGGGCTCAGAGCTGATCCTTGATGTAATCCCACCTCCATCTTAAATGGATCCATCACTCCCACCACATACCTCCTCATTGTCACACTACCCTTGTACATATCCTGTACCACTCTTACATACTTCTGTGCCACTCCCAACTTCCTCATACAATACCACAACTCCTCTCTAGGCATATTTCCATTTTATCCATATTCTATAATGTCCATAATTATACTTTTGTACCTTTCCTATATTTTTTTCCACATACTTCTTCCCATAATTGATTTACTCTTTTACATTTCAAAAAGCATGCTCAGTAGTCTCTAGTTCTCCACAATATGTACAAACATTTTCTTTTCTCCTTTTATATGGCATATTTGCCTTTACTGGATGCTTATTTATGGATAATCTCCACAGAAAAAATCTATATATTCCACATATTTTTCACATCTTTTAATTTGTGCTTTTATAGCTTTTATTTTTCTTTCTCCTAAATGCTTCCAGGGATAAATATAATAACATTTTTCTATTATATTTTAACAGTTCTTTTCTAGGTTTTTTTTCTATATTGTTTAACTCAATCTTCCATAACAATATTTTCTTTTGATATATTTTCAGTTCTGTAAAATCAATTCCTTTATTTCTCTTTAAACATTTAAGCTTTCCCAAAATTGCTTTATATTTTCTTCTATTGTTTTTATTAATTTTTCTTTTTCCTTTATTCCTGTTAATACTTTATGTAAATTCAATAAAGCTATACGCACAATTGGATTTATTAAGCCAAACCCCCTTTCATTTTTAGCAACATAAAGGATTCCTCTTTTAATAAGGTTCATTCTTGATCCCCCATATAAATGTAAATAACACAGACAATAATTCTTTTTCACATTCCATTGGTATCATAAATACATTTGATAGATGTGCCATCTTACTTAATGTTATTGAATTGCATAAAAATGCTTTTTTCTTATACATAGGTTTAAATGTTCTCCAGAACATACAACTATTTCTTATTTTATGCATCATATTCTTCCATTGTGTCAATCTCTGTTGCTCATTACCAAATCTTATTCCAAAATTTTCTATTTCTTCATTATTAAACTGAATACCCTTAATTTTTCTGAAAATCCTAGTCCATTACTCTTTTTCTCATTAATACTCAAGCCTAATACTCCTAATTATTTAATAGCTATTCTCATCCATTCTTCATTTTTCACAACTACTACTAGATCATCTGCAAAGGAACACATTACTGGAATCTGAATTCCCTCTGGTGTGCACTATTCTGCTTCCTCCAATGTTAAATTTATCTTGTTAATGACTGCATTCATAATTAATGCCAATAAAATAGTATTTACTGGACATCTTTGTTTGATACCACTTTTTATTTCTATTTTCTCATGTAACCAGCCATTAACCACTAGTTCATTTATACACTGATACCAAAGGTATAATTATTTCATTACTTATATTATATTCCTTTAAAATTTCCCATAGTACTTCATGCAGTAGCTTATTTATTACATCATCTACCAATGTTCTTATAATCATTAAAAGTTCTTGACTCCATTTCCTTTTATACTAAAAATGTTTGATTCAGTAGCTTATTAGCTGTGCTTACTGTTCTTTCTTTCTACTATCTTCATAAAAAGCTTATAATCAACATTGTTCAACACTAGTGATCTCCAGGTTTTTATATATATTCTTTCTCCTTTTTTACATATAAATTTCACTGCACCCATGCATATTCTTTCATCATCTACTCCTTTTTCAAATCACTCCTTCATCACCTCTAAAATATATATAGGTTCATAGGTTCATAGGTTGATACTAGGCTATCAGCCCTAAGGCCTATACAAGCCTAGCCATAACAATTCCCTGACAATTTCTTCACACACTTTTTACTTCCCTAGACCCCTGTCCTTTTTTAAGTTTTTAAGTTTTTTAAGTTTTTTAAGGGGGTCAGCAAAGGGCATCTGCTTTAGGCCTGTGATTCTTTTAGTGAGGTATTTCTGCAGCCTTTCCAGTTGTTGCAGATGTCTTGAGAGGTACATACCATTCCAGTTGTATTCTATAATGGGTCTAATGAGGGATGAGTACAGTGGGACAATGACCTCCTTTTTTCTGGATGAAAAGACCTTAGTGATGAGGTGTGCCACACAGAAGGATTTCCTGACTGTTGTGGCAATGTGGTTATCAAAGGTGAGACCATAGGTTCATAGGTTCATAGGCTGGTACTAGGCTATCAGCCCTGGGGACTATACAAGCCTAGCCATAACAATTCCCTGGCTATTTCTTCTCACACTATTTACTTTCCCAGGACCCCTGTCTAGCAGGGCGACTGATGTGATCCCCAGGGTGAATTTCCTTTCTCCCATCCAATCATTAAGGTTCCTTTTGAAGAGGGCCAAAGAGGTGCTCTGCTTGACATGTATAGGGAGTTTGTTCCAGAGTCTGGGGAGTCACTGGGTCAGGAACCTATCCCTCCAGCACGTTTTGTTTATTGTGATGACAAGGTTTAGATTCCTGGAGTGTGTGGCTCTGAGGGATTGGGATTTCTTTAAGTGTAGCATGTCCAACAGCTCTGGGTTTGACATAGCCTTGTATGTTAAGCAGAGATCGCCTCGGAGTAGATGATATGCGACAGAGTATAGCTGGAGTTTTTTAGAGCGGTCAGCATAGGGCATCCGCTTTAGGCCTGTGATTCTTTTAGTGAGGTATTTCTGTGGCCTTTCCAGTTGTTGCAGATGTCTTGAGAGGTACATTCCAAATGGGGCATTGTATTCTATAATGGGTCTAATGAGGGATGAGTACAGTGGGACAATGACCTCCTTTTTTCTGGATGAAAAGCCCTTAGTGATGAGGTGTGCCACACAGAAGGATTTCCTGACTGTTGTGGTGATGTGGTTATTGAAGGTGAGACCACTGTCCACCTGTGTCCCTAAGTCTCTTATCATACTTTCGGTGTTTAGTGTACTGCCACCTATGTGGTAATTCACAGGTGCATGTTTTTTCCCAAAGGGGATAACTATACATTTCATGGCATTGAGCTTGAGCCCATGGCTCTGGCACCAAGCATCTGTTTCTGTAAGGCCCTTTTGTAGAGTATCCACATCATTTGGGGATTCAATAATCATCATCTGCGAACTGTGTTAGCCAGAGTCCCTTAGTGTTGGCCTGTACTTCAGAGAAGTAGATGCCAAACAAGAGAGGTCCCAGGACTGAACCCTGAGGTACTCCACTTGTCACTTGTCTGGAGCTGGATTTGGAGTCAGCTACTTTTACAGTGTGGGTTCTATCAGTAAGCCAGTTGGCAACCCATCAAATGACGTAGGGATTAATGCCCAGCTTAGTAAGTTTATCTATGATTCCTGTGTGGGGTATGGTGTCAAAGGCCTTGGCGAGGTCCAGATAGGCTGTGTGGACCGCTTTACTCTTGTCTACGGCTCTGGAGACTGATTCAAAGAAGTCAATCAGGTTCAGGAGACAAGATCAGCCCTTCACTAACCCAAACTGGGTGGGGTCCAGTGTTTGAAGGTTGCTAATGTCTTTGTTTATAAGTTCCATGATAATACGTTCCATGGCCTTGTAGATCAGGCTAGTCAGACTGATGGGATGGTAGTTCCTGGGATCCAAGGTGGATCCCCCTTGTAGAGTGGGATAAGTGTAGCTGTGTGCCACTCAGTGGGCATAAAGCCTGCAGTGAGGGCATGATTAAACATGACATTTAGGTGAGGTGCCAGTTCATTTTGTAGTTCATGTAGTACACAGCCTGGGATGTCATCTGGTCCCATGGATGCTGTATTCTTAGCTTTGGAGAGTGCGTTTTTTACCTCTGTGGCCGTTATTGCCAGAATTTTTCAATCTTCAGGTATTGAGATGGGCCATTTAGGGGGTGAGAGGGGGGTGAAGTTGGCACTGAATTGATCTGCCAGGATATTGGCAATATCCTTGGGATCAGTATATTTAATGCCATTCTGTTGTAGCTCAGAGCAGATCTGAGCATTGCCATTTAGATTCTTGACATAGTTATAGAATGCCTTGTGGTTGTCTGGAATCTTTGGCAATTTTATTTTCGTAACTAGCTTTGGAGGATTTTATGAGGGATCTCAGCTTCTTACTAAGGCTGGTAAGGGAGTTTTTTGCATCCTGGGATTTTCTTCTTTTCTGCAACAGTTTCTTCCTTTTGTTGTAAAGTTAGTTTATGGCAGCGGATCACCAGATTGGCTTCTTTTTTTTGGAGGAGAGCATCTTGGTTCTATTTGGGATGGCACAATTCATGCATGAGTGGATGTGCTCATACATTGCCTTAGTGTAGGACTCAGCAGTCAAACTTTCAGTTCCCGTCTGCATGGGTGTCATGATGTTTGCCACTACTGACTTGAGTAGCATGAAGTTGGCTTTGGAGAAGTTTTTTATGGAGGTTTCCTTACTGCAGGGTGGGGGTGGGATGTGGATGTTAAGGGTGATTAGCTTATGGTCTGACCTGACCAATGAAGGGGTGACTATAAGTGTGGAGCATTGATTTCCCATGTTGGTAATGACCAGGTCTAGGATATTGGAGCCTCTGGTGGAACTATGGATAGTTGATCCAGGGCATTGGAATTTATGAATTCCAAGAACCATTGGGCAAAGGTGTTGGTATATGAGTAGTTTTCCCAGTTACTGGCAGGGTAGTTGAAATCATCCAGTATTAGGGTGTCTGGTTGTATCTTAATATTTTCCAGTTTGTTTAGAAAGGTGTAGTGAGAATCTTGGGGCATGGTGGGTCTATAGCAAGCTACAATTTGGATTGCAGTCTTACCTAGTATTAGTTGCACCTGGAGAATTTCAGATGCATTGTGTTTGGCAACTAGCCTGGTGGTGTGAATATCCTTGGTGAATATGGACACTCCTCCACCTTTAGTGTTTTGATCCTGGTTTGGTGGCCGAAAAATGTGGCAAGAGTCATAGTCTGGTATTGTAGGGGTGCTCTGTAGAGCCTTGAACCAGGTCTCAGTTACTGCACAGATATCGATGTTCTCCATTTTTTAGGAGTGCCTCGAGAGAGTGCATTTTGAGGTTTAGACGTCTAGCATTGAGTAGCATTACCTTCAGATTTTGCATGCTTGTACCTGTTACGGTGGTGGTTTTGTCCTTTGAACTTTGCCTAAAAAAGGCACTATAGGGGTGGCAAGAGCCTTAGCCAGTAACCAGAATCCCAGGGGATTATTTTTGCCATTCTTGCATATGTCTGTACACTAGATATTCGATTCCATCTAAACCTGTAGCTGCTTGTACAGTAACTGTTTTCAAAACTTTTTTTAATTCTATCATTGCAATCTTTTCTTCCATTCTATCATTATCTTCTTCAGTTATTTTTTTAAAGTTCCATTCATATTTACATATAGTTTCACATTTGAAAAAATGCTTCAGAATATGTCATTTTATCATCTGCATTATTTCTCTTTGCATATTAACTACACTTCCTTCGTCATTCCTTACTTCTGCTATTATTCTTTTCTTTAACCACTTAAGTATTGTGCTACTTCTTGTAAAAAATATCTTTGTTTAAATAACATTTTTTTCTAATTTTCCTATGATTAATGTCATATAACGTTCTTTCTTTTTCTAGAAACGTTTTCTTTATTACCTATTATGTCTTAAAAGACTTGATTACTGATCTCTTTATATTTGCAATTATCTTTGTATTTTTTTATCCTTTGCCATTCCAACACATATTTTTTATATTTTCCTTTCAACTATTCCACCAACTTGCCCAATCTTTATACAATCTTCTTGCGTCTATATGATCTAACCATAATTGATGTATTGCTCCTTACATAATCATTTAAATCGGTTTCATTAATTATTTTTATACCTCTCCCTATTTTATATAACCTATTATCTCTTGAATATTTATCCAAATTCCTACATGATCTGAGAAACCCATAATTTTAATCCCTTTATGTAATATTTAAAACATTTTGATAATATAAAATAATTAATATCAGTTCTCAAACTGACCCTTTTGCATGTTCATTGTTTGTTTCCCATAAATACATTTTACCATTTTTAATGATATCCATAATAATATTTACCTCTTCCCATTCCTTTCTCCTATGTCTTAAATCACAGTTAGTTTCCCACTACTATAATTTGTATGCTCAAACTAACATAATCAAGCATTTTGCTAAACATAATCTCACTCTGCTACTCTAAAGTATATGTATAAAGTGTAACCACCCTATATATCTGTTTCTTCTGTTTTATATCTAATATTAATATATTTCCTAATAATACTAATGTGTGATCAAACATTTCTATATATTCTTTACATAAAATTGCTACGCCTGAGCATTTGTCTTCTACTATGTTCCATGTAACCTTTCTATAACCCATTTACTAGTATTCTTTCTTCTTCATCTTCTGTTGTTATTCTTATGTCTATCAATATTATGACATCCATATCTAAGAGTCTACACCATTCCAACACTCCTTCATTGTACATTCTTTATATTTTGTGGAAAAGTGTCTATTACTTTCATCCTTTTCCTTTCTTTTCTCCTATACCTGTATTTTTAAATTAGCTTTTTCTGTCTTTCACTCTCTTCCCAATGGAATTTCTTTTACTTTTGATTCTTATCCCTTCATCTATCATCTTCTTCACTTGAATTACTTAATTCTTTTTCTTTATCTCTTTCTTTGTCTTTTTCTTCCCTTGTATGTACTGTTATTTCCACCCTTATATGTTCGTCATTTTTATTTTTTATGTGTATCTCTGTGTTATTTACTAAAACAATCTCTCTTACTTGGTCTACCTCTGTTTCCTGTGTATGATTCTCTTTAACATTAGACTCCATCCATGAATGTCTCATTTTTTTGCAGTTTATACATTTTTGTTCACATTTTTGGCCAGTTTCACTACAAATTAAACATTTCTTTTTGTCACAATTAATAATTAAATGCTTATTTTTATCACAAAAAACATGTATTCGGTTGACTCCAGTATTCAAATAATCTTCTGTTCCCTTCCCCATTAATTATACTGAGTACATGTATTATTTTATCATTTTGCATTTGTCATATAACTCCACATTCCCATCATCCAGTCCATAAACCTCTACTGTCATAAATGTTTGTAATGTTCATTATATCCCTACACACAGTTTTTAAATAGTCGTTTAAACTAACTCTTTTGATTTCAGTATGAAATTGTATATATATTTTTTTGCTTCTCTATTAAATGCATGTACAGTATACAAGTTCCAAGTATTCTCAATCTTTCTTAGGTTCATAGTTTCATAGGTGTTTACTAGGCTAACAACCACAAGGGCCTTGTTAAGCCTAGCCATGCATCCTATTGTTCTAAGAATTTTTCCATATATTGTGCTTATCAAGAAAAATGTCACAAAGAGTCCTTGTTAATACAAATAAATGCACTTATCTCTTTGGATTCAATACCCAGTCAGGAAATGATGCTGTCCCATACTTCAAACCTCTCAAGTTCTTTTTCTGTTTTGCTACTTATCTTTACTCTTCTGTTTTCTTTTCATGTGTTCTTTCACCTTCTCTTAAAGTCTATGCATATGATTTCTATTCTTTTCCGCCCTTATTTCTTGAACTTCCTCTTCTTGCATTATGTCCATTATTTCACCCCATGATACTGCCTTTTCACTTTCTGATTCACTCTGCTCAATTAATTATTTTAAATACACATCCCACAACCCCCTCTCCCCCTACTGGAGGGCTGTAACAACAAATTCAGGTGTTGTAGGATCTGTTGTGAACAAAATGTGTTGGACTAGCTCCTCTGAATCTATGATGCTTACTCTTACATACTTTTCCTTGCCTTTTAACAGGCTCTCCTGTTCTTTCTTTCCTTTCCTGCCCATTCTCCTAACTCTGCATAACTTCAGATTAATTATTCACTATATTCTACTTCTCTACTGTTTGATTAATATCTCCACTCATATTCAACACCTACAAAATGCTTTCTTCATCATCCATGTTGGATTTTTGACTTCCTGATTCTCCAAGCCACCTATATGCCAGGACCAGTAGACAGGAAGTGTAACAGTGAATTGAGTCCCCATTCACGACAAGTAGGGGAAGTTCCCTGATGGCCTGACCAAGTTTTCCCAGTAGTTATAAATACTACCTGGGTGTATCTCCTGAAAAGAGACTGCTAACCTAGTGGGAATAACCAGTCAACAAAGGATAAATAAATTAGGATAAATAAATAAGCAAATAATTTTCCTACTGTGTGACTCTCAGCAAGTCACTTAGCCAGAGATTGCTTTAGTAAATAAAGCAAATAATGCATAGCTGATATTCTTCACATACATACAAATGGCATTGTTGATGTATACTCTAATAGTGCATTGTTGATGCATGCTTTGCAGACTGGGGGCATTGTCAATGCACGCAAACACACACACACGCACACAAACACACACACAAAAAAATTCCTCCATTCTCCAATTAAAATGTGCCTATTATTTGCTATCTTCAGCTTGTTTTCTCTCTTCTTCTCTCTCTTTTGCTTTTATTTCCATATGTTAAGCTTGTTTTCTCTCTTTCTTATCTCAAACAGAGCCAGTTATATGTGTCCATAGTACCGTCTTCCATGTCACTAGTCTGTGCCAGTCTTTTCAAAAAGACTAAATCTCATTTTCAAAAAGACCCTGCTGCACTTGTGTAGCCAGTCTACTGGCCATGGTCAGTTAGTTATCCAGGGAGAAGAAGCACACTGCAGGGTCTGAGCCAAGAGGTAAAAGCAACACAGTCTGAGCTGACAGATTGCTAAAATAAAAAAAAAAAGACAAGACTTTTTATTTTTCCAAGTACTGAGACACTCATGGAGGCACATAGTTTCATGGGGGAGGAGGGCATGTGCCCCTATATACCCCATGTAATACCACCTGGGAGCATGCACAACAATATGTGTGTGTGTGTGTGTGTGTGTGTGTGTGTGTGTGTGTGTGTGTGTGTGTGTGTGTGTGTGTGTGTGTGTGTGTGTATTAATAATGCCTCCAATCTTTAAGGTATTTGTGTTTATTCTCTGAACAGGACTGCTACAGAAGAAGGATTTTCTGCCTCATTCCCATCAATTGCAGACCAGGCTTTTGCACCTTTTAAGCATAAATAGAATAAAGTAAGTATCAGAAAAAATATTGCTGTGCTTACAAACCAGCACAATTTCATCAAATGTTAACTATTCAATTTATAAATTCATTTTATTTGGCTTTCAAATATAATTTTCTGCTTTTTATTGCCTGTATAATTTAATATTTATTGTATCTGATCAATACCTGCTTTGTTGATTCTGTTATGTTTTTGGGTTTCTTTGTTCCTCAGGTAATAGAATCTTGATCACCTAGCAGCCATAAAAATTTCATAGCATACTCACATTTGAGAATTCTTTGATGCAAACCAGAAATGTTTAATTTTTGGAGTTCTCTGTCTGGATAACATACCTCATGATGGACTGCTACAGTCAGTGAGTTTGTTAGTCACAAACACTATTGTAAACTAATGTTTAAAGAATGCCTTTTTTCTGGCATTGCAAAATGCAGAAAACATCAATTATCTACTCCCCTGAATAATTTGGAATTCCCCTGTGCTATGTCTTTTCACAATTTTTCAATAATTCAGCCACAATTCATAATAAAGGGTGGAAAGCAAACATTACTTCATAAATGTGAAATGCAAATGAAAGAACCATATGCAGGGGTATATGACAGCACAGTATCTTCCTATGCAATTTCCATAATAGCATTCTTTTCTGCTAAGTTTCAGGTTCCAAAATATCATTAGTTAAATCCTAGCATTTATCAATCTCAATATTCATTTTACAGGAAACCATACTTGATAATATTCTTATGTTAAACACTTGGATTGTGCTTGTCACTTTGTGCTATAATCTTCTGAGAAAGGACGACAATTGAAGAGTTCAGATTATGTAAAATTTCTGAAGTGGAAAAAAACATGAAAAAAAAAGCACAATATAGTTGCAGGACCATCTAGCTAAATCTAATGTAGAGCAATTAAGCCACTAGCTGAGCAATTTATGACAGAATTTGTCTTGAGTATTGTGTTATGGCTGCATTTATAATGAAATCTAAAAATGTTGCAGTGGCAGTTCTTAGACTATCTTCCTGTAGGGCTAACATGGTCATTGTGGAGCACTACAACACTAAAATAATCAAAAGATGGCTTCTCTGATTAACTTCAAGTCAGTGTAGCCTTCTATATATTGAGCACATTTCTTCAGCAGTTGTGCTGCAATGCTTTCAGTGGTCACTTGATCTTGTGCTAGAATTGGTCTGCTGCTACTCCTGGGTAATCCCTTAGAAATAGTAGCTGTGCAGACTTCTAACACTACAAAGTGTTCCCTGGGACTGCTGTTGCATATTGGCACTATCCTTCTTCACAGATTGCGGGGAATCTTAAATCTTTGTGAGGAACTTATGCCAACAGCACTTGTGGAACTTTTAAATGAACATGTTCTCTATGCAGCAAAGTTTATTAGTTAGACTTAACCCCTGGTGATTGTGAGGACAGAATTCTCATAAAATAAAAGCCTGGACAGCAGCAAAGCGCATGTATGTGTCACCACCCACCATCTCAGATAACTTGAGTAATCATCCTCATTGTCATACTTTCAGCAAGTAACTGGACAAAAGGTCCTCCACAGACTTTATTTATTTTTATTTTATTTATCCTTTGTTGACTAATTTAGCCCAGTAGGCTAGTGGCCTCTTTTCAGGGTAGAACTGACATGGAATTTTTAGAGATCTACTCTACTCTATTGAATTACCACATCGCTGAAATTTACATGATTGAGACAAGCAGTTCAAAAGTTCAACAGAACAAGACTTCACAACATTGGAAATAAGAACATTGAACTAGGTATATATTTTAAATGTAGATTGTGGTACAGTCAGGATCAGGAAATCTACCCTTTTCCTGAAATAGTGCAATCTTGGAGTTAGTCTATATAATTTGCAGGGGGTGTGGAGGGTTCAACCATGCTTGCCTCCCTACGAAAATGTAAAACAAAGACATATCTTTATATTTTTTTTTTCATGTTCGAGTTTTCGGAAACTCTATCATATGGTCTCGACCATAGGAATTTCGAGTTTCTGAAAATTCAGTCATCTGATAGGGATCCATATATGTTTTATATATATATATATATATATATATATATATATATATATATCCACATAAAAAAACAATACTCTGCTGGAGGAGAAGACAAAGGAACTAGGGGGCTGTAGTAAAGATAAAAAAGTTGATTTTACTTATACAGCATTGCATAGCCAGAAACTCTTATACAGATCATAAAAAAATCATTAAAAATCTTTTAGAAATCCATTCAAAATCATTTGAGCCCTTTCATTAATTAAGATGTGAATAGCATGATCTTTTTCAGAAATGTTAGAAAAATTACTAGTGCTGCAAAAATAAATGAATTCAAGTCCAGGTAGGGGAAGCACGTCACTTCCTATCTATTCCATTTGAGGGCACACCTGATGTTCAGGTAGCTGTTCAGTCCTGGATGTGTGTCCACTTTTAGCAAGGTTTGCCACCTAAGTTCTTTAAGCTGAAGCAGTGTATTAAAGTCATCAAAGAAATCGTTGCCTGCCTCCAGCACCAGGAACTTGAACCCCAAGGGTTAGGACAAGCTAAAACATGTCTGGCTAAGGCGTTTGTTAACTTCCTGTTTCTGATGGCCAGCAAGTGTTCCCTGATTCTTTCTTTAAGTTTTCTTTTAGTCTTCCCTATGTAGTATGCTTTGCATCCTGCACATATACCCAGGTAGACTACATTGCAGAAATTGTAGTTGTAGGGCCGTTTAAGTTGATGATGATACTGGGGCTGTAAAGGGGGAAGTTCCTGCCCATAAATATGTGTTTGCAGTAAGAGCAGTGGCCGCATTTTTCCATTCCTACAGTGTTCTTGTCTATCTTAGCTCTCCACTCTGACTCAAACTGTTGCCTGAGGGACTGGGATTTTTTGTAGCAGAATGTAGGCATGTACCCTAACTCTTTGCTGAACTCCTGATTACTGTGGATAACACTCCAGTTTCTTTCTAGACTGTGTCTAATGCTGCAGGAATTGAGTGAAATGGGTAAAGGGAACCTGGAGGTGTGCTCAGCTCTGGCTTGACATTTTGACACAAAACCGTATTTAAGAATGGGCTTAGGTACTGTGTATCTCTCATTTAGTACTGCCTCATAGATTAGTTTGACCTCTCTAGCGGGGCACTGCCTATCTAGGAATAGCTTCAAGAATGTCCTACACTCCTGCATAAAGGTCACATCCTTACTAACTATTCTGCTTAGCCTGATAAATGGGCCCTTTAAATTGTTCTGTTTCATGAAGGGGGTGTGTTGACTGCAAAAGTTGAGGTAGTTGTTTTGGAAGGTGGCTTTCTGTTGGATGTTTGATCAGAAAGCTAGTTGCTTGAGGTCTAATGTGATGTCTAGATCCAAGAATTGGATGTTTAGTCCTTTGTCAGAGATGGTGAACTCGAGAAAACCAATACTCTCCTTCATGGTAGTTAGTTAAACCTTGAGATCTGCTTCTGCGCTTTGCCAAATGAAAACAATGTCCTCTATATAGTGTTTATATAGATGGACATTGCAGAAGCCTTTTAGTTTGGTTAGTGCGTCTGCTTCCCATGAGCTGAGGACTGCACTGGCATACTCTGGGGCCATTTTGGCCCACATCACTACTCCCTTTTTGCTGGTGGTAAATGCTGTGTTAAAGTCAAAGGAGTTGTTTTCAAACACCAAAGTGATACGTTTGCAAATGGCATTGATTCTATGCCCCTTGGTCCTGTTGTGCTTGTGGAGGTAGCTCCTGACCAGGTCTAATCCTGCCTGGTGGGGAATGTTTGTGTACAGTGTTACTATGTCTAAGGCAACTAGCATTCTGTCTTTTTCAGATGTGGTGGTATTTGTGTACTTCGTTAAGGAACAACCACAAGTCTTGTTAGTAAATTGGGCCTCTTGTGCTATGGGGTTGAGTTAAGAGTCTAGGAATTCCAATATGAATTCAGTTTTTGTCCTCTTGGAAGACAGTATGTACCTGAATGGGGGATCTGTTTCATTTTTCTGGATCTTGAGTATCCCAAAGAGTTTTTATATGCTGGGGTTGTCCACTGCCATGACATTGTATTCATGTGTGAATATGTCACCATGGTGCAGTAGCTGGAGCAGGGAAATATCTATTTTCCTAAAGCTCTGAGATATGGTCTTTTGTTGGTGACTATATAGTAATTGTATTTATCTAGTCCTTCCAATATTTTTGGGTACACTTGCTCTGGCTCATAACCACTCTCCCTGTCCCCTTATCTGATTTCAGGATTCTTACCTCAGGGTTCATCCTAATCTTCTGGAGCACAATAGTAAAGTGCATTTTATTATCTTATCAGTCATTTTGATGTTTTATCCTTCAACTATATTGCTGACAGTTTTGGTAAGATTTGGACTGTGCATCTTAGTCACACTTTGATTTCTGTGCATATAGCATTTCTGGGGTTAAATTAACTAAAGATGAATATTGTGTTTAAAACAGAGTCTGAAATTCCTCTAGAATATTTTTGGGAATACTTAATAAAAAAATGAAAATGTAAGTTTGCATTAAAATTGTGTTTGAAAATTTTTTTTGTAAAAAGATTGTAACAAATATTTATATGTAAATATATTTTATTCTTGTGTTTCTGAACCAATACAAGATGTTACTCAGATTTCCAAAAAAAGCAAAAAGACACATAGTGACACTTATTAGTACTTCTTAAAGTGTTAAAACACTGAACTGAATTTACATTTCAGGATATAGTCAGTCAATTTATTATAATAAAGGACTGATACAATATAATCTAGCTGAATGAGAATGAACTATTTAAAACATTTACAAAATTTTCCAGTTTTAATTTTTGATCAGCAGATAAAGGTCAGAGTGTATTGGCAGAACCAAGAAGTCAGCATGAAAGTGTGTGTTTTAAGTACTTACTGAATAAATCTGTTTATTTTATTGTGAACATGAAAGATTGCATTCTGGATGAATTTATTTTTTTCTTTATAGCATAAGGATACTGATTAAAGTGTTCTTGGATAGAATGTGTGGATATTTTACAGCTTTCACACATGCAAAACGTCTTTTGTCATCCAAAAAAACCCCATAAAAGCTTGAAAAAAATGTAAAAAAAATTAGTCATACCTGAAAATTATATATACCAAGTCCAAGATCACACTACACTGAGTAAAAGGGTTGGTTTCCCAATCTTGACTATACCACGATCTGCATTTAAAATATATACCCAGTTCGATGTTCTCATTTCCAATGATGTGAAGTCTCATTCTGTTGAACTTTTAAACTTCTTGTCTTGAGCATGTAAAGTTCAGTGATGTGGTAATTCTATAGAGTAAAGTAGATCCTTTTTTTATTTCTAGGGGAACATTGGCCAGGGTATCAGGAAACTTCCCCTACCCATCATTGTTGTGAGTGGGACCCGTTTTGGAGGAGCACTTCCTGTTTCTGTTCCAGGTGCAGAGGTGGCCCAGAGAAACAGAGAGGTAGATGGAGAGAGAAGGAGATGATGGAGTACTGAAATAAATGAAGGAGAAAGCAAATATCGAGACCGAAGAATGTGTGCAGGATTCTGAGGAAATGATTCAAAGAAACTTGTTTAATGGAGATGGCTCAGCAAATGATCGATGTATAATTACAATCCTCCAGTTTGGAGGGTAGCAGGATGATTTGCCTAAAGAAATGGCTGTGCACAGTGAGCCAGAAAATGAAGTAGATGTGTCCTGGGTGAACATCATGGAGAAAATACAAAAGGAAGATGCAGAGACAATCCTGAAGAATAGTGGTGCGATGGAAAAAAAAACATATGCAGAGAAAGTAAAATAAGGCAAAAGTGGATTAGCGGAAAAAAGGCAGAAGAAAATAAAAAACATAAGTATGTGGTAAGGATTCAAACTAAAGAAGTCAAAGAAATGGACAGTTATGAAGTGTGAGACAATTTAGTAGCTCCTTTGGGTGTAAAAGCACATGAGGTAAGTGCATTTATTTTTATCAACAAACAGACATTTTGGGACATTATATCTGAGGCTTTTTAAGTTTCTTGGAGAATATTGAAAAAAGAAAGACGGTTACCCATGCAATCTTTATGTTATAAAAGCATTTAACCGGGAAACAAAAAAGACTTGTTTACAATTTCAAACAGAGGTAGAAAGAGAGACTTTGAAAGTACACTTGGATTTTACAGTTAGATCAATTCGCCGAATGTCCTTTAAGCAAGATGGTAAATCCAGACCCAGAATTAAATGGCATCTAGTAATCAACAGAGTTCACAGAACACTTGCAGTATATCCAGATCACCCCTTCACATGCGGTATTCTAAAACACCCAAAAAGCCGAATGAGCTGAAAACCTGGTGATCTGTTCGCAAATCCACTCCTGATGCTGACCAAATAGTGTAGAACAAGACCAGATGGCATAATATAATCCCAAATGAAGAAAATAAAGTTCAGGTTGCCTAATATACCTCAGTGGCCATAGGTAAGACTACCACAAATCCTCAAAAGGTAATGCTGTTCCAAATACACAGCACGCCACAGGCCGACAGCAGAGGACAACCGTTTTTATGTTTATAATGCTATTTAATTATTTAAGCTATTAAATATTGAATGCTACAGTTTGTTGGCTCCCTTGTATCTTTAGTGCAATTTGTCCTTTTGGAGCCATGCAGTTGCTGTACTTGCAGGGGCTGCCATTTTTCAATTTAGTTACATTAGACCCAAACTTCAGAATAGAATAACAATATGGAAACCTTATAAGAAAACAAGTATGAGTAAATTGAAAAGAGTACAGTGGAAATATCCTAAGAGCATCCATTGATGTGAAAATTTAAGTTATTATTTATGAAAGACTAAAATATCTGAACTCGTACACTGTCTCATATAGATATTTAAGAGGAGACCTTATTCAGATGTATAGGCCATTTAGAGAGACCTACCCCTGGGAATGTTGTTTGGGATTATCAAAAAGTAGTAAAGAATTGTCAGGCAACGTATGTCAAAGATTCTATAGGAATGAAAAGTGTACTAACTGTTTCTCTGAGAGAGCAGCTGATGTATGGCATAGACTACCAAGTTTCATTAAACAAGCACTAGTTTAGATATTTTTAAGAATAACTTGAACTCTTATTATGGGAATAACTGTGCCCTTGCCTAAAATATTTGTATGTATGTATGTATGTATGTATGTATATATGTATGTATGTATGTAATATCCATTTGCATTATGTGCACAAAATAAATTATTTAAATACACCAATAAAGATGTTACCTATCAGCTACACGTGCTTCTTACTACCAATAATTATAGAATTATTGCAATTAATCTACTCCTAACTTGAAGAGTATTTAACATTTGCAGAAGACTGAAAAGTAATGGATTCCAGACAAAAGGTCCACTGCATCACTGCAGTCTCTAAAAGTAAAGATTAACTGTTCTCAACAGTTGCACTTTGAACTTTAAAGGCATTAACAAATGAACTTATCTCCCCAGGCCTCCACTGAAAAGGGGTAATTGCCACTTAGACTCACCCAGCTAACAAATACAAATAAATATATAAACAAACAAGCAAGCAAACAAACAAATAAAAGATTCCCAGATTATATATTTCTAGTTTGTTTAAATTTTAAATGTAAGCTTTTTGTTTGCACAGTTCCAAACATCTATAGAAAGTGCAGTTAATTTATTCAATATCCTTTGAAAGGAACATGCAGGCTTAGAAAAGAAAACACTACACCCAGTAGGGTGTATGTCTTTCAAATCAGTTAAAGGTCACAATATATTTTGCAAAGCAATCACATATTTTCTACATTTTTATGCATTATGTTTATCTTGAATACTGCAAGATTTACTGGAATCTGTACTTACATATTTTTGCTTTTAATATTTTTTTCTGAAAAAAAAATTCATGTAACTCAGTTTAGTACAGCAATCCTGCATTTCACACTTTTACAATATCTTTGCTATAACCACTGTAAATTTCACAGAGTGTACCATCCACCCTCACCTTTTTATATGCTCAAGTGAGCTTTCTTGAGACACCAACAAGAACCAAACCTTGGGGTTTAAAAGTAAATCTACAACTAGTTAAACTACCCAGTTCCCTGTCTCAACGTACCATCTGTATTTTAATTACTCTACTTGGGTACGCTTTTGGCATATTATAAAACTGTAATCTCAAACTCCATCTGGAAAGTTTATCATTTTGCCCAGGGACTATGATCTGTTACTATATGAATCTTCTGCCATGTATGTATGAGTGAAGCTTTTGGAGAGCCCAAACCATCATCAAACATTCCTTCTCTGCTGCTGTCTATGCTTCTTCTCTTGGATAAAGTCTGCGACTGACATATACTACTACATGCTCTTTTCCCTGTAATGAAACCTGGCTAATTATAACCTCCAGCACAAAATCTGAAGCACAAAATATTTCTACCGGCAATCAAGAATGACTAGTATAGGGTAACCCCTCAAGAGCTCCCTGAAAGTCTGTAGCCTGTTCTTTCAAGAAAGTCTGCAAGAGGAGTGGCTATGGTGGACAGTAAGGTCCATAACAGTAGTGTCCATGGTGCTGTAGTAAGAGACAGACTTTCCATAATGCATCACTGTCCCAAGATGAAAACACCCTTACTGGCTTTTTTACCAGAGGGGTACACCTACCCATACAGCTTCTGCCTTAACATGCTCTAGCTTTATCAAACCACTACCCACCTGATGGCCAAGATAAGACATTTTAGCCATTCTCAACTAATATCTGTTTGCCGTAATAGTTAACCCTGTCCTTTTCGATCTGATCGGCCCCTTCCTGACATGCTCAACAAGTTCATAGTGAGACTGTCTACAAATAGCACTATCCTCTGCTTTATAAACAGCATAGTTTCAAGCTCCTGCCAAGATACGATCTGTTGATATGTCAGTCTCTGGAATGTTGCTAGATAAATTTTCCTTCCAAAGGACATGAAGAATTCATGTAACCCAAATGGGATAATAAAAGCAGAACTTTCACTTCCTATAGGCAGCAAGCATACCAGCCAGCAGTCCCTAATCAGATGTACAGTAGTCAGATACTTAGCCTCATAAGTGGTTCAAAGAATCATCTGTTCCGGAACATGGGATGTGCATCTGACTCACTGTGACCATTTTAATCCAATGGTCAACACAAAACCTGGTGCTATCACCTTTTTCTTTAGCATCAGCACTAACAGTGAGGTCTAGGGATTGTTGGATTCCTAGATAACATCAGATCCAATATCTCTAGTGATTCCTCTCACATGGTTGGCTTGATTTGCTCTATCACCATGTAGTGAACCTGTTTATTTTGTTACTGGAGCCTATACTCTCATGATATTGGGTACACACTGTTTTAGTAGTGAAAATATCCCCCAAATTCATATATAAAACTGCTTGGATTTCCTCAACCCAGGTAGAAGATAGATATGATAACACTACCTTATTCACTTAAATGTCAGAATGAGCCTCACTGAGAAGGTCCACTTCAAGATCCCCTTTTTGATTCCTACCATAATCCTTTGCAAATACCAAATACCAATGTACTTCTTTCTTTCTTTCTTTAAA
Source organism: Protopterus annectens (assembly GCF_019279795.1). Taxonomy (NCBI): domain Eukaryota; kingdom Metazoa; phylum Chordata; order Ceratodontiformes; family Protopteridae; genus Protopterus; species Protopterus annectens. The sequence continues at coordinate 1,148,705,675 of NC_056725.1, read as the reverse complement.
GGGCCTCATCATGTTAACATGGTAGAGTTTTTGTTTCTGCCCCCTGCTTGGCAAGTCTATCATATAATTAAGATCACTTACCTCCCTTACAAGATTTATAGGCATGAGCACATACTGTCTGAGCTACTGGTTGCTCCTTCTCATTTGTACTCCATAAAAATGATTTTATCCACTGTTCTCTGGCATGATAAAATTCCATCAGTCACAATTAACTGCTGAGATGATTTTAAAGCAAGAGTCATTATTTTCTATTTGTTTACCAGGAAAGTCTAACATGGAACAAAGGCAATTTTCAGCAGAGGCCTGGGGAGAAATGCTCCAGAAACATTTCTTTGTTATGTGGGAGGAAACCAGAGCACCCAGAGGAAACCCACACAAAGGGCATGCAGATTCCACACAGAAGACACCCCAGCCAAGAATCAAACTAGAGAACCTCTTGTTGTGAGGCAGCAATGCAACCTCTGCACCGTTGCACTGTCTGGAAGAATGCTACTAAATCAGCCTCAGTAAACTGCTGAGCTGAAAAATAATAGTGGCAAGATAGTGATTTATACATCAAGAAACTCAAGAGGGGTGTCCTGGAATGAGTCAACAAAGGGAAAATGCTGTTACTACAGACCTTTTAGACCACACTTTCTTGCAGTAGATAAAGAAGTTTAGAATCTTTACTTCCTGTTAGGTCACATTTCCAAATCTGTATAACTTTCTGTAAATCATATTTGCTGAGATAGCCAGAAATACCGACCTCTCAAATAAAGCAACATATATTTTAATAGGGAACCATAATGTAGAAGGCCAAAGCTCTATGTGTGTGTGTGTGTGTGTGTGTGTGTGTGTGTGTGTGTGTGTGTGTGTGTGTGTGTGTGTGTGTGTGTGTGTGTGTGTGTGTGTGTGTGTGTGTGTGTGTGTGTGTGTGTGTGGGTGTGTGTGTGTGTACGCGCGCGTGTGTGTGCGTGTGTGTGTGCTTGTTCTTCAGTTCTGTATCAGCCTTCATATCATTTCCCTTTCCTGGCTACCAGTTTGAGCATGAATACTCTTGTTTTCATTTTCCAATGTCAGTTTGTTGATGTTTTCATTAAAATATCCACAACCTGAAGCTGAATTACTAGCTGACTGTTACGTAGTATAGTCAAAACAGTGGTGCCACATAAAAAGTATTCTGTATCTGTTTAAGTAATGCAGTCCTAACTCATTAGCTTGGTGACAGTGGCTGCTTCATGGGTTGTAAATGCATGATGTGAACTGACTGGGAATGCATCAGTAGCCAGAAAAATCTGTGTGTTGGATATAATTGATCAAGGATACCAGACTTTGTAGTGCCTAACTGTGACAGTTTATCACAGAGAACTGGTAATAGACACTGCAATTACATTTCATCTTGTAACCCTGAGTTTGGCTTCCTTTGCAATCTATTTGGATAGGCAAGCCACATTATTTTAATAGGGTTGCTGCTCAAAAGGGACAATTGTTTCATATATACGATAGATGGATGGATAGATAGAGAGATAGATAGATAGATAGATAGATAGATAGATAGATAGATAGATAGATAGATAGATAGGTGTGTGTGTGTGTGTGTGTGTGTGTGTGTGTGTGTGTGTGTGTGTGTGTGTGTGTGTGTGTGTGTGTGTGTGTGTGTGTGTGTGTCTGAGTGTGTGTGTAAATTATCCATAGCTACTTGTTTATCTTTTTGTATCCGCGGTGGTGGTTCTGCGGTAGTGTTGTCGCCTCACAGTAAGACGCTGTCCGGTTCGATACTCAGCTAGAGCGTCTTCTGTGTGGAGACATGCGTGAATGGGCGTACCTTCGTTGAAGGCTGTGTGTCAGGGCTGGCAACTCGGTACGTAAAAATCAACTGCCAATCATTAGCGTACCAGAGTTCTGTGGCAACCCCTAACCGGGAAAAGCCGAAAGACACACACACTTGTTTGTCTTTTTATATGTCTGTCCATCCAGATGCATTTTTATCACTAACATATTTCACTTATTGGAAAAAAATAACTATTCACTGTTATCCTTAAGTTGTCAGTTCACTCCAATGACCTGAAAGGACAGTATACAAACAGCTTGTTACATACAGTGTCTAGCTACCTTGTGCTTTCATACTGCTGGTGTCTTTTCTCTACCATATTTCACAACCACTGAAGAACAAATAAACCTGGTCATTAGTCCAAGTTAGTGACAAAGAAAGTATGTAAATCTGCAGACATTAGGTTTATAGAACAGTAGGCAAACGTTCAAACAGGTCAAAATATCAGATGAAAACTGCAGAGGTTTTTAAGTCTCAGTCCATGACTTTACCAAAACATTACAGAAATGCTGTATAAGACAAAGACTTGAACATTAAAGTTATAATGAAACGGGAATCCTGTCAGTTATTGAACATTATGAGTACCACTATGCTTACATTTCTTTTTAATCAAAAAGCAAATATATTGATATTTTGGTGTGTTAAGTTACAATGAATCAAAACACTTGACTGTATTTTGAGTTATACATAACTGTAATTCTCTGAAACCCAAAAATATGTCCTGATGCTTAATTTGTTTTTAAACAGAGTCTGAAATTCTCCAGAAACGCATGCTAAATTGCAAACATTTTCCTGTCAAGTATTGTTCTCAGTTTCTAATAGTTTATATTGCCAGCTGATGCAGTGGTTTGCTTATTCTCAAAATGGAAAGTACATTTGTACTGTTTCTATTACTGTAAACTTCATTAAGAAATTGTTTAGTTTGTTGTCCTCACATGCATAAATGTTACAAATATTTACATAATGCATCTTTCTGATAGGACCATGTGTTACATCTACTTCAAGGCTTAAGTTTTGATATGCTAGAAGTAAAATGAAATACATGGAAAACACTTGTGTGCAAGTGTGTGGTTGATTATTTTCCATGAATAATTTGTTCTAGTTCATTGAAAAATAACATTTTGCACTAAACAGATCAGCTCAGCACACAAAGACACACACACACATACACACACACACACACACACACACACACACACACACACACACACACACACACACACACACACACACACACACACACACACACACGCAACACATGTTTTGACAAACAGGGACTAGAGGAAGTTACAGGATTTCCTGATTTGTTTACATTGCTCAGAAGAACTTTTCTTCCTGTAATGAGACTGAATTAGACTTCCGTTTCCAGTTTTGGATTCATTCAAAATATCTTGGCCTTCTGAGTTTTCCCTTGCTGCAAACAATTGTCTCAGAATGTCTGTAGACAAAAGCAGTAACTGGCCAACATGTACCTGATAGCAATGTCATATATTGTGGGCCATGTGATAAATAATGCAATTTAACTTTTAAACAAACAACAATTAACTTTGAATAGCATCTGTGTTCACTATGAATGTAGACTTTCCTTTTCATTAACAATAGGGCATTTCATATGAATAAGCAGCTATGTCTGTTCTTTCAGGGTAGTTCTGGGAGAGAGAGCAGATGAAAGGATACCATAATTAGAGTTAATGTGCCTGGACTCTCAGGTGAGGTAAGTTAGTATGAAACAGGAATGCATCTAGTAATAGATGCAGGTTTATTTAAACATATTTATCTTAGGTGTTTTTAAACCTTCTTTGAACAATATGTAATCTACAAATGTACCCTCAGTCTATAGCAGCAAATCAATTTCAATACTGAAAATAATATTTTATCAGGTCTGCAGAGAGGCTGAAATCCCTAATCATTCATGTAGGCAGAGTGTCTATAGACCCTGAAAAACATTTTGTTGTGAAGTCAGTAGCATTAAAACTATAACTTCACATAATTCTAAAATTATTTTACAAATGTATTGACCAGATACTCTGCTGGGCACAAATACCAGGTTTCTCGAGACCACCAAGCAGTACTGTGCACTTAACAGACCTGTTTATGATTACAGGGTAGTAAAGTAGCAGATAAAGGACTCAAAACCAGGATTACAACATAAGGCATATCTGCATCGTTAAACTTAATAGCCTGCATGGGAGCAGGGCATTTAAAATCAGAAAAATGGTGTTGCAGCCAAAATGTATTCAGAGGAAAAAGGTTGGTGAAGTGGGAGCTTTGTACTTAGTCCAAAGTACAGAAATGCTGGAGATGATTACACTCTGTAGCAGATATGCAAAAGCAACATCTCTGTGTACCAAAACTATAGAAAGCTGTATGTTGTTTTGACAAATGTTCACAAAGGGGAACTTAATGAAAATTAATTTTCTGCTACCTTGTTCATTCAAGATGGTTGATGCTGACCTAGTCAGTGCTGTACTGTCAGCTGTTCTGTTACAATATCATTGATTTCAAAAATAAATATGTTTTCTAAAATACAATAATTTAATGCTCAGTCATATAAGCCCCCTGCAGAGAAGAATACAGCTAAACCAAACAGTTTAAAATCCTAAACCTTAACCTTTTTTCTTTCCTTTCCAAACGTGTTGCTCTACTGAAAAAAGCGTGGTGAACTGTCTATTAATTAGCAGTTTAAGTACAAATCTATTAAATAGCAAGTTAAGCACCATTTTCATAAGTGTTCTACATTCTGAAGTTATAGCATTATTAAAAAGCAACTGCCACTTCAGAGGTCAGAAAAACAAATAAATTAATGAGAATAATAACAACATTGTGTGATATTCATAGACATTACTTCATGTGAAACATTACTTAACATGATTAGATGTTCCATTAAAGTAGCGTTGTTTTATGGCATAAGGCTAGATATGCATCTAAAATAAATGTGATGAAACGTTTATTTTAAATGCCAATATAGTGCTATACAGTGAACATACGATCATTTTTTAAACAAAACAGTGTTAAGTAGTGTTTTCACAGTGCTACTCATCTAGGAATACTCTTAACCAAGTTTCATCTAAAGTCACTATTCACATATGGTTTTTACTTTTTATTCGGGTGCTACTCTAACCGTCTGCTGATCTGCCATCGCTAGCATTGAGCTCTCTAATCGCCATGTTCTCCTTTTATGAGCCAGCCTCACTGTGACTTTTCACAAGGAGAGGTTTCATGTTCTCTGCTGGATCACGCCTGATGGGAAGCATTATTTATGAGGATCAGGAAATAAGAAATGATAATGGCAGACATGACTACTAAGGAGCACCATCTTAATAGAAAGCAGTCAGTATCCCTCCATCCCTTAAGGAGCACCACTCAATGAAGGCCATAGATACAGCATGCTAGCCGTAAGTCACATGTGGCGACCACGTTCTTCCACTTCTTGTACAGGCAATGTGGCCTGTAGGTCCTCCTCCTCCATTAAGTACTGAGAAAGAAAACTATGGCACTATACATTTCATCTTTTATCAACCAACCAGTTCCTCATTTACATGACCTCATTGCTGATCGTGAGTTACCAGTTCTTTTTCCTGTTGCATTATTTATGCCCATTTACTAGCAGCCTGAATAATTTATTTTGTCTTTACCCTTTTTTACAAAGGAAATTTTATTAATTTAGTAAGTTAGTTACTGACATTTGATTTCCAGGAAGGTCCAACTGGGTAGGTGCCCATTTTCAGAAGAGGCTTGGGAGAAAAGCTCCAAAGTATTATAAAAACATTCTAAAAACAATAATTTTACAATCTTCAAAAATAATGCAAAAATCTACTGTCTAAATAATTATACCAAATTGGACATAATGTGAAAACACTGGTTAAAATTGATACAACTTACATGATGATGCTTTAATATAGAGAGAGAGAAATTTTAGCCAGTTTAGAGAAATTAAAGGTAAGTTACTGTAATACAAACAGAAATTGTAATATGCAATGGGGAAAAAATTAGGGTCATGACATATTTAGATAGAAAGTCAGGGGAAATAGAATTGAAGTAAGGAAGTTAGTGAAGCAAGGGGGGGGGGTAAGGAGGTGTAAGGTATGAATAGGTATGTGTTCCTGTTTAGGAATATAGTTTATCCTGGGGTTGAGCAAGAACAGAGACAGATTTTGGCTATTCAGTCCTTCAGAATGCTTTTAAAGGACTGGAGAGAGGGTATTGACATAATGGATATAGGTAAAGAGTTCCAGGCCTTAGCAACTTGAGATGAGTACAGAACATGCCCAGCAGGTTTGATAGATTTGTGGACAGAGAGACGTTTTTGGTCATTGGATCGTTATGATGTAGTGAGCATTGTCATATTCTCTGTTACAAACCAATGGCAATCCCACTTGAAGTCAGAATCACATATTACATGATTGTTTGTTGCCACAAATTAAATGCAAAGTCACAGCATTGCTGTGTCACTCCAAGTAATGAGAGAAAAACTGAAATGCATAATCTACTCTGTAATAATAACTTTGTTTTTATACAAAGTTGCACTGACAGCAGCTAGTGGAACAGATGATCTTTTATTAATGTGGAGTACAGCCGGCACTACATCTAAATACAATTTTTTTCTGAAAGTATCTTGGATATGTCCAAATTTTTAAAGATTAGCACTATCATCCACCAAAGAGTAAAGGTAATCAAAATGGGTTTTTACATCTTATCGCTGGTCTGTAACATGAAATGTCATAGAAACCTATAGATAATATTACCAACAGTGCATTTATTACTCAAGTCATTTAAAAATCAAGTACCTGTGAGCTTAAAGGAGTACAACAAAAACATTAAACTAACTGAAATCATATTTCTGCTTCATGGCAATCCAGCATTTGCTATCAGATTTCAGAGATATAGTATCGTAGACTTAGGATGTAAATGATTTGGGGACCATCTAGTCTGCGTATTTTCCCACCAAATGGATAAACTGCAGATTCTTCAACAAGAACTTATTTTGTGTCCATTCATACGTTCTCTGTTATGCATTCCCTATGAATTATTGATTTTTTGTTAAAACCACCTAGCAATCTCTATAGGGGAATTCCTCTCAATCACTCACTTTTGACCTCAAACTGTGTCTTCTTCTGCTTCTTCTTCTTGTATTTCTCTTTTGCTAAACTGGTTACAGCATATATTTCCTTGAGATATTGAAATATTTTTTTCTTGTCAGTTGGTCTTGTTTTTTTCCGCAGTGCTATCCTCATCTGACTTCTTTTGAAGGCTATGTACCATGTTTAATTCTGCCCCTAGAACCACCCACATCATGTTAGTATCCCTGTAAAGATAGATCTCCAAAAATGCACACAATACTCTTCCCAGTATCTTACCAGCTGTCCAGAAAGAGAGATGACAGCTTATTGTTTCTATATAGTAATATATCCTATGCTGCATCCCAGCATCCCAGCTGTGTCTCGAGATGTTTTCTTATGTTGCTTGCTTATCTTAAACTCATTTGATAAGCCTGTTATTAAATATCCTTCCCTGCTTTATTGGTTGCCACAACTTCTGTTTCAGTTCTGCATTCTTTTTCTGTTTTTTTCTTCTCAATTTTGCAATTGAAAGTTTGTTAAATCTCACAAAGTCCCCTTTTTCAAACTGATAAACTCAGTACATAAGGGAGTAGTTTTGTTTATCCAGTTATTGGTTATTATTTTTCTAGCTATTGCTAATAAAAAACAAAGAAATAAGATCAGCAATCAGAGCATTACATAAAACCAATGATTTGGAAATATTCCAGCTATCTGACAGCAATGCTTGAGTGAAGTTGTTAATTTCATTCCAAAAAGGAGAACTTACATTACATTCATATGTCATATGTACCCAATCTGCTATCATATCAGAATCCACATCTCCAGCATTTAATCTTAATTGTTTTGTACATTATTGCAATATTATTTGGTGTAATAAAAGCTTTATGTAAGAATTTCCAAGTGAAGATTTTCCATTATAAAGAGAATATAGTTTTATCAGTTGAATTAATACTCTTTTCTTGTCTTTCACTGTAAAAGTTTCATTACTAATTTTTATAGAATAATTCCAATAGGTGACATCTCTGTGCAAAAGGTCGGATTTAAGTATTTTATATATAGTTGACAAGTAGAACTTATTGTTCACAACATTTTATATAGCCCACCTAATCATGAAGGGATTCACATCTAGATTAGGGGAGGTCATCGTGCCTCTTTACTCATCCCTCATCAGGCCCATAATCGAGTACAATGCCCCTTTTGGGCTGTACCTTACCAAACACCTGCAGCAACTGGAAAGACCCCAAAAGTACCTCACCAAGAGGATCAAAGGGCTCAAACAGATGCCATATGCTGCCCGGTTAAAGAAACCCCAGCTCTACTCAGTGGCATACCGCCTGCTCAGAGGCAACCTGTGCCTGACGTATAAAGCTATGTCCAACCCGGAATTAAGGGACATGCTGCACCTCAAAAAATCCAAATCCCATCAAGCTACATGCTCGAGAGACTTGAACCTCAGCACTGAAATAAATAGGACATGCTGGAGGGACAGATTCATAACCCACAGGCTCCCTTCACTCTGGAATAAAATCCCAGTCCAGGTTAGGCAGAGTCCCTCATTGACTCTCTTCAAGAGGAATCTTGATGAGTGGATGGGAGATCGTAGGTTTACCCCGGGTATCACTTCTGTGTCACTGTTAGACAGAGGCACAGTATACTAACCTCGAAAAAGGGCATAGCAAAATTAATTTAAAATGGGTGGTGAAAGCCAAACACACTCTGGCTAGGCTTATAAATGCCCTAGGGCAGATAGCCTAGTATGAACCTATGAACCTATGAACCTTATTGTTAATATTAATTAAAAATTCCAAAATTTTAGAGAATGATTTTAAATTTGAGTTAAATATCCTACTTATCCTTGTATTAATAAAATTTCTATATATTTGTAATATTAACCAATTTTTAGAATCTGGATTATATCTGGGCAATACATTTTCAACTGTATGAAGTTCAATTCAGTTTAGGAATTGATGCCAGTATATTATATTATTGTGTTCTTTTAGTTCTATAATTTTTATAAAATAGTATGTCTCTAAACATTCATTTGTATAAGCAATTGGAAATACTGAGAAGATTAAATCTTTAGTAAGAGGATTAGCATAAATTAATTTATTAAGAGAGGAAAGAATATGATTTATATAGGGAACTGAATTTAAGAAATATTTCCATTTATAAAATAACCTTTTAAAAGCCAATCAAATTGTATTAGAGGCAATTTTCTGTGTGACATGTTATAAAATGCTTACTGTTTTTGGATAACATTGCCTGGTGTATTTCTTTCCATTTTGATTCATATTATTTATTCATCCACAGCACTATAGCTTTAATTATAGTTGAAGTGGCATACAATTCAATGTCAGGAAATCCTATTCTACCATTATCCCAATCTTTTGTGTGCCAGTTAATGGATATTCTTGGTTTATTTGGGTGCAAAAGGAATTTAAGTAGAATATTATTTATGTTTTTCATTAACACCTTTGATGAAGGCAGAATTAATGATTGCATAACGGATAGGATTTTAGGAAGAATTATCATCTTAATTAACATTAGATGTTCATCCATAGTAAACAAACAATTTATTCCAATTAGCCACCAAATGAGTAATTTTATCTATAACCTGTTTGAAATTTACTTGAATCATATCTTTACTTTTTGAAGTAATGGTGATACCCAGATATTTAATTTGAGCATTATTCCAGTTAAAAATCACTACACTTTTACATGATTTTTTTAAACTTCTTGTTAATTAACAATGTGTTGGTTTTATTACGATTAAAAGTTAAATTTAAAATTGTTTCAAATTGCTTCATAGAACTAATTGTGTATTCTAGTGAAGATTCTATATCTCCTATTGTGAGAAGAATGAATCAAGATAATCTGTTATTCAAATACCTGTAATATTTTTATCTAACAGAGGTAGCAAAATGTTCTACTACTAGTGCAAATAGCAATGGTGATAATGGATAGCCTTGCTTCTTACCTTTTTGTAGCTTAAAAGAACTAGACAGAAAGGAGCCTATTCTTGCATACGTACAAAATTACTGTAAAACTTCAAAATTAGAGATACTAGTTCATCAGAAAAGTTATATTGTTTTAAGTGTTTTGAAAAGATAAGACCAATGAACAGAATCAAAAGCTTTATCTTTATCTAAGCTAATAAATGAAACTTCTTATATATATATATATATATATATATATATATATATATATATTTGTCTGGTCTATAAGCATATGTAATCTAATTCTTGTGTCTTTTACCTTTATCTGTCTGTTTAAAATTAACCCTGCTTGATCATTATTGTTTGGTAATACTAGATAAATTCTATTAGCTAGAATGGACATAAACGATTTATAGTCAAAATTTAGGAGAGAAATAGATCTATAAGAAGAATATTGTCTGTGGTCTTTATCTTGCTTTGATATAGGTGATATGAGAGAATATTTCCATGATGGAAGATCTAGCGATATATTTTTTTATTTCTTTGAAAGCTTTTGCCAATATATTAACTACATTATCTGGCAATAATTTGTAGAATTCCAGAATGAGAACATCTAAACCAGGAGCTTTATTATTCTTTAGCTTTTTCATTTGATCTTTTGTTTCTTTTAAAGAAAAGGATCTATATATGTATATATATTTTTAATTTGTTCATTTGGCTAATTTAAATTGCATTTTTCTTCAAAAATGCATCAACTGAATCATCACTATCCAACTTATTATGATTGTTTATATTATCATAATATGTCCTAAAACATTCATGCATATCTTTAACATCTGTTTTCCATTCATTTTTATTATTAATTTGTGAAGAAATTTCTTTTATGTGATTTCATTTAATTTCTTTGATCTAATAACAAGTTTATGTAAGCTCAATTGGTTAACTGAATATATTTCCAATTTTAGCTTTTCCAAACATATTGAAGCTTTATGGTTAAGAATTTCAATGTATTTTATAGTCAGTTTTTTTTTATTTCTGACTGACTAATCATGTCATTTGGTTTTAGGTTTAATTTTATTTTATCTATTTTAGTGTGTAGTGCTAGTTTTTATCCCATTCTTTTCTTTCACATATATACCAGTTTATAATTCTACCATTTAGATAGACTTTCAAAGAATCCCAGAGAATTACATCAGTCACTTCATCATTCATATTTATTTCTAAGAAATTTTTAATCTCATTTAAATACTACTCCTCAAAACCTTTAATTTTAATAATATATGTGGGTAATCTGTTATTATGTATTAAATTACTGGATTTTAATGCAATGTAGAATGTAATGGCATTGTGGTTGGATAATGGGCAAAATACTATTGAAACTTCTTTGATATTTAAATTCAGGTTATTAGCAATAAAAAAACTTATAAATATTAGTTTGCATGCCATATCTATAAGAATAGTGGGGGAATTGAAGTGAGTTTGTTGTTTTTAATTCAAGTCTATCCCTGAGATTCATTAGATTTACAAAATTTGATAGGTGTTTAGCTGATGATATGATTCTAGGTTTCTTATTAGTCATGGTGTCTTTATCAGATAAAATGCAATTAAAATCACCAGTTATTATAACTTCTCCTTTCATGTAATATGCCATAGTGTCTAGATATTTTTTGCACCTTTGGCTCCGAACCCTGGAATCCAATAATAGTTTACAAACGTATATAGTTTTTTTTATCAAATTCTACTACAGCAATACTTAACATACCATTTTTGTCAGCATAGTTGTCAATAACTTTAGGCATTCCTGGTGTGTTCTTCCACAGAGTAAAAGTGCCTCTTCTCTTAAATCTAAAACAGGATCCTGCTAAAATTGAATAATCTTTTAGAACTATTTTAGTAACATCTTTATTAACCAAGTGCATTTCCAGTAGAAATGCCATTTGAGCTTTATGCAGATTCAAGTATCTAAGTAAACTAGCCCTCTTTAATGGATTATTTAGGCCACTAATATTAACAGACAAGCATTTGAAATATGTCATTTATGGCATAACACATTACCAAAACTTGTATATGAGAAACTGTTATGTACATCAAAAAAATAATAGTATAAAACATTCAAGTATGGACAAAACCCCTAAAATATGTAAGAAATTATCTAATAATTTCTCATTAAAACCACCAAATATAGAATAATACATTCCTCGTTTGCTGATGAAATGAAGCAAACTACATCTCAACCACCCCATTAAGACTATCTACATCTAGCACATAGGTTCATAGGTTCATAGGTTCATAAGTAGGTACTAGGCTAATATTTTCCTGTGCCCCTGTCAAGCAGAACCACATAAGTGATCCCCAGGGTGAATTTCCTATCTCCCATCCAATCATCAAGATTTTTCTTGAAGAGTGCTAATTAGGAGCTTTGTTTGCAATAGATAGGTAGTTTGTTCCAGAGTATGGGAAGTCTTTGGGATGGGACTCTATCCCTCCATGCTGCTGCTTTATATATATATATATGTGTGTGTGTGTGTGTGTATTAAGTTGCTATAAAGTTATCTTAAACAGAACTCTTTTTATATTACCATGGGAAAAAAGTGAACAACATAGTACCTTTTTCATTTTGTAATAGATGGGTTAGTTACTTTTATGTCTACTTCACCCTCATTGCTTTTTACTCCTTTCCTGTATTTGTTACATCAATAATGCAATAGTAGTATATTATTATTTACTTTCTGCCCTGTGTTCAGATTTATCTACATCACATAATAATTATTCTATATATGTATAACTATTCTTGTCTCTTACTGTTTTTACTTGTATTATTTGTCTTGGTCTTTTTAATCTAAATAGACATTGCTAAATATGTCTTGAATGGGATATTTCATTAAAATAAGAGCTATACATTTTCAAGTGAATCTCTTAAACTTTGTTTCAAAACTTCTTTCTAAAATCTATATAATATCTAGGCTGTATTTACTAGTCTGCAAGTATTTATTCTGGAGTCTATTTTACTTTAAAATAAAATCTTCCAGTTTGTATTCTATCCTTAAGAGTTAATTATAAATGACTAAAAAGCAGTTATAAAGCTATTAAATCTAATACCTGTCATCAAAAGTCCCTCAGAAGAGATTGCAGTATTGCCTGTTATTTACCAAACAATCAAACGTAAAAAATCTTAAACTAGTTTCAAGCAGCTTTAAACAAATTTCTTTAACATTTAAGTTTATTTATCAGTTAAAACTCATAGTTTATGGATGAAATCCATAACCAAGGTCATATTTGCTTATATGAGCTTAGTTTTAATTAGCTTTATTTGTTTTCACATAAGAGAAGCACTGCACATTCTCTTTTAATGTTTTAAAGTGCCACTTCTAGTTCAGACGGGGAGTTGAAAGGTTGACTCAATTTGAGAAGAAAAAAAGTTTTATAGAACATTTTTATTTATTTATTTTACATTTGTTGACCGGGAGTGTCCAACTGAGCTAAAGCCTTTTTTCAGCGGGGACCTGGGGAGAAAAACTCCAATATAGAAAGCAATTTAATAACAGTTTTTACACTCATAGCAATATACAAAAGGTTACCATTCTGGTAAAGTAGTTGGCAAGATTAAACAATACACAATTATATGCATTTATGCAGAAAATCCTTTTTAAAAGTACTTGCAAAGCATTTAAGTATTAGTTTGTACTAAATAGATGTTCAAGATGAGAAAATGCTCTAAAATCTTGAAACTGCATATGTAAAAACACTCATGACATTCACAAGTAAATACAGTACAAATCCCTCTTGAATTCAAGTTCCTTGGAACCTTCAACACAACCAAAACCTCCCAGACATGTGAAACAATTAAATCTTTTTTAAAACTGAATAAGCACCTCTCTTTAACAATTCTGTATATGTAGACACACTCACAGCAATCATGAGTAAACATATTTAGCATAGATTTTTATTTAAGGAAGTACCAAGCCATTTAACCTAGAAATAACCACTAAAGTTTGCAATTTAGTTAATATTAAAGCTCAATTATAAAGCCAATGATGCTTGAAGCATCTCATATGCAGGAACAACCTCTAGTTTTCATTTATTGTGTTAAGTGATGTAGTCTAATACAAAAAAAGCAGTTAAACCGAACTAACTGAATAACACAAACTAAGAAAAAGCTGGAAAAAAAATAAAACCAAACAAGTTTAATACACATACACATTAAACAGTAAGTACTTTTGTCTCTCAATCCAAGACTTTGTCAGACTGAATAATGCAATGCAAACCTTCACTTAAAGAAAGTCACATGACATAAAACAATTGATAACTTAATTAATTCTTTAACCTCTTCCTTCTCAGAAAGGCAACAAAATCCTCATGGTTGTTCAAACCTGGTAGAAAACATGCATTTAGTCTCAGTTGCCTTGCCTCAAATATTCAGATCATCCAAGTTCATCTTCAGCATTAAACATTCTGTTGTACACTTTCACATCATCCAAAACTAAAAACTTGAAATCTACTTTACAATCACTAAATGTATAATGCTTGCCCAGTGCATTTTTCTCATCCCCTACTGACACTGCATGTCTATGCTCATACATTCTCTTATAGAATTCTCTAGTAGTACGCTCCACATAAAAGAATTTACATGCAAGCATACCACCAAATATACCACCACAAATTTAAATTTACATGTGTAACATCCCTTAATGGAAGTGTTATAACTGTTAATACAAATTTTGTTGGCACCAGTGACTAAATAATTGCATAGATTGCAGTTAAAATATTTAAACATTCCTCATTTTACACACTGGATAGAAGGATGTTTTAACTTTGCTTGAAAACCATATATAAAACTTTTTCCTTTCTTTTGCACAAAAACAGGACTGTCTCCAATCACTTTTGAAATCTCAGGGCAACTTTTTTAAAGTTTCAAATTGTTAGAAATAATGTTCTTGATAGCTCTGTCATCTAAACTATTACTGGCATGTATATAAGTTCTGTAATCGATTGTTTTAAGCTTTGGGGGCACTGTTTCAGTAGAATACCTTAAATTACATATCTCAGAAAACTTTTCTGAGACTAATTTTTCAGGATACCCTTTACTGATGAACTTCTTGCATAATCTGGCACCTTCCTCTAAGAAATCATCTTTAAGAAGTTGAAAATATATTACAATTACAAAATAATTAATATGTCATGTCTTTCAGTTTTTTACTGTTTTTGTCTTTAACTGATCATCCATTTTTAATTGCATTCCTCTTCAAAGAAGATGTCCATTTCTTCAATTTTTTTTTTCTAACAGTTTATTCCTCGGTATATACTCCATGGCATCTTCGAAGGCCATAATTTTTAATTTTTTTCTGGAAACAAAAGCTGAAATGTAATGCTGTTTTTCTTTAAGTTTTTTGCAAGAGGTATACAGGCTTTTCCCTTTGTCCTAACTGAAAATTAATAATTATTGTCAAATCTAATAATGTTTTATTTTACTTTGATTCAGTAGCTTGCCATGCACTTTTTAAACTAAGTCTTTGTCTTGACTGGATAAAAAATTTTACTGTCACTGACATTGGTGAAGGAGGGTTTTTCATTAATGAAATATTAGAAAGTGATCTATGTGCCCTCTCAATTCTGAAGGAAAGTGCTTCAGGCAAGTTCAATGCCTGATGCAGCCAGGTGTTTAGAAACTGGGTCATGTTGTCAACTTCTTCCTTTTCAGGAATACCATAGATTCATATATTGTTCCTTCTGGATCTGTTTTCTATGCCCCCTTTGTTCCCAGAATAAAGTATTTTGTTTCAAAACAAATTCCGTGTTATTCTCACTCTCAGTCATTCTTCCATCTAGGTCATTTGTTGTTACTTCAATAGATGAGATTTGTAAAGATTGTTGTTGAAGAGCTTCACTCAGTACTTCTACCTGATTCTTACACTCATCATTGATGATATCAGTTTTACTTACTAGTTTGTCTATCTTCAGAGAAAGTTCATTAATGCTGCTGTGTATTAACAGTATATCTGTCTTCATTATAGAATCCTGTATTTGGGGTTTGGAATAGTTCATTCTTTAGCAATTAGAACCTTTTAGTATTTTTCTTCACAGGAAAAGATGGTGTAAGTAATTTTCAAACTGATATTTCTTGTGAACCTTTTTGTAGAATTTGTTTAGCTATATATCCATCCTATTTTGAAAGATTTTCTTTCATTTTAATATAAAATTCCTGTCGTAGATATTACAAAAGAAGCAGAGTAAAAATTCAGTCCTGTTATCTCAAAATCTTGGCCATCTTTGAGCTACCCTCTGATTGAAATGACTCAGCTTTGTCATTGAAACTATTTAATTACTCAACCTCATACCAATCACATGAAAAACATTAAAATTAGTTCAGTATTCATATCTCTTACAATAACAGTATCATAATTCAAAATGAATATGATGCTTTCTCTTGAATTACCTTTTTAATTCTACTGGTCCTTAGCCTCCAAGAACACGCAAAGAACAGTATACCTTATGTATGTAGTATCTTAGTGGTAACAATCCCTGTAATTTTTTGCCATAGGACTCTTCATGGAATTATCCCTCACATCCATTTTCTGACCCAGTAATCTCAAATGTAACTTCAGTATATGTTACAGCTATATCACCTATGGGAATTGCAAGACTATTTCATAGCAAAAACCACAATGACTACATTGCAATCAGAACAGTTATTCAAAAGTATTTGTCATATTTATTTTGATCTCACATTAATTAAAGGCATTGTCTGAAAGAGGAATATCTATTACATGGAGATGTTCCCTTCTCTAAAAACATCACAGCAGTTTTCAGTCTGGAAGAGTTCATATAAGGCACATTTGTAGAATTTTTGCATAAAACTTTAAATCTGTCTGGGATTATTCTCTGTTATACCAATAATATCTTCAGAGTGTCTTTGTTGGACTTGCCTGGACTGTCACTCTTGCTGTGATTTCATGCTACCTTTGCTCCTGTTCCACATAAGCTCCCAGATATTCTGAGCTTCTTTCCTTCAGCAATAATTCATGCTTTTCTCCATTACTAAACTCAAAATTACTAGTTAGTTTTTCCAGTCTTCGTCTTTCTACCTCTTTTGAAGAGGGACATTCTGAAACCATATCTTCCCATCTTTGGCCTAAAGTAGTTATTGATTATTATATTTCAACTCTCAGTCCTTTAAAAGTCTAGGAAAAAAATCCCATTAAATTTCTTTTCATTTTTACTATTAGCTATTTAATGTCATTTTTAGGATTCTTTCTCCTGTGAAAGGGTTGGGAACAGTTATCTTTATTAGACACGTTACTAAATCTCTTTAATAAACATACATTCTAAATGTATTTGTGGTGTTATTTGTACTTAGGGGGTGGCTGGTTTAAGTACTGAAAAAAGTATAAATTTAACAGTTCTATATTTACTAAGCCATTGTATGCTCTTTTGCAGTCATTTAATTTAATTATATTATCTTAACCATCATCTTCTCCATTCTCTTTTATATCTGCAAATGTTTTCTATCACTTTTTAACTGATTAATTTTACTTTCACCCATATGTGCATTTGTTTTACCAACTACTTTTAGTACTGTCTTCTGTCTTTTTTGTGTTCCTTCAAATATTCAAAGCACAGTTAATCATAACTGTTTAGTGTCAGTTAATTTGAGAAGTATATAACTGATTTTTTTCAATTTGCAAATTTGTTTTCCACAAAGGTACATTTCTTCAATGCTGTCAATTCTGCAGTATATTCATTTTCATATTTACACCATTTATATTTGAATACTAGTAATTTTGATGTACTGATCAATTTTGTTAAAGTCCACACTATTCAAGTTCAAAACATTTAGTCCCATGTAGAATTCTACAGAAAAGCTGATTATGATAAAGTTATTTGGTGATCAAACATTCCCCAAATTCTGACCACTTCAGGATCTGGAATCTCTTCTCCATCTTCATTTGAGAATACCAGGCTTACACCTTTAAGAGTAAGTCTGTGTTTATTTCTGGCTGTAAGGAAGGATCATATTAATGTCAGAAATATCAAGCTCCACTGGAAATATGACTTCCTTTTTGTTGCCTTGTCTTTAGTAATCTGTTCTTTTTTCCATTGAAGTTGATTTTAGTATACAGTCCTGTGAAGATTATGTCATTTGACATTTTTTTCAACCCAGTGGCCTAAACCAAAGCCCTGAGGTTCCTCACTATTAGAATTCTTTTCAGAAGAAAGCATTGTTAGTTTTTACATATTTTAGATATAAGAGGAAGAGATCTTTAAAGAATTAATTTTAACAACTAAATGGTTAATTTAAGTTTTTTTATAAAGGAAAATTTCAACATCAGGTTTTTAAAGAAATAGTCAAATGAATACAAATAATATAGTTCCACAAATATCTTCTTCTAATGTCTAGTTTAAAAAGACATTAACCAAATCTCAATAATATTTCAGAATTTAACTATAAAAATAGACAGCTTCCAAAGTACAACTTTATCGGTAGAATTGCTATAAAGCCTGTTTAATGAACAACAACAAAAAAAAAAAAAACTTGGCATAGCATAATTGACATAGATTTGTGTCAGAAGGAAGAACAGTACCAAACATTTTTTTCTAATTAAAGTCAGCACCTACTTGAAAAAAAAAACAAGAAGACAAAGACAGAATATCTAATTTAAGTATCTCTAGTATTCTTAAGTGAATGGGCAGTGACAGCATGATATCCTTTTAATCACGTTGATTAAAAATAATAAAACATCTTGTATTTGTTCATTATTTATTTGCTTGTGTATGTATATATATGTATGTAAGCATTTATTTTTTTACCACTGTAGCGTAGTGATCAAGAATAACCATTTGCAGAAATTGTCTCAGTTACAAGAAAAAAAACAGTCACAAACATTAAAAGAAAAAATAATCTGATAAATAATATTCACATGCAGATTGGTTGGAAATATACCAATTACAATATCTGAAAATGTAGGTACAGCACATATATTGTAGTAGAATATAACTAGATACTTATTTAAGTGGAAGTGTTGATGTTGAAAGGTTTCTAGTGTGAAGTTGAGAAATAAAAGAGTTAGTGGAAAGTCAGAACTGTTACAGTGCAGAAGTAGAGAGGAAATCAGGTGATATGACCTTTCTAGAGGTTTATATGTGAACCGCACCATAAAATGTACATGCAAATAAGCTAAACAGAGGTTATTTATGCTAAGGAAAAGTGAAGGCATCTTGAAAATCATGCCTACTTATAACAAAATCAGAAACTACCTAAAGATAAGGTTAAGTACATATGAAGCGCTACGGGAAGGTCATAGGCTTGGTTTGACTTTGTATGCATTCGGATATTGTGGCTGGATGCAGCTATGAGCAGATATGTTTGAAAGACTTAAGACAAGCAGCAGACTGCACATGATTTATTATTAATAATATTTCAAAAAATGAAGAGGTTTAAAATGTTATATATCAGAGTATCCTTATGTGGATACCCTGATGATTTGTTTAAAGAATGGAAAGGAAATATTGAAAAGGGAGAGACATAACAGAGAGGGAGATGCCTCATGAACACATCATGAACACATTAAGAGGTCTGTGCTGGAGAAGGTGAGAGAGGAGGCAAACTATATTGTTGGCAGGAGATAGACCCCCCCATCATTTCACATTTTTTGTATGAGAGTAGTGTGGGTAGGAATTAGGAAAGAGGCTGTAGGAGATGGGATAAGATTAGGAGGGGTGATGATAAATGGTGCCCAGAAAGAGTCACCAGTCCAGAAAGCCTCAGATGTTTCTGCCAACAGATGGTTTTGCAGTGGAAGACCTCACTGTTGAGAGGGAAGGAACCTGTGATGACACAATGTTATGTGCCATCTGGGGCAGTCTTCTACCACCTAAAGAGATTCCTCAACAGGCTGAAGCTGCCTGTCCATGAACTGTTCCACTATATCCTCAATGAAGTCCTGAAGCCCCAGTAAACTGAGGTGTGCCAGGCTGCTACATGCCAGTGTGTCAACACAACCAATGCCACTGCCCCAACCCTGTGAAGATGTCTCTAGATGGGCAGAGTGTGAATGGTGCCTATCTTGTAAAGTATGTGGCTGGACTGCTCCTGAGGAATTTGGATCTGTAGAAAAATTAACATAAATGTGAGAGAAAATAAAGAAGGGCAAAATAATTTATAATTAAAATATGAAAAAAGAGTGAAAAAGGGAGGAGAGAGACAAAACAGAAAATAGAATAGATTCGTGCATAATGTTACACAACATTCAGTTTCCTACTTTAAGATAATTTTATTTTTTGTAAATCTTTATCAAGTAAAACAGCATGCATGGGAAGTGGGTATGAATACATGGGAAGACTGCTATGGGAATTGATTATGTGCACTTAGGAAGACTGAGAATACTGCTATAAATTTTGGGGGGATTTACATTTTACTCTCTACTATGCTAACATAAAAAGCCATATTTGTGCCTAATATGTATTTGTTTTCAATATTGTACTGAAACCACCCTTTATAAATACTTACATGTAATATTAGTTAAAGGCTGAATAAAAAAAGTCTTTCAGCTTTTCCTGGTTAGGGGTCGCCACAGTAGATCACTGGTCCACTCTTGATTAGCAGTGGATTTTTATGGTGTCGAGTTGCCAACCTGGTGCCCAATCTTCACAGAAGGCACACACACTCATGCACTTACCTGCATGTCTCTAAAGTTCACTTGACCACATGGAGGACATGCAGACTCCACACAGAAGGTACTCCAGCCAAAAATTGTACCAGAGAACCTCTTGCTGTGAGGTGACAATACTAACCGCTGCACTGAATACTGCACTTACATACTGAAATATGTTTTACATTTGGTTGCAGTAATGTAATAAAATCACTGTAGGCCTTCAGTTACCATCCTTTATAAATACTTGCTCATTTACATTAATGAAATCAGTTAAAGACACAGTAATAAATTCACTACCTTATTCATGCTTCCCATCTGCTTCAACAAGTCTTGTCATTCTCCTATTCTGCTGGTTCCTATTATACTGGATCTTGTCATCGGCTAGAAAGAGAAGACATAAGACAATTTTGTACCTGTATTTCTCCTTTTTTCCCTTAACATTACTGATATAACTACTACTATTATGCAGGGCATTTTATTCTCTGCTGTACTTGCTTAGTATGTGTTTGTTTAAATTTGTATTAATATGGGAAGGCGCCAAGAAGTTATTTAGACTGCAGGTTAGAGATTGCTTTCCCTATCAGGGATTTATATCAGAGTATAGGCAGAGAGGAAGAAATGGGGGGGGGGGGGTCCCAAATGAAAGATCATCACTGGTAGAGGTTTTAGTAGAATCTAGAATAGAAGTTGCTGTTACAAAAGGAATAATTAGTAGAGCATATAAAATATTGCATGATAACTATAAGAATCACTCAGAGAAGGTTAGAAAGGATTGGGAAGAGAGACTGGATAAGCAATTCACAAAGAAACAATGAGGGATATATGTATGTCTCCCAAATATGTAACAAAATCTAAAAAAAGTAGGATTTTTGCTTGGAAATGTTTACATAGATACATAGATATTTTATACCCCAACAGAATTTTTTCTCAGGTAGACAGCAAATGTTGGAGGTAGGACAGGGAAGAAATAGACAATTGGAAACATATTTTCTAGGATTGCAATAAGTTGGTGGACTTTAAGGATTCCCTGCAGGATGCACTCTTAGAGATGCTGGGTGGGCAGATTGGTGTGACAAGGGAGATGATTTTTCTGAGCTGTGATACAGAATTGGAACGTCCTAGACATGGCCTTGCTGTCTCTAATTATGGTGGCTGCCAAAAAAGCAATTACTAGAAAATGGAAATAAAAATCTAAACCAGCTATGTTAGAAGTAGTAAATATGGTAACAGACATAAAAAACTGGAACTGACGTCTTTAGAAAAAAGGCAGGAGCAAACTAAATAGTAAAAAATGGGAATTGTGGGAACAATGCATACAGAGGAGGAATGAAGCTTAAAACAACGTAAGACTTAAATGAGCTATGTAATGTTTGACTGAAAATGATTCAGTAGATTATAAGTAATGTATAATGTTTGCAACTGGGAGTGTGTCAGTATGGTTTGTGATGTAAAATGCTTGCACCTAGAATTGTGTCTGTGTGGTTTGTTTTCATTTATATAAATGTATGATTGCTTATGTCGTAAGTGATGGTTTAATAAAGATGTTTCTTCTTTAAAAAAAAGGGGCAGGAATTGAATAATTTACATACTGTTGCTTAGGTTATATGATATATAGCAATATATGCGAAGCATAATGTTTGTTAATTTTAACTTGTTTATACAGTTTGACTACTTTTATATCAATGTAAATGTGTCTATGTCACAAGTGATAATTCAATAAAGGTGTTTAAAAAAATCTGAATTATCATACTGTTCAATCTTCTCTTTAATGAAAGTTACAAACAAATTGTTACACTTTTATATGTGTGCACATTTTGGTAAAGTGTTTTGTCTGGAATTTTTCCATAGTCTACATTCTACTTTAAAACGTTATGGCTTGCATGTTAACTATCTATGAATTATGTTTAGACAGAAGCTGTACACACATACAAAAATGTAGCATTTCAAAAAGTATACTCATGCAGCTGTGTATCTGTAATTTACACACATATCTATATACTTACATTTGTATTTATACAGACAATTATGTTATTACATAAAAACTCCATATATTTATTTACAAATGCATTTCTATGTACATAGATGTTTATGCTTTCTTTTGTATTACTATAATAACATCGACAATATGGATTTGTAGAAACATTTCTTCTAGCAAATACATTAAATTCCACAACATTCTTATAGTTTATTTTTACCTTTACTATGACCATAAAAGTCTGACTTTCTCGCCACTACCTGGTCAAGCCCTGTACAGACAGCTGGTTGGACCTATACTTCTGTAGGTCATCATATCTGTGATGGTCCTGCTGACTGGAGTGGGTGATCCCTGTCAGGGATGACATGAGCTCACCTAACTCATGACAGATATCTATATTCTTCTCCATACACGTGCATGAATCTTATTCAGGTATGACCCACTCAGAAGGTAGACCATAATCTTGGTACTCTTATCTGACCAGATCAGATTGCAGCCTCATGCCTTTACAGGTGCTGCCATCAGTCAGAGTGCCAGAACCAAAATGAAGAAAGCATGAGCAGGGTTTAAAACCCCTCCCTCTAAGGTGGACATCACCTTAACCAAACTCAGTTAACCAGAAGGGGTATTAGACCAGGTACTGTTATTATTGCCAAGTTTGGTTTTACCCAAAAAGCTTTGTCACCTACATGTGTTTTAAGGAATGCATTCACATTTCAATTATATGCTGGATAAAAGTCATTATGCAATCATCATTCTTTTATTACTTACAATTGTTACTGCTGCTGTGCATTGCCTTAACTACCTTTTGTAGTATGACACCTGAATGTCATTTTTATATGACTAATGAAACATAACAATGTCTGTCTGCCTGGGATGACATGCTGGACAAGCCACGCTGCTTCACAAGGGACGGCTTGCACCTGTCACCCCTGGGCTTCCGGATATTGGCAAAGGCTCTTGCCACCCCCATAGTGCCTTTTTTAGGCAAGGCTCAAATTCTAAACCTACCACCCTAGAACAGAAAAAAGGAAAAAAACTAAGGGTAATGCTGCTCAATGCCAGAAGTCTCAACCTCAAGATGCACTTTTCGAGGCCCTTCTCAGTATGGAGAACATCGATGTCTGTGCTGTGACTGAAACCTGGTTCAAGGCTCCTGAGAGCACCCCAGCACTAACAGGTTTCACCTCATATCATGCGTTCCGGCCCCAAAATCTGGACAACACCAAGAAAGGAGGGTGGGTGTCCCTATTCATAAAGGACACCCACATCTCAAGGTTGGTGGCAACGCACGATGCATCGGAGACCATCCAGGTGCAATTAACCATAGGCAAGACTGCTCTGCAATTTGTAGCATGTTACAGGCCACCCTCTCAAACTCAGGAACCTCACATGGCCTTCCTGAAAACATTGGAGGGGATAAATGTATCTCCAAACACCATCATACTAGTTGACTTCAACTACCCTAATATAGACTGGGAACACTACTCAAGCCCGAACACTCTAACCCAAAGATTCCTGGAGTTCATAAACTCAAATGCCATGGAACAACTAGTCACCATCCCCACAAGAGGAGAAAACATACTTGATCTCATCATCACGAACATGGGATCAAAATGTTCAACACCGGAAGTATACCCCTCACTGGTGAGATCAGATCATAAACTAATCTCGCTGGAGGTCCTCATCCCGCCCCACCTGAAACAAAAAGACCACAGTGAAAAACTTCTCAAAAGCCAATTTCACACTTCTAAAAACTAGTGTGGTCTCCTTTAAGGCCCCTGAGCCAGTGGTAAACATTACTCAAACCGCTGAATCACTTACAAATGCCTTCTACCAGCACCTACAGGACTGCATGGATCAGGCAATCCCAAACAAAACTAAGACTCTCTGTACCAAAGGCAAGCGTCCAGTCTGGTGGACCCCAGCCATAAACAAGCTCTACAACAAAAGGAGAAAGCTACTACAAGATAGAGCAAAATCCTTGAAAGGTAAGACACCTTTGATCATTATAAGTAAAAAACTAAGAGCTCTCATAAAATCATCCAAGGCAAATTTTGAGAGAAACATCGCCAAGGACTCTAAAGACAATCATAAGGCCTTCTTTAGCTATGTTAGAAACCTAAGAGGAAACTCCCAGATATGCTCAGAATTAGTTCAAAATGATGTGAAAATTACTGAACCTACACACATTGCCAACATACTGGCTGACAGGTTCAGTGCAAACTTCTCCCCTCCCCAAAAGGAGAGATATCTATTCCAGAGGATTGTAGCCCCCAAACATCTCCAATGCCCAGGTGAGAACTGCCCTCACTAAGGCAAAAACACAGCATCCATGGGACGGATGGTGTCCCCGGCTGTGTGCTTCACGAACTCAATGAGGAATTAAACCCACAGTTAGGACAGCTGTTTAATCTTAGCCTCACCTCAGGATACGTGCCCAAGGAGTGGCGCGGCGACTGTGGTCCTACTTCATAAGGGCGGTGCCTCCACAGACCCTGGAAATTACCGCCCCATTAGCTTGACAAGCCTTATCTGCAAAGCCATGGAGAGGATCATAATGGAACTCATAAATAAAGACATAGGGAACTTGCAGACTTTGGATCCAACCCAGTTTGGCTTTGTCAAAGGCAGATCCTGCCTCTTAAACTTGGTTGACTTTTGAGACAGTCACCAAGGCCATTGATGAGGGAAAGGCAGTCCATACAGCCTACCTTGACCTGGCAAAGGCCTTCGACACAATACCCCACTCAGGTATCATCGAAAAACTCATCATCTTGAATGTAAACCCATACATCACAAGATGGGTTGCAAACTGGCTAAGTGACAGAACCCACAGGGTCAGAGTTGCTGGAGCCATGTCAGACTCAAAGCCTGTCACAAGTGGTGTCCCACAGGGCTCAGTCCTGGGTCCACTCTTGTTCGGCATCTACTTTTCTGAAGTACAAGCAAACACAGGAGGGTTATGGCTGACAAAGTTTGCAGATGACTGCAAACTGGGCGCCATAGTCGAAAACACATCTGACACAGATATCCTCCAGAAGGGCCTCACAGAAATGGATAACTGGTGCCAGAGCCATGGCCTGAAGTTAAACACCAAAAATTGCATAGTCATACCCTTCGGAAAAACAAGGTTACCCCTAGCTACCATATAGGTGGCAATCCACTGAGCACAGAAAAAGTCATCAGGGATCTGGGGACCCAGGTTGACAGTAGCCTTCGTTTGACACTCATGTTGCTAAAGTAGTTAGGAAAACCTTCTATATCGCCCACCTGATCATGAACGGATTCACATCTAGATCAAGGGAGGTCATCGTCCCCTGTACTCATCACTCATTAGACCTATGATTGAGTACAATGCCCGTTCGAATCTATCTGACCAGACACCTGCTGCAGCTTGAAAGGCCCCAAAAGTTCCTCACCAAAGGGATAAAGGGTCTCAAAAATATGTGTTATGCTGCCCGACTGAAAGAACTCCAGCTCTATTCAGTCTCATACCGCTTGCTCAGAGGTGACCTGTGCCTGACATATAAGGCCATGTCAAACCCAGATTTGATGAATATGCTTCACCTCAAAAATCTAGATCCCTCAGAACCACAAGGGCGGAGACTTAAACCTTGACACGGTTCTAAATAGAGCGTGCTGGAGGGACAGATTCATCACCCAGAGACTCCCTATTCTGTGGAACAAAATCCCGGTACATGTGAGGCAGAGCACCTCTCTGGCCTTGTTCAAGAGGAATCTTGACCAATGGATGGGAGATTGCAGATATACCCCAGGGATTACTTCAGTGTCACTGCTTGACAGAGGCACAGCAAAATGATAGGCATAGTTTTTATTCAAACTAAAGGGGTGGCGAAAGCCACATAACTATGGGCTAGGCTTATAAATGCCCTTGGGCAGATAGCCTAGTATGAACCTATGAACCTATGAACCTATGAACCTATAACAACAGTATTAATGTTATCTTTTTTTGGGAGGATGCTTTTTGCAGAAATATATATTCAAATGTGTAAGTATCAACTTTCACTAAATGTTGAGGTGATAAGGTGTGCCATATAATGTTAAATGAGCAAAAATTACACTTCATTGTTGTGAAAACTCACATGCATATGACTCCATTTTGTTTTTTCTGAACATATTTAGCTTTGAGCATAACTGAGGTTATTTGAAAATTCACACTGTGTGCTGCAGACTGCTGACAACTGCTGCAGATTCTATAGCTTTCCATAGTGTGTTCACATGAACCTGAAGCCCTGTTTATGAGCCACCGAGAATTGCTGATGTGGATAAGTGACTGGACACATTTCTGCATTAAATGTGTCTAATTTACATATAAAATGCTTAAATGGAACTGAATATATATGAAAAAGTTTAACCCTGCCACATTAACTTGCAATTACTCCAGTTAGAATAAACAGTCCGACCACCACTGGAGGATAAAATAAGCACAAAATACATAATATTTATTAAATATAGATGGTGGTAAGTGCTTTCACTACACTACTCAGACCATTGAAGATAATAATATTTTCAGCATTTAAATTAAATCAATCATTCAATCAGGAAGTCATTGTCCAATCAAAATTAAGCACTACTACACACCCCTCAATAAAAGCCAATCATATCCAAAATAAAAACACATCCTTTTAAATATAAAAAAAAAAAATCATAACACTCTCACACTGAAACGTAACAAACAAATTAAAAAATATACACAATATATCTAAGATAATAAACACATAAATCTATAAACATACTACTAATGAAATAAACTATGTGCTTTTAGTATGGTTTTATAGACACTTTACCACTGAATCCTGGGTAAGTGTCTGCTTGCATAGATACTATTCACCTTAGCTCAGCACATTCAGTCGTATTTTTTAAATCCCCTCCTCTCAGGTGTACATTCATAACCTCTATCACAGCAAACTTGAATACATGAATGGAACCATTGGACATAACATGCTTAGCCAATGCACTACATTCATCTGACTAGTAGTTTATTTCATTAGTAGAATCTTTATAGGTTTATGTGTTTATCTTAGATAATTTATGTGAGAGTGCTACTGTGTTTTTTATATTTAAAAGGGTGTGTTTTTATTTTGGATATGATGTGTCGTAGGGTCATTGACATGATTTCATTGACCAGGAGGAGAGGAGCTGCAGTGGCCTATGAACTGATAGCTACTCGGGGGGCCTGCTACAAAGCCACCACTGACACCAAATGAAGAGTTGCTGTCCACAGTCAGGAATACAGAGAGCTTAGTGGAAAGTACACAACAGCATGTGATTGATTTAGTGCTGCTGTTTCAGCGAAGACAAGTATGTCCCAGGAGGAGCTTCCAGGTAGGCTTACCTATCTCAGTTGTTAAATACTTCCTGTATAGTAAAATACTGACAGCAATACTTAAGTTCTTTCTTAACATATTTTTTGAGGATAGTTATAGAGTCATACAGATAATAGCACAATCTGGTTAACTGCACATTGGCTTGGGGTGGGCGTGTCATCCAAGCTTTTGTTAAATCGTAAGAATGCTGAAACCAACACAGTGTAATCACCTTCGGTCCCACCAATAAGCGTATACAGCTCAATAGTCGAGCAAAATGCTGGATAAACCTCAATAATCCACGAGTAGCTGGATAAACTCACAATTTATTAATGGACATCACGACACTACACCATAAGCGACAGCAAACACATAAGCCAAATCCTGGTGAGCGAAAAGTCTCACGCAAAATATCAACACATACAATTACTGTGCACAACGTAAAAATAAAAAAACATGACAGTTTAGCGCTTTCAACCAAAACAAATGGTCTTCTTCAGAACTAAAAATGAATACATAGTATGACTCAATTTATAAATGTTTTGGCGCCAAAGAACTGTTTAAAATTTAAAGATACACTGCAATTTAAATAGAGATTGAGACCACAGTTGCCGTGACGCCACTCCTTGGGCACGTATCCTGTGGTAAGGCTGAGATTAAACAGCTGCCTTATGTGCGGGTTTAATTCCTCATTTAGCTCGTAGCTACACACGGCGGGACACCATCCGGTCCCATTGATGCTGTGTTTTAGCTTTTAGAGAGAGCAGCTTTCCTCTCATTTGGGATGTCCAGGAGGCTACACTGGGCTGGGATAGTTATCTCTCCTTTAGGGGAGAGGGGTGAAGTTTGCACTGAACCTGTCTGACAGTATGTTGGCAATGTCTGTGGGTTCAGTGATTTTGTATCATTTTGGACTAATTCTGAGCATATCTGGGAGTTTCCACACAGGTTCCTAACATAGCTGAAAAAGGCCTTATGATTGTCCTTTGAATCCATGGCAATTTTCTCTCAAAATTGGCCTTAGTTGATTTTATGAGTGCTCGATTTTTTTTACTAATAATGATCAGGGTGACTTCCTTTTATGGATTTTGTTCTATCATGTAATAGCTTTCTCCTCTTATTGTAAAGTTTGTTAATGGCTGGGGTCCACCAGACTGGACGCTTGCCCTTTGTGGAAAGAGTCTTGGTTTTATTTGGGATTGCCTGATCCATGCAGTCCTGGAGGTGTTCATAGAAGGCATTTGTAAGGGCTTCAGCTTGGGTTGTGGTTTCCACTGGCTCAGGGGCCTTGAAGGATACCACACACCAGTCTTGAGTAGTGTGAAGTTTGCTTTAGAGAAGTTCTTCACTATGGTCTTTTTGTTTTGGGTGGGCGGATGTGGATTTCCAGTGAGATTAGTTTATGATCAGATCCTCACCAATGAGGGATATACTTCCGTGTGGAGCATTTTGTCCCCATGTTTGTGACAATGAGATCTAGTATATTTTCTCCTCTCGTGGGAACAGTGACTAGTTGTTCCATGGCATTTGAATTTATGAACTCCAGGAACCGTTGGGCTAGAAAGTTAGGGCTTGAGTAATGTTCCCAGTCTATATTCGGGTAGTTGAAGTCACCCAATATGATGGTGTTTGGAGATACATTTATACCCTCCAGTGTCTTCAGGAAGGCTGTGTGGGGTTCCTGAGTTTGAGAGGGTGGCCTGTAGCATGCTACAATTTGTAGAGCAGTTTTGCCTATGGTTAGTTGCACCTGGATGGTTTCGAAGCCGTGCATTGCAGCCAACCTGGAGGTGTGGGTATCCTTTATGAACATGGATACACCCCTCCTTGTGGTGGTGGTCCGGGTTTTGGGGCCGGAACGCATGATATGAGGTAAAACCTATAGTGCCGGGTGCTCTGGAGCCTTTGAACCAGGTTTCAGTTACAGCACAGACATCGATGTTCTCCATACTGAGAAGGGCCTCCGAGTGTGCATTTTGAGATTTAGACTTCTGGCATTGAGCAGCATTACCCTCAGTTTCTTCCCATTTTTGTTTTCTAGGGTGGTAGGTTTAGAATTTGAGCCTTGCCTAAAAAGGCACTATGGGGTGGCAAGAGCCTTAGCCAATATCCGGAATCCCAGGGTGACAGGTGCAAGCCCCTTTCTGCAAGCAGCGTGGCTGTCAAGCATGTCATCCCAGGCAGACAGATACTGGATCCCTTTGAATGACACCAGACATTAAGCCAATTGTTAAAGCTGATCATCTTGTCTCTATATTGTGGCATCATTCTTGGTGAAGGAAGGATACTGCTCAGGGTTAGGTCATACCTGCCTGGGCTACATAATCAGAGAGCTCCTCTATGTCTCTTTTCATGTAGTCCAGGAGTACGATCTCAGGTCGCTCACACCAGCATGGACAATGACTGTGTCATATTTGTACTTGCCGTGAGTGACCAGTGCTTGTGTTATGTGGTGGATTCTAGCCCGATAGGCAGCTTACTGTGACCCTCTCCTTGTTCAGCCTGGTGAGTGGGACGCCAGTGTGTCTGACTATGGAGTCACCTATGACAAGTATGTTTGGTGTTGTATTTGGCAGGGCTGTGACTGCTTTGCACACTGCTTTTGTGGTTTATGTGTTGCTTGTGGGGTGTCTTGAGGTAGCAGTTGTTTGGGTGTCTGCTTTGGGAGGCCTCTGCTGTTTAGGTAAATTTTACTCAGAGCCTCAGTATGTCTTTGTGTGTTTATGTGTTTGATTCAGTGGAGTGGTAGCATTATGTGAGGCTGGTTTTGTGGTGTGTGTAGTTGCCTTCTCCTCCTGTCTGGTCTTGCCAGTCCTGAGTTGAGAGAGCTCAGCCTCCAGTTTGGCTAAATAGCTGCATCTCTCGAAGTATTTGTGTTATGTGGGAGGAGGAGAGGGTTGTCTGTGTACATGAGGCAGTTATAACATTGCCTCAAGATTCCCAGATTCACCAGCTGGACCGGAGAGGAGATTGACAACTGACCTTTGGACATGCTAGAATAATATTGGGAAATCCTTAATTGAAAACAAGGGCCAGTGGGGAGTGAGGGTGTAGTGCTTTAATTTTTAGTGCTGACTTATATAATTGCTTTAGTGAGCAAGTGCCAGGTAACTTGAGTGCATTGTGTTACAAGTAACTAAATGCAAAATGACAAACAGTAACTTTCTTTCAAGTGAAACAAGGAAATAAGTACAGTAAACAATGCAGATATCACTAGTGATCCACAGAAGCTTGAGAAGTTGCGTATTAGGTGGAATTAGCTTCCAGGGAAATAACAAGCAAACAAACAACAAGCATATAAACAAAGCTAGATTCAGCAGGCCTGGATCTAGTCTATGCTAGAGCAAACAAGGTGTACCAATTTCAGTAAGATACAGTTCAAATATTCAGGCACTATAAACCTTTAACCAGAAATTCCCAGCTCAGAAGGGCAGAGTCCAGCCTCTTCTCCCACAAGAGTGCAGACCACGAACATTCTTAATGTAAAATAACTGGCCTGAATCCCAAGTGCCTAAACCAGAACTAATACACTTGGACACTGGGCCCTCAATCAGCAGTTCCCAACTTAGAAGGATGAAAGCTACCTGTCCTGCCACCACAGTGCTTGCCACAAACCTTCCTAATGTAAAACAACTGGTCTGAAGCCCAAGTGCTTAATCCAAAAGACTTGAATGATAGCTACACTTTAATCAAGTTACAACCAAGCAGTAATAAATACCATTGAATACTTTAGAGAATGTCTGGATTAGTGCTCAAGTTACACAAACAAAGCTAGATCCAGCAGGCCCGAATCCAGTCTATGCCACAGCAAACAAGGCACCAACTTCAGTAAGAAACAGTTCAGATATGCATGCACTATAAGCCTTTAACCAGAAATTCCCAGCTCAGAAGGGCAGAGTCCAGCCTCTCCTCCCACAAGAGTGCAGACCACGAACCCTCTTAATGTAAAATAACTGGCTTGAAAGCCCAAGTGCTTAAACCAGAATTAATACACTTTTAGAATAACAGACACTGAGCCCTCAATCAGCAGTTCTCAACCTAGAAGGATGTAAGCTACCTGTTCTGCCACAACAGTGCAGACCACAAAACCCTCTCAGTGCAAAACAACTAACTGGTCCAAGCCCAAGTGTTTAAACCAAAGGCTTAGAATGAGTTACACCAAGCAGTAATAAATACAATTGAGTATTTTAAGATGATGCAAAAGTAAAAGAAGTAGGTAGAAACACAAGTACAGTAAAAGCAGATTAATTTTTTTTTTTTTTTCTGAACAGGTGCTGAGAGAGAAGAAACAGATTTGAGTAATTTTTTTTTTTTTAGATGCTTTTTTCTGAACACAGTAGGAGTGCCTGAAATCAGAAACAGATTTGAGTGCTGAAACTAGATGGGCCCAAACTGGCTGGAGTTTCAATGCCACTAAGATTAAAAAAAACAAGCTAGAAGGCTTCCCTCAAACACAGAAGGGCTTGGGGCTCAGAATAACTTCAGTTAAATATTCTATACCACTTAACAAGTTTAAATCAAAATAAGCTTAATTTTTTTCTATTTCCAGATGCTCTCTTTGTACACAGTTGAATATAACCAAGTTCTAGCTGGCTGGAGGTTTTAAATCAGAATATGATCTCACTGCACTCAGTTAAGTGAAACAAATGAGATGGGCCCAGAGGCAGGCTGAGGCGGGCAGTTTCAATGCCACTAAGATTAACACCAAAAAAAAACAGTTGGGAGTAACTGAAGAGCAGAATAACTTCAGTTAAATATTCCTTCAACACTCCTTCATACACAGTTTAAATCAAATTAAATACTGTATTTTTTTTAAAAAGTGCAGATAAAGGTACTTAAATTCTCTTATACGTCCAGTTGAATATAACCAAGTTCTTAGCTGGCCAAGCTGAGGTTTTAAAGCAGGAATTATTTCACATGCACCAGTTAAATATGCAAGGACAGGAAATCAAAGAATGTGGCTACCCCACACCTGTAATTACTAGCAAATAACAAAATTCAGCCAACACTAGCTTCAGTTCAAGTTACTGAAGAGCAGAATAACTTCAGTTAAATATTCCTTCAACACTCCATACACAGTTTAAATCAAATTAACAAAAAATTTTTAAAAAAAAGTGCAGATAAAGGTATAGAATTCTCTTACGTCCAGTTGAATATAGCACCAAGAAGCTGGGCCAAGCTGAGGTTTTCAGCAGGAATTATTTCCCCTGCACCAGTTAAGTATGCAAGGACAGAAATCAAAGAATGTAAACACCCCACACCTGTAATTACTAGCAACAACATTCATTCAGCACTAGCTGGCTTCAGTTCAAGTTGCAAGCAGAATAACTTCAGTTAAATATTCCTTCAACCTCCCTTCATACAGTTTTAAAATCAAATTAAATACTGTATTTTAAATAAAAAGTGCAGATAAAGGTACTTAAATTCTCTTATCGTCCAGTTGAATATAACCAAATTCTTAGCTGGCCAAGCTGAGGTTTAAAGCAGGAATTATTTCACAATGCACCAGTTGAATATGCAAGGAGAGGAAATCAAAGAATGTGGCTACCCCATACCTGTAATTACTAGCAAATAACAAAATTCAGCCAACACTAGCTTCAGTTCAAGTTACTGAAGGGCAGAATAACTTCAGTTAAATATTCCTTCAACACTCCTTCATACACAGTTTAAATCAAATTAAATACTGTATTTTTTTTTAAAAAAGTGCAGATAAAGGTACTTAAATTCTCTTATACGTCCAGTTGAATATAACCAAGTTCTTAGCTGGCCAAGCTGAGGTTTTAAAGCAGGAATTATTTCACATGCACCAGTTAAATATGCAAGGACAGGAAATCAAAGAATGTGGCTACCCCACACCTGTAATTACTAGCAAATAACAACATTCAGCCAACACTAGCTTCAGTTCAAGTTACTGAAGAGCAGAATAACTTCAGTTAAATATTCCTTCAACACTCCTTCATACACAGTTTAAATCAAATTAAATACTGTATTTTTTTTAAAAAAAGTGCAGATAAAGGTACTTAAATTCTCTTATACGTCCAGTTGAATATAACCAAGTTCTTAGCTGGCCAAAGCTGACGTTTTAAAAGCAGGAATTATTTCACATGCACCAGTTAAATATGCAAGGACAGAAAATCAAAGAATGTGGCTACCCCACACCTGTAATTACTAGCAAATAACAAAATTCAGCCAACACTAGCTTCAGTTCAAGTTACTGAAGAGCAGAATAACTTCAGTTAAATATTCCTTCAACACTCCTTCATACACAGTTTAAATCAAATTAAATACTGTATTTTTTTAAAAAAAAAGTGCAGATAAAGGTACTTAAATTCTCTTATACGTCCAGTTGAATATAACCAAGTTCTTTGCTGGCCAAGCTGAGGTTTTAAAGCAGGAATTATTTCACATGCACCAGTTAAATATGCAAGGACAGGAAATCAAAGAATGTGGCTACCCCACCTGTAATTACTAGCAAATAACAAAATTCAGCCAACACTAGCTTCAGTTCAAGTTACTGAAGAGCAGAATAACTTCAGTTAAATATTCCTTCAACACTCCTTCATACACAGTTTAAATCAAATTAAATACTGTATTTTTTTTTTTTAAAAAAGTGCAGATAAAGGTACTTAAATTCTCTTATACGTCCAGTTGAATATAACCAAGTTCTTAGCTGGCCAAGCTGAGGTTTTAAAGCAGGAATTATTTCACATGCACCAGTTAAATATGCAAGGACAGGAAATCAAAGAATGTGGCTAGCCCCACACCTGTAATTACTAGCAAATCACAACATTCAGCCAACACTAGCTTCAGTTCAAGTTACTGAAGAGCAGAATAATTTCAGTTAAATATTCCTTCAACACTCCTTCATACACAGTTTAAATCAAATTAAATACTGTATTTTTTTTTTTAAAAAGTGCAGATAAAGGTACTTAAATTCTCTTATACGTCCAGTTGAATATAACCAAGTTCTTAGCTGGCCAAGCTGAGGTTTTAAAGCAGGAATTATTTCACATGCACCAGTTAAATATGCAAGGACAGGAAATCAAAGAATGTGGCTACCCTCACACCTGTAATTACTAGCAAATAACAAAATTCAGCCAGCACTAGCTTCAGTTCAAGTTACTGAAGAGCAAAATAACTTCAGTTAAATATTCCTTCAACACTCCTTCATACACAGTTTAAATCAAATTAAATACTGTATTGTTTTTAAAAAAAGTGCAGATAAAGGTACTTAAATTCTCTTATACGTCCAGTTGAATATAACCAAGTTCTTTGCTGGCCAAGCTGAGGTTTTAAAGCAGGAATTATTTCACATGCACCAGTTAAATATGCAAGGACAGGAAATCAAAGAATGTGGCTACCCCCACACCTGTAATTACTAGCAAATAACAAAATTCAGCCAACACTAGCTTCAGTTCAAGTTAGTGAAGAGCAGAATAACTTCAGTTAAATATTCCTTCAACACTCCTTCATACACAGTTTAAATCAAATTAAATACTGTATTTTTTTTTTAAAAAGTGCAGATAAAGGTACTTAAATTCTCTTATACGTCCAGTTGAATATAACCAAGTTCTTAGCTGGCCAAGCTGAGGTTTTAAAGCAGGAATTATTTCACATGCACCAGTTAAATATGCAAGGACAGGAAATCAAAGAATGTGGCTACCCCACACCTGTAATTACTAGCAAATAACAAAATTCAGCCAACACTAGCTTCAGTTCAAGTTACTGAAGAGCAGAATAACTTCAGTTAAATATTCCTTCAACACTCCTTCATACACAGTTTAAATCAAATTAAATACTGTATTTTTTTAAAAAACAAGTGCAGAAAAGGTATTTAAATTCTCTTATCGTCCAGTTGAATATAACCAAGTTCTTAGCTGGCCAAGCTGAGGTTTTAAAGCAGGAATTATTTCACATGCACCAGTTAAATATGCAAGGACAGGAAATCAAAGAATGTGGCTACCCCCACACCTGTAATTACTAGCAAATAACAAAATTCAGCCAACACTAGCTTCAGTTCAAGTTACTGAAGAGCAGAATAACTTCAGTTAAATATTCCTTCAACACTCCTTCATACACAGTTTAAATCAAATTAAATACTGTATTCTTTTTTTAAAAAAGTGCAGATAAAGGTACTTAAATTCTCTTATACGTCCAGTTGAATATAACCAAGTTCTTAGCTGACCAAGTTGAGGTTTTAAACAGGAATTATTTCACAAGCACCAGTTAAATATGCAAGGACAGGAAATCAAAGAATGTGGCTACCCCCACACCTGTAATTACTAGCAAATAACAAAATTCAGCCAACACTAGCTTCAGTTCACGTTACTGAAGAGTAGAATAACTTCAGTTAAATATTCCTTCAACACTCCTTCATACACAGTTTAAATCAAATTAAATACTGTATTTTTTTAAAAAAGTGCAGATAAAGGTACTTAAATTCTCTTATACGTCCAGTTGAAGATAACCAAGTTCTTAGCTGGCCAAGCTGAGGTTTTAAAGCAGGAATTATTTCACATGCACCAGTTAAATATGCAAGGACAGGAAATCAAAGAATGTGGCTACCCCCACACCTGTAATTACTAGCAAATAACAAAATTCAGCCAACACTAGCTTCAGTTCAAGTTACTGAAGAGCAGAATAACTTCAGTTAACTATTCCTTTAACACTCCTTCATACACAGTTTAAATCAAATTAAATACTGTATTTTTTTAAAAAAAAGTGCAGATAAAGGTACTTAAATTCTCTTACCATATAGTTGAATATAACCAAGTTCTTAGCTGGCCAAGCTGAGGTTTTAAAGCAGGAATTATTTCACATACACCAGTTAAATATGCAAGGACAGGAAATCAAAAATGTGGCTACCCCACACCTGTAATTACTAGCAAATAACAAAATTCAGCCAACACTAGCTTCAGTTCAATGCCTAAGCAAGATATAATAACAGTTAAATATTCCTTCAACACTTCTTCATACACAGTTTAAATCAAATGAAATACTGTATTCTTTTTAAAAAAAAGTGCAGATAAAGGTACTTAAATTCTCTTATATGTCCAGTTGAATATAACCAAGTTCTTAGCTTGGCCAAGCTGAGGTTGATGATGGAGTCCTTCCTTTTGTTTAACTTCTTCCAGGACCATCCTCCATAGGAACCATAGCATCATTTGCACATGGCAAACCAAACATTTTTATGTCAGAACTGATGAGCAGTTCAAAGAAATATTTGCTGCATCTCCAAGATGCTAATGTAAATAACAAAAATGTTAATCTGTTTTAAAAGGTGAGTGGGTATGTGCCCATTACTATGGAGGTAATTGAAGCCTTTGAGAAGGCATGTATTAATGATATTTATTCCCTGTATAACAACAGGACTCACACTAAATGTTTTGTTAACATGGATACTGATGAAAGGAAAGCACTTGAGGCCCTTTGTAGGAATAAAACCATTTGTTTTAGGCCAGCTGACAAGGGGGACCATTGGTGGTTATGGACTACATCTTTTATAGGGATGTTATATTTGATATGTTGAACAACGAGGAAGTGTATGAAAGGATATAACAAATACAAGTTGAAAATTACATCTGTAGAATACGTAATGATTTATTTGAATGTATGCAGTGCAGTCAAATTACTATGGATCTGCATAATTACTTCCTTGTGAATGACCCTATCATCCCAGTAATACAGGGACCACCCAGGATACATAAGCATCCACACAATCTGACAATCCACCCATGAGACCCACTGTGGCTGGGCAAGGATGGTGCACAGAGCCACTATCGATATATGTAGAATGCTTTTTGAAAGCTGTACTAGCTAGGAATAAATCCATCCTTCATCATCATCATCTTCTTTCGGCTGTTCCTGTGAGGGGTCACCACAGTGGATCATCTGTTTCCATTTCTTCCTGTCCTCTGCATCATGCTCTTTCACACCAACCACCTGCATGTCCTCTCTCACCACATCCATAAACCTTACCTTAGGCCTTCCTCTTTTCCTCTTACCTGGCAGCTCCATCCTTAGCATCCTTTTCCCAATATACCCAGCATTCCTCCTCAGCACATGTCCAAACCAACGCAATCTCGTCTCTTTTGCTTTGTCTCCAAACTGTCCAACCTGAGCTGACCCTCTAATATACTGATTCCTAATCCTGTCCATCCTAGTCACACCCAGTGCAAATCTTAACATCTTTAACTCTGCCACATCCAGCTCTGACTCCTGCCTTTTCGTCAATGCTACCGTCTCCAACCCATATAACATAGCTGGTCTCACTACCCTCTTGTAGACCTTCCCTTTCACTCTTACTGGTACCTGTCTGTCACAAATCACTCGTGACACTCTTCTTCACCCATTCCACCCTGCCTGTACTCTCTTCTTCACCTCTCTTCCACACTCACCATTACTCTGAACTGTTGATCCCAAGTACTTAAACTCATTCACCTTTACCAACTCTACTCCCTGCATCCTCACCATTCCTCTACCCTCCCTCTCATTTACACATATATTCTGTTTTAGCCCTGCTGACCTTCATTCCTCTCCTCTATAAAGCATATCTCCACCTCTCCAGGGTCTCCACAACCTGGTCCCTACTCTCACTACATATCACAATGTCATCTGCAAACATCATAGTCCATGGGGCCTCCTGTCTAATCTCATCTGTCAACCTGTCCATCACCACTGCAAATAAGAAAGGGCTCAGAGCTGATCCTTGATATAATCCCACCTTCACCTTAAATGTGTCTGTCACTCCCACCGCAGTCCTCACCAATGTCACACTACCCTTGTACATATCCTATACAACTCTTACATACTTCTCTGCCACTCCCGACTTCCTCATACAATACCGCAACTCCTCTCAATGCACCCTGCCATATGCTTTCTCTAAGTCCACAAAGACACAATGCAACTCCTTCTGACCTTCTCTATATTTCTCCAACAACACTCTCAGAGCAAATATTGCATCTGTAGTGCTTTTTCCTGGCATGAAACCATACTGCTGATCACTAATCATCACCTCCCTTCTTAACCTAGCTTCCACTACTCTTTCCCATAACTTCAAGCTGTGACTGATCAATTGTATCCCTCTGTAGTTACTGCAGCTCTGCACATCACCCTTATTCTTAAAGATAGGTACCAAAACACTTTTTCTCCACTCCTCAGGCATCCTCTGACTTTCCAAAATGTCATTAAACAATCTGGCTAAAAATTCCACTGCCATTTCTCCTAAGCACCTCCATGCTTCCACTGGTATGTCATCTGGGCCAACAGCCTTTCCATACTTCATCCTCTTCATAGCTGTCCTTACTTCCTCCTTGCTAATCTGCTTCATGTCCTGATTCACTATCCCCACATCATCCAACCTTCTCTCTCTCTCATTCTCTTCATTCATCAGCCCTTCAAAGTACTCTTTCCATCTACTAAACACACTCTCCTCACTTGTGAGTACGTTTCCCTTGCTGTCCTTTATCACCCTTACCTGCTGCACATCTTTCCCAGCTCTGTCCCTCTGCCTAGCCAATTGGTATAGGTCCTTTTCTCCCTCTTTAGTGTCCAATCTCTCATACAACTCTTCATATGCCTTATTCTTAGCCTTCACCACCTCTCTCTTTGCCATGCGCCTCATCTCCTTATACTCATGTCTACTTTCTTCATCTTTGATAATCCCACTTCTTCTTCACCAGCCTCTTCCTCTGTATACTCTCCTGTACTTCCTCATTCCACCACCATGTCTCCTTGTCCTCCTTCCTCTGTCCAGATGTCACACCAAGCACCTTTCTAGCAGTCTCCCTTACTAGCTCTGCTGTAGTTACCCAGCTATTTGGTAACTCTTCAGTGCCTCCCAGTGCCTGTCTCAACTCTTCCCTGAACTCCACCTCACAATCACCCTTTTTTAACTTCCACGTTTAATCCTTGGCACTGCTTTCACACTCCTCCTCCTCTTCTTGATCACCAGTGTCATCCTATAGACCACCATTCTATGCTGCTTAACTACACTTTCCCCAGTCACCACTTTACAGTCTCCAATCTCCTTCAGACTGGCCCTCCTACAAAGGATACAAAACAATTTTTAACTGACTTGCATGGGCATATTAGCAACTTTCCACCAACTGTGAATTAATTAATGGTTACATTGGATGTGCAGTCCCTTTTTACTGTAATTCCCAATGGGGTACGACTTGAATTTTTGCAACAATATTTAAAAGAGAATGGAGTGTATGATCCTAGAACCATTGACCTCTTGTGTTTTCTGGTTGAAATTATACTGGAGAAAAACATCTTTATATTTGAACAATCTATTTATAGACAATTGAATGGCGTAGCTAAGGGCATCTCGTGTGCCAATATCTATGACAACCTTGTCATGGTGAAAGGGGAAAGACAGAATATTTTTGAAGGAGTTTGGTGAGAGAAAGTAGTATTTTATCGGAGATTTGTAGATGACCTCTTCCTGTTATGGGAAGGGGGTGTAACAAATATCCAGCAGTTTCTGAGAGACATAAACAACAGCACACAATTCTTGAAATTTACAGCTCATAGCTCCGACAAATGTGTTGAATTTTTAGATGTTAGTGTAACTAGGAAAGACTCGGGATTTTTGTACTGAAATCTTTCATAAAGAATGTTATAGGAATACCTATGTGCATAGGCAAAGCATGCACCCCCAACATGTATTTAAAAATGTGATTAAAGGGCAAGCAATAAGGGCTTCCAGATTAACAGCAGAGGATGATAAATTTGAGAGGGAATTACATCAACTAGAAGAGTGATTTGTAGAGAGAGGATATGGGAAAAGGGAGGTCCTCTCCATTGCTTCGAGCATGGGTTCTAAAAGGAAAAATGAGGGTCAACCATATTTCTCTAGTCACAATCAAGTATGTGAAGAAAGAACCATGAAGTGTAACCCTTTAAGGATTTCCATTACATATGCTAGCAATATTAGACTGCTACAAAATATTTGCTATAGGAATTGGAATATACTATGCTCTGATGACCAGTTAGAACCTTAGTAGGGGCAACCCCCAAGTATGCCTACAAAAATAAGAAATCTCTCAAAAGACTCTTATGTGGTCCTAGGTATGAGCAAGAAATGAGTATTCAACCTGCAATACTTACACATGGAACCAAACCATGTGATTCCTGTAATTATTGCTCATATATTGATAGGAAAGGGTACTTTGAACATCCTGATATCAGAAGAACAAATTTTTTCAGACTTTCAGATGACTGTAACACCACTAATATAATATACCTAGCCTATTGCACAACATGTTGTTCATTTTATATAGGCATGACTACACTGAGGTTCCGTGATAGGATTAGAGAGCATATATATGATGTAAATAGAGGGGCAGAGACTAATGCCTTAGCAAGACATGTTGTGCTATCAGGGGTGTCACATAATTTTAAATTTATGGTAATAGAAAAAGTCCAAGTATGATGTAGAGGTGGTGCAATTAGGAATTTGGTAGAGACCAAAGAGCTCGAGTGGATTATTAGGATGCGTGCCAATATGGGTAAGGGTTTAAATGATAAAGTTTGTATTAAACACATACTAATTAATAAGCCACTATGCAGATAGTATGTTTTTTTATAACATTTTTTATATCTCTGGTATATTTTATTTCATTTTAATGATATATTGTAATTAATAGATAATACCTTGATGTTAATCTGTTTACTTTTGTCTAGTACTTTTGCTTTAAGTTAATAGTACTTAGGCTAATTGCTTTTATTGGAAACTGACTTTGATTGGTTGATGTTATTTTAAAAACCAGTGAGTAATGTACTGAGTTGTCTGAAGAAGTGGCTTTGGCTATGAAAGCGCTCACCATTATTTGTACTACATTTGTAGATTATTTATTTATTTATTTATATTTGTTGACCGGGAGTGTCCGACTGGACGTAGGTCCATTTTCAGTGGAGGCCCGGGGAGAAAAGCACCACAGTTAAAAATAAACAGACAGTAGTTACATTGGATTACATAGCGATTAACAATTTACATAGCAATTACTTACAACATATTTACAGATGAAGAACATAGTACATCAGTAGACAACTAGAATCTTTATCTGTGAAGTACATAACAGACATTAACAAATGTTACAATAAGAAGTTCCTGCTGTATAATAAGTACTAGGTTTATGAGCATCTGAGCTTGCTATAATCAATGTAGTTAGTGGGGTGGAAAGAAAAGTAGTGGTTGGATGGGGTGGGTGATATTGGAGTGGGAGTTGCATAGCCAGCATGTTTTTAGGTGCACTTTTAGTAAAGTTTTGAAGTGGGTGCGTGATGGTACGGAGGTAATTGTGGGTGGGAGGGAGTTCCATAATTTGGCTATGGTGCAAGAGAATAGTGCTTCACCAGCAGAGTTATTGGCTTTAGTGATCTGCAAGTGATTTTTGTTGCTGGATCTTATTGGTCTGGTGGTGCAATAGGGTTGGAGTAGATTCTGGAGGAATGGGACATTTAGTGGATGATTTACTAGTTTGTGGGCAAGTGAGAGTTGATGCCATTGAAGGAGGTGAGGGAGTTCAAGCCAGCCCAGTTCAGCAAGTGGAGACAGTGGTGACTATGGTAGAATGCCCTTGTGGCGAATTTGGTGATTTTGTTGTAGCAGGTCTCTAGCTTGTTTAGATCGCATTGCCTTAGGTTGGTATATATTGGAGAGGCATAAAGTAGGGTGGAGATAAGGTGGTAATTTGCTATTGAAATCTTTGCTGCTTTGGTGAGAAGTTGCTTATTTCTGTAAAACGCTCTTAGTTTTTTGTGGACTTTTTTTATGGTCATGGATATGTGAATGTCAAATTTTAGTTTATTGTCTATTTCCATTCCTAGCAATTTTGTGTGTTCATTTGGGTATATAGTGGTGTTGTCTTTTGCTGTGATGTTAAAGTGAAAGTTGTTTTGAGTATGTTTGGTGGGTTGGAAGATGAGTAGTTTAGTTTTGTTTGGGTTGAGTATTAACTGGGCATCGGATAACCAAGTTTCAACAGAGGAAAAAGCTTCCTGTGTGACTTTTTGCAGTTTGGGTAGGGACTGGGCTGAGCAGATGATGGTTGAGTCATCTGTGTATTGTATGAGTGTGCCATGTTTGGTGGCAGAGGCTAGATTATTGGTGAAAACAGAGAAGAGTAGGGGTCCAAGGATGGATCCTTGCGGAACCCCTATGGAGATAGGTAGTTGGGGAGATATGTCATTCTGCCATACAACAGATTGTTGGCAGTCAGACAGGTAACTCTGAAACCAGTTGGTGACTGATTGTGAGAAGGATAGGTTATTGAGGACAGACATACGTTGTTTGTGTGGGACTATGTCAAATGCTTTAGATAGGTCTAGGAAAGTACCAAAGGAGAGATAGCCATTGTTTTTATGCTGAAGGATAGTGTTAGTAAAGGAGAGAAAGGCAGTGGTGGTGCTATGGTTTGGTCAGAAACCATGCTGAGTATTGGAAAGGAGGTTGTTAGTAAGGAGGTAGTCTGAGACCTGAGAATGTATGCATCTGTCTAGTGCTTTGGAGAGTGGAGAGAGAATAGCTATGGGGCGGTAATTGGTTAGTTCTGTGGAGGGTCCACCTTTGTGGAGGGGAATTATATGTGATACTTTCCACAGTGTGGGAACGTAACTTTCTGACAGAGATCGGTTAATCAAGATGGATACTGGGTAGGCCAGAGTATCAGCTGTGATTTGTAGGTATTCACTTGGGAGGTTGTCTGCTGCTAATTTGGTGGGCTTAAGTTTAGTTAAGAGTTATTTTTATGTTGGAGGTAGGTACAGGAGAAAAAGAGAAGGCAGTGGGGAGATTACTAGTTGAAGGTGTGGGTTGGAGGGGGGTTGTGTTGTTTAGCTAGTGATAGTATGGTTTGTGTGAAGTGTGTGTTGAATGAGGTAGCAATATTTTCTGAAGAGTGAGGGATGTTAGGAGGAGGGGTACTGACTTTACCTGGGTGGAGGATGGAGTTTATGGAGGACCAGAATTGTTTGGGGCTGTGTTGGGAGGAGTCTAGGGCAGACTGGTAGTATTGGAATCTGTCCTGTTTTATTAGATTTTTGACTCAATTGCGTAGTTCTAGGAATTTCTGTCTAGTTGAGGGGGTTTTGATTTTGCACCAGTGCTCCCAGGCTTTATCCCTGTTTTTCATTTCTGACTTAGTGGTTTTCTGTAGCCATGGGCAGGGTTGTGCTTTGATTCTGGAAAGTCTTATGGCGGCATGGCAATTAAGGATGCTCAGGAAGGTAGTATTAAAAAATTCAACTGTTTCATCAAGACTGAGGTACTTTAGAGGATGCCAGTTACATTCTTTGAGGGATGAGATGAATGTGAGTGGGTTAAAGTTTAGTTTTTTACGTATTTGACGGTAGAATGACAGGTTTAGGTTGGTATAGGTATTTTTTGAGTAGGAATGTTGGGGAGTGAACACTGAGGCTCTCTGATAAGCAGCCTGTTATATATGACTGGGGGCTCTTACTGACTAGTATCCAGTCCAG
The DNA here is from genome assembly GCF_019279795.1 of Protopterus annectens. Classification (NCBI taxonomy): domain Eukaryota; kingdom Metazoa; phylum Chordata; order Ceratodontiformes; family Protopteridae; genus Protopterus; species Protopterus annectens. Next base: position 1,148,661,430 of record NC_056725.1, on the reverse strand, counting down.
GATAGTGTCTTAAATTTGCAGTTTTACTAACTTTCATTTGCCTTGGTCTGGTGCCTCCTATTTCTTTTTGTTGCATTTGCTATTGTTTTTGGGAGACCAGTTTGCCCACACTGCATTATAATTTTTATTTGCTACATTGAACTTTTTTGTGGTGTGGAGACATGGCAGAAGGTACTCTTGAAGTACCTGATATGAATCATGCACCTGAGCTGAATAGCTGTGACAGATATGAGCAAATAAACCTGTCTTCCTTATTTAAGGATAAGAACAATCCACTGTTAACTTTTATTCCTGTAACAACACCCTCTACCACTGAATCTAACTGTGAGTATGATTTCAGCTCACTGAGAAGAGACCTAAATACCCTTGAAAATGATACACATAGGTTAGTGAGACTACGGCTGCAGAGATTTCATTTTGAGGCATGCCATAATCCCCAAATTGTGCCTTGTGGGTTAAGGATTTTAAATATGCCAACATATGGTAATGTGTATAATGATTTACTTGCACAATGTCAACAAATAAACCTGGAGACCAGCTACAATTACATGAGACTACTGATCCATTTTTTAAACCAGAGGAAGATCAGTTAGCGGACAGTATAGATAAAGTACAAATGGAACTGTATGAGAAGTATCCATCTGCACTAGTGGACATTAAGGTGGAACATCTTATTGAAACAATTAATGCATATGAGCTGCAATTATTAAATTATAAGAAAAAGAAGATCCAAAGGGACGGTAATGACTTCTCTGCTGGATTGGTCTTTGCCTGACCAAGAGAAAAACATCATAATAATTCAAATTCACATACACATAGAAATCCTGTGAGAGCTGGGACTACTAATTTGGATGTTGCTTCATCTGATACCACCTTAAGCACTAATTTAGAACAAGCTATGGGGAATAAGGAAGTCCCGCCTGCCCCCCAGATTGGCCAGCTGAAATCAGCTGGTACTAATGTCATAGGCTCACCCCCAGGTGGAAGCGGAGCACGAAGAAAAGAAACGTTACAGACTACAACCGGCAATGGAAATACAAATACACAGCCTAGAGAGGATAATGAATGTTTTGTGGTACCGAATCCTATTCGTACACAAACTTTTTACCAGTGGAACCAGAGCAGATGCTGCCTGAAGAGGAAGATATCTACAGAAGAGGAGAATGCACTCACTATCAAAAAAAAAATGTGGCAAATGAAAAAAGGACCCTGATATGTAATATTTCCGGTCATAATTTGAATGAAGCTGAACAAACTGTTCTAAGTAAAGGTATGAGCTAGTCGAATGACAATAACTGAAAACATTATTAAGTTACAAACTTTTACCAGAAATTTAATGTTGAAGATGCAATTCCAAGATGCTAATGTAAATAACAAAAAGGTTAATCTGTTTAAAAAGGTGAGTGGATATGTGCCCATTACTATGGGGATAATTGAAGCCTTTGAGAAAGCATGTATTAATATAGCAATAACCCACAACCGTGGGTAAATCCCGCATTACCCACACCCAGAAGTGGGTTATTGCTATTATACAATGACATTATTTAAGAAAAGAAATAATTACTTTTCTTAAATAATGGCATTGTATAATGCCTCTTTGCTGCCCTTCCGCGGCTGTCTGGTATCAGCAGTTCTGATGTACTGCGCATGCCTCGCAGTACATCAGAGCTGTGACCAAAAGCAACGGAGAAAGCAAGATCTCTGTTGCTTTTACTGTTCACTATGTTAAATGGGTTTTAACATAGCGAGACAGCTTTAAAATAAACAGCGGAGATGTCCGTTGCTTATTTCAAAGCTGTCTCGCTATGTTAAACCCATTTAACATAAAACAAGCAACGGGATCTTCTTTCTCGTTTTTTTAAACCTGTCTCGCTATGTTAAATGGGTTTAACATGGCGAGACAGCTTTAAAATAAGCAACAGATCTCTGTTGCTTATTTTAAAACTGTCTCTATGTTAAACCCATTTAACATAGCGAAATTTAAAAAAGCAACGGAGAAAGCAAGATCTCCGTTGCTTTTTACACACTGTGTTGCTATGTTAAAGGAGTTTAACATAGTGAGACAGCTTTAAAAAAAGCAACGGACATCTGGGCGACCGGACCTTTTTCCATTAGTATAAGTCAATTTACAATGTGCACGCTGGCCAATCAGCATACACGTTTTGGAATATTAATAGGGAGTCATGGTATAATGATATTTATTCCCTGTGTAACAACAGGACTCGCACTAAATGTTTTGTTAACATGGATACTGATGAAAGGAAAGCACTTGAGGCCCTTTGTAGGAATAAAACCATTTGTTTTAGGCCAGCTGACAAGGGGGACCATTGGTGGTTATGGACTACATCTTTTATAGGGATGTTATGTTTGATATGTTGAACAATGAGGAAGTGTATGAAAGGATATAACAAATACAAGTTGAAAATTACATCTGTAGAATACGTAATGATTTATTTGAATGTATGCAGTGCAGTCAAATTACTATGGATCTGTATAATTACTTCCTTGTGGATGACCCTATCATCCCAGTAATACAGTGACCACCCAGGATACATAAGCATCCACAGAATCCACCCATGAGACCCATTGTGGCTGGGCAAGGATGGTGCACAGAGCCACTATCGATATATGTAGAACGCTTTTTGAAACCCGTACTAGCTAGGAATAAATCCATCCTTAAGGATACGAAACAATTTTTAACTGACTTGCATGGGCATATTAGCAACTTTCCACCCACTGTGAATTACTTAATGGTTGCATTGGATGTGCAGTCCCTTTTTACTGCAATTCCCAGTGGGGTAGGACTTGAATTTTTCCAACAATATTTAAGAGAATGGAGCGTATGATCCTAGAACCATTGACCTCTTGTGTTTTCTGGTTTAAATTATACTGGAGAATAATATCTTTATATTTGAACAATCTATTTATAGACAATTGGATGGTGTGGCTATGGGCACCGCGTGTGCCAATAGCTATGCCAACCTTGTCATGGCGAAATGAGAAAGACAGAATATTTTTGAAGGAGTTTGGTCAGAGAAAGTAGTATTTTATTGAAGATTTGCAGATGACCTCTTCCTGTTATGGGAAGGGGGTGTAACAAATTTCCAGCAGTTTCTGAGAGACATAAACAACAGCACACAATTCTTGAAATTTACAGCTCATAGCTCTGGCAAATGTGTTGAATTTTTAGATGTTAGAGTAACTAGGAAAGACTCAGGGGATTTTTGTACTGAAATCTTTCATAAAGAATGTTATAAGAATACCTATGTGCATAGGCAAAGCATGCACCCCCAACATGTATTTAAAAATGTGATTAAAGGGCAAGCAATAAGGACTTCCAGATTAACAGCAGTGGATGATAAATTTGAGAGGGAATTACACCAACTAGAAGAGAGATTTGTAGAGAGAGGATATGGGAAAAGGGAGGTCCTCTCCATTGCTTCGAGCATGGGTTCTAAAAGGAAAAAGGATGGTCAACCACATTTCTCTAGTCACAATCAAGTATTTGAAGAAAAAAACATGAAGTGTAACCCTTTAAGGATTTCCATTACATATGCTAGCAATATTAGACTGCTACAAAATATTTGCTATAGGAATTGGAATATACTATGCTCTGATGACCAGTTAGAACCTTAGTAGGGGCAACCCCCAAGTATGCCTACAAAAATAAGAAATCTCTCAAAAGACTCTTATGTGGTCCTAGGTATGAGCAACAAATGAGTATTCAACCTACAATACTTACCCATGGAACCAAACCATGTGATTCCTGTAATTATTGCTCATATATTGATAGGAAAGGGTACTTCGAACATCCTGATACCGGAAGAACAATTCATTTCAGACTTTCGGCTGACTGTGACACCACTAATATTGTATACCTAGCCCATTGCACATGTTGTTCATTTTATGTAGGCATGACTACACGGAGGTTCCGTGATAGGATTAGAGAGCATATCTATAATGTAAATAGAGGGGCAGAGACTAATGCAATAACAAGACATGTTGTGCTATCAGGGTTGTCACATAATTTTAAATTTATGGTAATAGAAAAAGTCCAAGTAGGATGTAGAGGTGGTGCAATTAAGAATTTGGTAGAGACCAAAGAGCTCGAGTGGATTATTAGGATGGGTGTCAATATGGGCAAGGGTTTAAATGATAAAGTTTGTATTAAACCCATAGTAATTAATAAGCCACTACGCAGAGAGTATGTTTTTTATAACATTTTTTATATATCTCTGGTATATTTTATTTCATTTTAATGATATATTGTAATTAATAGATAATACCTTGATGTTAATCTGTTTACTTTTATCTAGTACTAGTACTTTAAGTTAATAGTACTTAGGCTAATTGTTTTTATTGGAAATGGACTTTGATTGGCTGATGTTATTTTAAAAACCAGTGAGTAATGTATTGAGTTGTCTGAAGAAGTAGCTTTGGCTACGAAAGCGCTCACCTTTGTTTGTACTACATTTGTGGATTATATTTGGAGTTTTACTAACTTTCATCTGCCTTGGTCTGGTGCCTCCTATTTCTTTTAGCTGCATCAAATAAATATTTATTTTATCCTTATGTGTGATGTGGGGTTCAGGACTGCTGTGTGTATTGCTATACTGTCTGTAATAGTGGCACCACTGTTAGTTTGTTAGCATATATTGGACTATAGTAGTATAGGTATTCATATATTGGACTATAGTAGTGTAGGTATTCATATATTGGACTATAGTAGTGTAGGTATTCATATATTGGACTATAGTAGTGTAGGTATTCATATATTGGACTATAGTAGTGTAGCTATTCATATATTGGACTATAGTAGTGTAGGTATTCATATATTGGACTATAGTAGTGTAGGTATTCATTTCTTTCATGTGTTTGTTGCTTATTATCTCAGGTGATCCTGACAGTGGAAGTGTAGAACTCTTACCACTTGATGTTAGAGTATTGACAAACTCTGATGATGATAATGACCAAACAGAGGTACAATCTGGGGGTGCAGAGGTTGAATCTGACAGTGACATTGACATTCAGCTATCCCCTGTAATCCCATCGGACACAGTCAGTAGGCTTACCCCAACTCATTCCAGTAAGCCCTCAGATATTTGGCAGGTGGAGGATAAGACACTTGACCAGGTTAGTGTGGTTACTGTGGTTTCAGTGCCTGTTAACTCTGTCAGTAGCCAAAGTATGGGCAAGGTGCCATGCAGGAGGGCTGTTAGGGGTGTTCTGAGGAGGCCTGCTGTCCATCCTCCACCTGATACAGGTGTGTCTTCCCGTACCACTCGACATATGTTTTGGCCATCATGGAGGTGTAGGCATGTTCCAATAGGTCCTCCAGAGAAAGGATTTGGGTTGTAGATGTGGCACAGGCTAACACGCATGACCGCCTGCACCATGTTGCCGATTCAATGGAACGGATGAATGACACATTGTAACAGGCTGTATCTGTGATGGAACTTCTGCTGGGAGGGGGACAGCATCCTTGTGGGTGTAGGTCAGCCACATCATCTGATGTTAGTCAATGTGGCAGTGACTGATCATGCTCCCATAGTGGCAGTACTTCCACTGTTCTGACAGTCGTTGAGGTATCCACACTCATAAATGGCAGGCCATGGGGATGTTGTCCTGGGCTTCATCATGAGGAGACCTCATCCAGCAGACTTTAGTCACATTCAGGTAGCAGTAGTACATCTGACCATGGGCATGGATGTGCCAGTGCAAAGCCTGGAAGAACCAGTTCTCATGGTCAGGTATGACCAAAATGAGCTGCCCCCTCTACCTTGCATGGCTCACACCTGTTCGACATACCAAGACGTAGCACTAGCACAGAGCTTGGCTGTGTTCTTTCAGACACTCACACACCAATTTCACCTGGAGGGCCCATGCAGACACACACACAACAGTTGCATGGTTCAGCTGTGAGGCTTAAAGCTCATTCTGCCTCAGTGGCCATTTGTTAATTTATCCAAATGTCTGCCTAATTATCTTTCTTACTCACATGCACTCACTTAACTTTTGTGTCAGCCTAGGCTTCCTGCCATCCAACCACCCCCCAACAACACCCTGTGCAAGTGATGATAACTGTGTCATATCCTTGTTTTCCATATTTTGGATTTAGGGATGCATAGGTTTTGTGTCTAATGCTCAGGGTTCATAGTTGATCTAGTGCTTAGTATATATGTATTTGTGGTGTTATTGTGCTAGTTGTACTGTTTACATATTTTGGTCTTATAAAGTTAGACAGTTGATTGAATCCAGTTTTTGCATCTCTATTTTTAAGAATCTTCTGAAAGTTATGAAGTCTGAAACTGAAATGAGTCTCATTAGTTTCTAACTTCTGTTTTTAATGATTTTCCAGTACAAAGGTATGAGGCCAAACTAAGGGCATTTGGTGACCATCAGCACTTTTGAGAGGTATGAAGGTGTGAATCTTTGATGCCCAAGGCCTATTACTTGATAGAGGGCACATATATTCACATACATCTCTGCTGTCACATGCTGAAGTTATTTTTGCACAAATCACCCACCTTTTACTTATATACATTACCAAGTAACAACATGCAAGGATATGCCATTCATTTGTATTGTTACACAATTTTGTTTTAATACTACAGGTTCAACATTTACCTTGTAAATCCAGCAGTTGATACAGTTTTAATTCAGGGCTGAGTCTGTCTGATGCTTGGAGTACACAGCCATGTGTAGGTAAAGGCTGTGTGCATTGCCTGGCATCAATGTTACTAAATGTATGTGCATACAGTGAAGATTTTAGCCCTTTAGGTAGTAAATGAGTGTGCTATGTGCTGCCTCTTAGCCAATGCAAGGGCATATTGAGCACACCTATGTCTGGGTTCACCCACAGCAGCTGCTGGTTCCCCGTCTGACTCCTCAGCTGCATGTGGCTGTGGTGAACTTGCCATTGGTGGTGGCATGTGTGCCCCCTCCCCTTGTTGATCCTGCTGAAGCTGTTTTCTCAGAATGATGTTGTGAAGTATGGCAGAGATGAGGAAGATTTCAGTACATGTATGTGGATTGTACTGCAAGGCTCCCCCCCCAGAAGCATCTAGGCACCAGAACCATGACTTCAGCAGCCCAAACACAGGCTCTATGATATTTCTGGTTGAGCATGTGCCTCACTATAGAGTTCTTCAACAGGTGTGTGTGCATTTCTGATTGGCGTCATCAGCCATGGTTCCAGTGCATAACCTGCATCCCCCAGTAAATGACCCTGTGGGATATTGCCTCTAGTGAACATTTGATACAATTGGGAGGTGTGCCAGATATGTGAGCTGTGGTAACTGCCTGGGTTGTCAGAAGACACTTTCAAGATGATTTTCTTAGCATTACACATGACTTGGCAATTAATGTAGTGGAAGCCCTTTCAGTGTATGTAGATTCCCTGTTCTTTGGGTGATACCTTGATTTATATATGTGTACAATCTATGTCACCCAGTACTTCAGGGTAGTTTGCACAGGGTAGAACTCCTGTATATTTGTGACCCTGTCCTCAGGAGTCCAGGGTAAATATATGTGGTCATTGGCATGTTGAAGCATAGCATTCAAGAATTGATGGAGTATCCTGGATGCTGATGCCTATGACACCCCCAGCATATCCCCAGTTGGACTCTGAAAGGTTCCTGAAGCTAAAATTGTAAGGGCTACACACACCTTTGCCTCCAGTGGTATTTGTTCCCCTTGGTTTGCCCAGGGTCTGAGCTGAGGATGAAAGAGGCAGAGGTTGTAGAGTTCCTGTAGTGTGTCTCTGTCCAACCTGTAGCACTCTACAATTTCCACCTCATGCAGATTGTGATAAGTTAAACAGGGTCTGAAAATTCTTCTTCTTGGCCATGATCTATTAGCAACAGCAGCAGCATAGATGTCAGCCTGTTGCACATACACATGGATTAAAGAAACAGCAGCCCCTAATATTCTTTCTGTGTGGACGCCTTTCCATGGCTATATTCCAATAGGTTTTAGAATTCACAGGGAAAACCAACAGTGAGTCTGCATGGTTACTTTATAGCTTGTTGAATAGCTCCTCCATCTTGGATTGGTTGATTAGCATACAATTCAGCTGCTTATGTTATAGTTAGCTTGGACAGTGTTTACCATGGTTGTGCGGCTCTACGCACCATGTAGAGCCACTTACTGAATCCAAAACAGTACGCTACATGTGCACACAGTCTTAACAGACTGTGTAGGGTTTGCTGACTCTGCCCAAAAGAGTATAATTGATGCATGCATTGAGATCTGTGGGCTATGCTGTGTGGTGCATGGTCCACTATCATTGTTGCCAGACATTCCTTCTCATCTTTAAATAATTATTTTTTTCAGAACAGTTACTCATATTATTGTTTATAAAAGTCATGCCTGAGTACTCACTGACTCCTGTTCAATGAGGTCATAAGGCATCATATAAGTAATAATCATATCTTTAACTGTTTTGCACAATAAACTCTAACAATGTGGTTTACTTAAGTATGTACATACTGAATGTCCTCAAAGAGTTCCTTAGTATTTAACACAAATTCATACTTTGCATTTTAATGAAAATTTATCATTTTTTTATATATTTTGCAATGTTTTCTCAATTTGAAGAATTTTGTCTGTCAAGGTACTGCACATCAGGTTATTTTATTTTGTCATACATGATCATTTCTGGCCTTAGAGACAAAAAATCATTTGTGTAGCGATGAGGGTGAAGTGGCAGTGCTGTTTGTTTACATCTCAGGATAGTCATTTTAATTTGTAATTTTCTTATTTTCCCTGAAAAGGTGTGTATTACTACTTTTAAACTATAGCTGTAACAATGTCAGTGTATACAGCATTAATAGTGTTATCACTGCAATATCATGCTGTAATATACAGCTTTCTTTAAACAGTTTAATTAGGTCTTAAGTGGTACCATTATAGAAATGAAGTGCATACAGTTACAAAGTGTCCTCATCCCCATCCACTTTTTTAAATAACTAATTCCCCTCCAAGGTAAGCATTCATCTGTATTTGTGAAGGTCAAATCGCAAGTAACAGAAATGTCACACAAGGTCAGATATGTCATACACATCCCTAAAGATAGGTTAGGCAATTTTGCAAATAATTTTGAAGAGAGACGGTCATGAGAACTGAATGGTGAGTTGGTTTGATGTCATGACCTACTTGACGAAGGTGATCCTGTAGACACTGCTCTGACAGTGCTGCAGGACCAGGATTGGGACCTCGAATAAGAAGTTCTGCTAGGTGTAGAAAAATGCTGATGTGGCCTATGTGAAATGTGTTGTTCTTGTTCTCCCTGACTAATTACAATAGTTTCTTAAGAAGCACTTGTAGTTTCATATGATCTGCCCACACATGTGGGGAGAGTACCCCATCCTCCTCAAAAGACTGACTTCTAATTGAGCCACGTAAATCCTAATTAGTACACAAATGGAGGTGGCCACAGATGCTTGGTGTGCCACCATACTATACATCAGTGAGATCATGGCATTTACCCTTTTGTCTGCCATTTCCATATAGTGCTAAAAATCTTCATGTATTCACTGGAGAACAATGACCATTTCCAGCTGTCTCATTGTGGCAGTACTCTGAGCCCTAACAATGTCATGGCACATTTGCGGCTGGGCAGCCAATTTTTTACATGTTTTCTGGGGTAGCTGTGACAAATTCTTGCACCTGGCTCCCCTTTGTAAAAGTGTCACTGTGGATACTGTTACTTCTGAATGTCTACCATCTTGCTGAAAGTGTTAGTCTAGGTTTGGAGATACTGGTGTAGAAGTGTTTTGTCTTTGTTACTGTAAGTGAATGATCGTAATATCAATATATGCTTTACTCTGTGATGCACTGTCACTTCAGTGTTGTAGGGTATGACATCCCAGCATTATACTTGGGGACTGCATGCCACTTTCCACAGGCTGCCTCATAAATAAAACTTTGTTATCACTATCATCATCTTTAACAGCCATTCTGCTGCTGCTATCATCCAAATTTATTGGTGTAATGGAACTGTTTGTTTCTGCTGCTGTTCCTGGAAAATAATATTTAAAAATATTACTAATAAAATTAATAGCACACATCATTGTATCATTATTAAGGAGATGTGGGGGACACTTACCATGCACACTGCCTTCAATGTCATTTCTCTGTAGATGTGGAAGGTTCACCTGCTAATATTAACTGACACTTGTTTAATGTAATCATTCCATGTCAGAATTCATTTCTCTATATAAATATATTTTACTGTATTAAAACCACACTTCTTGAGCAGACAGGTGTTGCTTTTGCTGCAGATATCAGCAGTAGCCAGCATCCACACCTCATTTGATTATTTCATTGTCATCATCTTCTTTCTCACGGTCATCCCATGGATGGAGAGGAGGCATTCCTCATCTGGCATTAAAGGGATAATTGATGGAGCCTCCCAGTACTGGTATGAGCAATTGCATTCTGCCTCACCTTGCTTCTTGCATGTCCTACCATATCTTTTGCCCTCTTCTTGCACTGTATTAATGTGCAGTTTGTTCTACCACTGCATTAATATCCATGGGCTTTTACTCTTTCATCTTGCTTGGACCCCCCCCCCCCTTTATCAAACAGACATTTATCATATTTCCTAAGGGCTGCAATGAGGATGCAGTTTTCTTCATGGCTGAAGTTGTCTTAACTCTACCGTGATCCCTTGTTCTGCATCATTACTGCACATAAAAATATACCAGTGCCATATATCAAAATACTTTTGGGTATAATCATCAGTCAGACAACACAGCAATGCAAGTGTGCCTGCCATCCTCTTAAAAATGTTAGTTGACACAAACCTCATAATTATACACACATGCAAATTTCAGTCTACACTATCAAAAATACATTCACAACAAGCAGGAGACATCTGAAGAAGAAATATGAACATGGGAAAGAAAAAGAGATTTAATATGGTGCAGTATTTATGTAAAGGAGAAAGCAAAACTAATCAATACAAAAAAAGCAGCACCAAAGATATTTGAAGAGAAATATAGGCAAAGGCATCTGGATATGAAACATTTTACAATACAAAATATAAGAAAGCAAAGAGGAAAAATAGAAAAGAGGATTAGTAATGGTGACGTTAAAGAAATAGAAACTGAGGTTACAGATTACCTGCAAGGTGAAAGTTTTTGTGTAGAAAATATAACTCTGATAACATCACTGCAGGATAGAGCAATGGATCTCCAAATTAAGGAGAAACCAGTGGAGGGGGAAACATCTGATCAGTTACCATATGAAGATACTTTGGAGCCTTCTGTAGGAAACCAGTATAAATGTTCAGGTGGAGTTGCACAGCAAGGGAAGGAACAGGAAACTGTGGCAACTCTGACACAGTCAATGTTGTAGAGTGATAGGCCAGTGAGTTCCCATATGAAAGAGTAATGGATGACACTGGATGAAATTGAAGAGAATGTGTCACAGGAAGATGCATTGATACTTTCTGTGGAATGTCAACAGGAAATGGAGAACAAAGAATGTGCTCTCAGTTTAGAAGAAAATGATCTAAGAGAAGAGTTTCTTGATTTAATAGAGATGGACAGACATATTAAAATTAATGACAGAAAAAGACTACAGAAAGTCAATGTTTGATAAAACAAATTAACACAGTAATCAAGACTGTTCATAGAGATTAATGTGATATAACAGAAGTAAATAGGATATATTACTGTGCAGCTAAATTAATAACAAATAAAGTCTTACCACAAAAACACAGTGCAGTAAGAGGAAAGGAAGGGGAGAAATCCAATCCCATCATGGAAGTATTGAACTATAAAGCAATTAAGACAAGAAGTGTCCCTGTTAGAAGAGTATAGAAGAGAGAACAATCAACAAAAATACTCAGAAAGATAGATGTGATAAAAGCCTTGTCAGTATCAGAACAGATCCGGATCTATCGTTCTCTACTGTAAACAATAAACTAAAATTATCAGCACAGTTAGAAAAACTTTGAAGGTATGCAGATAAATATAAAGGAAAAGTACAAAATAAAATATTTATTGATGACCCAAAAAAGTTTTATAGAGAACTGGGAAACAAGGCAAAAAAGAACTTAACTTAAAGAACTTAACACCACTAAAAAAAGTACATACATTTGAAAGAAATATCTATGCAGATCCTGTGGAACATAACAAAGGAGCTGAATGGATAGCAGAAGTTAAACAAAGAATGAGAAGTTCTAACATACAGGATATGAAATGGGATGAAGTAACAGCCAGAGAGAGATTTAAACAAAGCTAAGAAAGTTCCTAATTGGAAAACCCCAGGTTCAGATGCAGTACCTAACTTCTGTCTAAAAGTATTAACATCTTTACATAAAGATTTATCCATGAGTAGGAACTGTTCATATGCACACCCCAAACAGGCACCAACCTGGTTAACAAAAGGAAAAACAATAGTTTCATAGTTTCATAGTTTCATAATTTAGTACTAGGCTATCTGCCCTGGGGCATTTGTAAGCCAAGCCCTAGAGATGTGGCTTTCGCCACCCCATGTAGTGGTACTAAGGTGTACAGAATAAATTAGAATACTGTGCCTTTGTCTAGTAGTGACACAATGAAGACCCCCTTACTTATTAAAATTAGTTTACTGTGCCTCTGTCAAGTAGCGACACAGGGGTGACCCTGGGCTAAACCCTCGATCTCCCATCCACTCGCCAAGATTTCTCTTGAAGAGAGTCAGTGAGGGGCTCTGCCTAACATGAACTGGGATTCTGTTCCAGAGTATGGGAACCCTCTGAGTTATGAATCTGTCCCTCCAGCATGTTCTATTCATATTTGTACTGAGGTTTAAATCTTTGGCTCTCGTGGTTCTAATGGATTTGGATTTTTTGAGGTGGAGCATGTCCATCAATTCCTGGTTGGACATGGCCTTATACGTCAGGCACAGATCACCTCTGAGCAGGCGGTATGCTACTGAATAGAGCTGGAGTTTCTTTAGCCTGGTAGCATATGACATATGTTGGAGACCCTTGATCCTCTTGGTGAGGTACTTCTGGGGTCTCTCCAGCTGTTGTAAGTGCCGGGTGAGGTACATACCAAATGGGGCATTGTACTCAATCATGGGCCTGATAAGGGAGGAGTACAGGGGTACGATGACCTCCTTTGATCTGAATGTGAGCCCCTTCATGATAAGGTGGACAAGGTAGAAAGTCTTTCTAACCACTTTGGCAATGTGGGTGTCAAATGAGAGGTCACTATCAACTTGGGTCCCCAGGTCTCTGATTACTTTTTTCGTATTCAGTGGGTTACTGTCTATGTGATAATTTGTGGGTACTTTGTTTTTCCCAAAGGGGATGACTATACATTTCTTGGCATTCAGTTTATGGCCATGATTCTGGCACCAGTTGTCCGTTTCGGTGAGGCCTTTCTGTAGGATGTATGTGTCAGCTGGTATATCGACTATGGCGCCTAGTTTGCAGTCATCTGTGAACTTTGTCAGCCACAACCCTCCCATGTTTGCTTTCACATCTGAGAAGTAAATGCCAAACAAGAGGGGTCCCAGGACAGAGCCCTGTGGGACACCACTTGTGACTGGCTTTGAGTCTGACATGGCTCCCACAATTTTGACTTTATGGGTTCTGTTCTTTAGCCAGTTTGCAACCTATCTTGTGACATATGGATTTACATTTAAGCTGTTTAGCTTGTCCATGATGCCTGCGTGGGGTATTGTGTCGAAGGCTTTAGCCAAGTCCAGGTAGGCTGTATGGACTGCCTTGCCCTCATCAATGGCTCTAGTGACTGTTTTGAAAAAGTCAACCAGGTTCAAAAGGCAGGATCTGCCCTTTACAAAGCTGAACTGGGTGGGATCAAGTGTCTGTAGGTCCCCAGTGTTGTTGTTTATGAGTTCCATAATAATTCTTTCCATAGCTTTGCAGACCAGGCTGGTTAAGCTTATGGGGTGGTAGTTCCCAGGGTCTGTAGTAGAGCCTCCCTTGTGGAGTGGGACCACTGCTGCTGTACGCCATTGTTCAGGTACATATCCTGTAGTAAGGCTAAGGTTAAATAGCATTTTTATATGCGGGTTTAGCTCCTCTTGGAGTTCACGTATCACGGCGGGATACCATCAGGTCCCATTGATGCTGTGTTTTTTGCTTTGCTGAGGGCGGTTCTCACCTGGACATCAGAGATGACAGGGAGGTTACATTCAGTTGGGATAAGTATTTCTTCTTTTGGAGGTGAGGGAAGGGAGAAATTTGCACTGAACCTGTCTGCCAGAATGTTGGCAATATCTGTGGGTTCGGTAAATTTTTTGTCGTTGTGTACTAACTCTGAGCATATCTGAGGGTTTCCACCCAGGTTTCTAACATAACTAAAGAATGCCTTGTGGTTATCTTTAGTGTCCTTGGCGATTTTTCTCTCAAAGTTGGCCTTGGATGTTTTTATGAGAGAACTTAGCTTTCTACTAGTGCTGATCAGAGATGCCTTCCGTTTATGGGATTTTGCTCTGTCTTGCAGTAGCTTCCTTCTCTTGTTATACAATTTGTTTATGGCTGGGGTCCAGCAGACAGGATGCTTTCCTTTGGTGGAGAGGGTCTTGGTTTTATTTGGGATTGCTCGATCCATGCATTCTTGGAGATGTCCTTAGAAAGCATTTATGTAGGATTCAGCATTGTGAGATGTGGTTTCCATTGGCCCTGTGGGCTTAAATGATACCATCTCAGTCTTAAGAAGTGTAAAGTTGGCTTTTGAGAAGTTTCTCACTGTAGTCTTTTGTGCTGTGGGTGGAGGTGGTAAATGTACATCCAGGGTGATTAGTTTGTGGTCAGATCTCACCAGTGAGGGGAATACTTCTGGTGTGGAGCATTTTGTCCCCATGTTTGTGATGATCAGGTCTAGTATATTATCCCCCGTTGTGGGAGAGGTGACTAGCTGTTCCATTGCATTTGAGTTTATTAATTCCAGGAACCTTTGGGCTAGGGTGTTAGGGCTAGAATAGTGCACCCAGTCTATGTTAGGGTAGTTGAAGTCTCCCAATATGATGGTATTTGGTGAGACATTCATATCTTCCAATGTCTTCAGGAAGGCTGAGTGGGGTTCTTGAGATTGGGAGGGAGGTCTGTAACATGCAACCAGTTGTATAGCAGTTTTGCCTAAGGTTAGCTGCACCTGGATGGTCACCGATGCTTCATGAGTTGCCACTAACCTGGAGGTGTGGGTATCCTTGATGAATATGGACACTCCCCCTCCCTTTGTGGTTCGGCCCAGGTTTTGGGGCCGAAAAGCATGATACGAGGTAAAGCCTGGTAGCACTGGGGTGCTCTCAGTAGCCTTGAACCAGGTCTCATTTACTGCGCAGACATCGATGTTCTCCATACTGAGGAGTGCTTCGAGGGCCTGCATCTTGAGATTTAGACTTCTGGCATTGAGCAGCATTACCCTTAATTTTTTTCCATTTTTGTTTTCTATGGAGGTGGGTTCGTCTTTTGAGCCTTGCCTAAAAAAGGCACTATGGGTGTGGCAAGAGCCTTAGCCAATATCCGGAAGCCCAGTGATGACGGGTGCAAGCCGTCCCTTGCGAAGCAGTGTGGCTTGTCCAGCATGTCATCCCAAGCAGACAGATATTGGATCCCCTTAGAATGACACCAGTAATTGAGCCAATTATTAAAGCTGATCATTTTTTCTTTGTATTGTGGCATCATTCTTGGTGAGGGCAAGATTCTGCTCAGGGTCAGGGTCATACCAGCCTGGGTTACATAATCAGAGAGCTCCTCTATGTCCCTTTTCATGTAGTCCAAGGAGGTACGTCTCAGGTCATTCATGCCGGCATGGACAATGACAGAGTCATATTTCTACATGCTTTTGAGTGACCTGAGTGCGTGTGTTATACGGTGGATCCTAGCCCCCAATAGGCAGCTTACCGTTACCCTCTCCTTGCTCAGCCTGGTAAGTGGGACATCAGTGTGTCTGACTATAGAGTCATCTATCACTAGTGTATCAGGCATAGTGTTTGGCTTTAAGGGCTGTGATTTATTGACACACTGATTTATTGAAGTATGTGTTGCATGTGTTATGTTTTGAGGTGGTGGATTTTTGGGTGTCTGCTTCGGGAGCCTCTGTTGTTTTGGTAAGTTTTTTAAAAGAGCCTCCGAGTATGTTTTTGTGTTATTATGTGTTTGATTTGCAGTTGGGGTAGGTCTATGTGTGACTGGGTTTGTTGTGTGTGTGGTTACCTTCTCCTCCTGTCTGGTTTTGCCAGTCCTGAGTTGAGAGAGTTCAGCCTCCAGCTTGGCTATATAGTTGCATCTCTCACATGTATTTGTGTTTGTTGGGAGGAGGAGAGGGTTGTCTGTGTACATGAGACAATTATAACATTGTCTCAAGACTCCCAGATTAACCAGCTGAACAAGAGAAGATGCTAGCAAACTACCACTCGACATGCTAGAATATTATAAGAGAGTGCTGTTCCTTTAAGGGAAGTGGTTGGGGTGGTAGGTGGATGTAGTGCTTACTTAGAAGAGAAGCTTTGAGAACAAGTGCTAGGCTTATAATATAATGAGTAGACTGGTTATTCTAAGAGTAGAGCTTTCTAAGGGAAAATTTGAAGAGCAGACTTGGCAGAGCCAGAAAAAGTTTAACCCTGTTTAACCAGTGCTGCGCTGTACAATGCTAAAAAGCCATGCAAATGCGGATTTTAAACAGGGAACTTGAAAAGAGCTAGAAATGGTCCAAAACAACCAATTACTACAGCTCTTGTGCTGAGGTCACTCCTTCAGGGACAGATAGGCTGCTCAAGGCTCCCCACTCCCACTGGTGAGCAAAGAAACTTCCTTCTATCCAAGTAAGGTAATGGACAACACAGGAACTACACCACAGCCCAGAATACAGCAGAGCCTGTAAACTGGTCCAAACTAGTTGAGGAGAGGCGGAAAAACAAGGATTTTTTTTGTTTTGTTTGTTTTTCAGATAGAAAGCACACAGAAATACAGTAGGCAGTGATAAATCAGTTACACAGGCTAGCACACTTTAGTGGGCAGCCTCAACAGTTAAATTAAACAAACATTTTTCAACCAGGTAAAATTTTAAGTGCAGATACTATATAATGCGGCAAACAGTTAAAAAAACAGTATACGCTTGTTAAAAATAAGCAAGAGAAGGTATTTCAAGTATAAAAACAGAAAAAATACTTAAATCAAGAAAGTAGTCGCTTTTCTCAGTCCTCTGTAGCTAGGACCAATCTGCAGGACCACGTGGAGCTGTCTCTGAGTAATATAGCTAGAAAAAAATGCTCTGAGGTGGATTTTATACAGGGAACTTGAAAAGAACTAGAAATGGTCCAAAACAACCAATTACTACAGCTCTTGTGCTGAGGTCACTCCTTCAGGGACAGATAGGCTGCTCAAGGCTCCCCACTCCCACTGGTGAGCAAAGAAACTTCCTTCTATCCAAGTAAGGTAATGGACAGCACAGGAACTACACCACAGCCAAGAATACAGCAGAGCCTGTAAACTGGTCTAAACTAGTCGAGGAGAGGTGGGAAAACAAGGATTATTTTTTTTTTTTTTGTTTTTCAGATAGAAAGCACACAGAAGTACAGTAGGCAGTGATAAATCAGTTACACAGGCTAGCACACTTTAGTGGGCAGCCTCAACAGTTAAATTAAACAAACAAACAACAGATTTTCGACCAATTTTCGACCAGGTAAAATTTTAAGTGCAGATACTATATAATGCAGCAAACAGTTAAAAAATAAAGTATAAGCTTGTTAAAAATAAGCAAGAGAAGGTATTCCAAGTAAAAAAACAGAAAAAATACTTAAATCAGGAAAGTAGTCGCTTTTCTCAGTTCTCTGTAGCTGGGACCACTCTGCAGAACCACGTGGAGCTGTCATAGCCAGAAAAAAAATGCTCTGAGGTGGATTTTAAACAGGGAACTTGAAAAGAGCTAGAAATGGTCCAAAACAACCAATTACTACAGCTCTTGTGCTGAGGTCACTCCTTCAGGGACAGATAGGCTGCTCAAGGCTCCCCACTCCCACTGGTGAGCAAAGAAACGTCCTTCTATCCAAGTAAGGTAATGGACAATACAGGAACTACACCACAGCCCAGATTACAGCAGAGCCTGTAAACTGGTCTAAACTAGTCGAGGAGAGGCGGGAAAACAAGGATTATTTTTTGTTTTTTTTGTTTTTCAGATAGAAAGCACACAGAAATACAGTAGGCAGTGATAAATCAGTTACACAGGCTAGCACACTTTAGTGGGCAGCCTCAACAGTTAAATTAAACAAACAAACAACAGATTTTCGACCAATTTTCGACCAGGTAAAATTTTAAGTGCAGATACTATATAATGCAGCAAACAGTTAAAAAAACAGTATAAGCTTGTTAAAATAAGCAAGAGAAGGTATTCCAAATAAAAAAACAGAAAAAAATACTTAAATCAGGAAAGTAGTCGCTTTTCTCAGTTCTCTGTAGCTAGGACCACTCTGCAGGACCACGTGGAGCTGTCTCTGAGTAGTATAGCCATAAAAAATGCTCTGAGGTGGATTTTAAACAGGGAACTTGAAAAGAGGTAGAAACTGTCTAAAACAACCAATTACTACAGCTTTTGTGCTGAGGTCACTCCTTCAGGGACAGATAGGCTGCTCAAGGCTCCCCACTCCCACTGGTGAGCAAAGAAACTTCCTTCTATCCAAGTAAGGTAATGGACAACACAGGACCTACACCACAGCCCAGAATACAGCAGAGCCTGTAAACTGATCTAAACTAGTCAAGGAGAGGCAGGAAAACAAGGATTATATATTTTTTTTTGTTTTGTTTTTCAGATAGAAAGCACACAAAAGTACAGTAGGCAGTGATAAATCAATTACACAGGCTAGCACACTTTAGTGGGCAGCCTCAACAGTTAAATTAAACAAACAACAGATTTTCGACCAATTTTCGACCAGGTAAAATTTTAAGTGCAGATACTATATAATGCAGCAAACAGTTAAAAAAACAGTATAAGCTTGTTAAAAATAAGCAAGAGAAGGTATTTCAAGTTTGTGGAGTGGGACCACTGTTGCTGTATGCCATTGTTCAGGTACATATCCTGTAGTAAGGCTACGGTTAAATGGCACTTTTACATGCGGGTGTAGCTCCTCTTGGAGCTCATGTATCACGCAGCCGCGGCTGCCATCAGGTCCCATTGATGCTGTGTTTTTTGCTTTGCTGAGGGCGGTTCTCACCTGGACATCAGAGATGACAGGGAGGTTACATTCAGTTGGGATAAGTATTTCTTCTTTTGGAGGTGAGGGAGGGGAGAGATTTGCACTGAACCTGTCTGCCAGAATGTTGGCAATATCTGTGGGTTCGGTAAATTTTTTGTTGTTGTGTACTAACTCTGAGCATATCTGAGGGTTTCCACCCAGGTTTCTAACATAACCGAAGAATGCCTTGTGGTTATCTTTAGTGTCCTTGGTGATTTTTCTCTCAAAGTTGGCCTTGGATGTTTTTATGAGAGAACTTAGCTTTCTACTAGTACTGATCAGAGATGCCTTCCCTTTATGGGATTTTGCTCTGTCTTGCAGTAGCTTCCTTCTCTTGTTATACAATTTGTTTATGGCTGTGGTCCACCAGACAGGATGCTTTCCTTTGGTGGAGAGGGTCTTGGTTTTATTTGGGATTGCTCGATCCATGCATTCTTGGAGATGTCCTTAGAAAGCATTTATGTAGGATTCAGCATTGTGAGATGTGGTTTCCATTGGCCCTGTGGGCTTAAATGATACCATCTCAGTCTTAAGAAGTGTAAAGAGGCTTTTGAGAAGTTTCTCACTGTAGTCTTTTGTGCTGGGGGTGGAGGTGGTAAATGTATATCCAGGGTGGTTAGTTTGTGGTCAGATCTCACCAGTGAGGGGAATACTTCCAGTGTGGAGCATTTTGTCCCCATGTTTGTGATGATCAGGTCTAGTATATTATCCCCCCTTGTGGGAGAGGTGACTAGCTGTTCCATTGCATTTGAGTTTATGAATTCCAGGAACCTTTGGGCTAGGGTGTTAGGGCTAGAATAGTGCATCCAGTCTATGTTAGGGTAGTTGAAGTCTCCCAATATGATGGTATTTGGTGAGACATTCATATCTTCCAATGTCTTCAGGAAGGCTGAGTGGGGTTCTTGAGATTGGGAGGGAGGTCTGTAACATGCAACCAGTTGTATAGCAGTTTTGCCTATGGTTAGCTGCACCTGGATGGTCACCGATGCTTCATGAGTTGCCACTAACCTGGAGGTGTGGGTATCCTTGATGAATATGGACACTCGCCCTCCCTTTGTGGTTCGGCCCAGGTTTTGGGACTGAAAAGCATGATACGAGGTAAAGCCTGGTAGCGCTGGGGTGCTCTCAGGAGCCTTGAACCAGGTCTCAGTTACTGCGCAGACATCGATGTTCTCCATACTGAGGAGTGCTTCAAGAGCCTGCATCTTGAGATTTAGACTTCTGGCGTTGAGCAGCATTACCCTTAATTTTTTTCCATTTTTGTTTTCTAAGGAGGTGGGTTCGTCTTTTGAGCCTTGCCTAAAAAAGGCACTATGGGGGTGGCAAGAGCCTTAGCCAATATCCGGAAGCCCAGTGGTGACAGGTGCAAGCCATCCCTTGCGAAGCAGCGTAGCTTGTCCAGCATGTCATCCCAAGCAGACAGATACTGGATCCCCCTAAAATGACACCAGTAATTGAGCCAATTATTAAAGCTGATCATTTTGTCTTTGTATTGTGGCATCATTCTTGGTGAGGGCAAGATGCTGCTCAGGGTCAGGGTCATACCAGCCTGGGCTACATAATCAGAGATCTCCTCTATGTCTCTTTTCATGTAGTCCAGGGAGGTACGTCTCAGGTCATTCACGCAGGCATGGACAATGACGGAGTCATATTTCTACATGCTTTTGAGTGACCTGAGTGCGTGTGTTATACGGTGGATCCTAGCCCCCGATAGGCAGCTTACCGTTACCCTCTCCTTGCTCAGCCTAGTAAGTGGGACGCCAGTGTGTCTGACTATAGAGTCACCTATCACTAGTGTATCAGGCATTGGCTTTAAGGGCTGTGATTTATTGACACACCGATTTATTGAAGTATGTGTTGCATGTGTTATGTTTTGAGATGGTGGATTTTTGGGTGTCTGCTTCGGGAGCCTCTGTTGTTTTGGTAAGTTTTTTAATAGAGCCTCCGAGTATGTTTTTGTGTTATTATATGTTTGATTTGCAGTTGGGGTAGGTCTATGTGTGACTGGGTTTGTTGTGTGTGTGGTTACCTTCTCCTCCTGTCTGGTTTTGCCAGTCCTGAGTTGAGAGAGTTCAGCCTCCAGTTTGGCTATATAGTTGCATCTCTCACATGTATTTGTGTTTGTTGGGAGAAGGAGAGGGTTGTCTGTGTACATGAGACAATTATAACATTGTCTCAAGACTCCCAGATTAACCAGCTGAACAAGAGAAGATGCTAGCAAACTACCACTCGACATGCTAGAATATTATAAGAGAGTGCTGTGCCTTTAAGGGAAGTGGTTGGGGTGGTAGGTGGATGTAGTGCTTACCTAGAAGAGAAGCTTTGAGAACAAGTGCTAGGCTTATAATATAACGAGTAGACTTGTTATTCTAAGAGTAGAGCTTTCTGAGGGAAAATTTGAAGAGCAGACTTGGCAGAGCCAGAAAAAGTTTAACCCTGTTTAACCGGTGCTGCGCTATGCGCACAATCTAACAAAGCCATGCAAATGCGAATTTTAAACAGGGAACTTGAAAAGAGCTAGAAATGGTCCAAAACAACCAATTACTACAGCTCTTGTGCTGAGGTCACTCCTTCAGGGACAGATAGGCTGCTCAAGGCTCCCCATTCCCACTGGTGAGCAAAGAAACTTCCTTCTATCCAAGTAAGGTAATGGACAACACAGGAACTACACCACATCACAGAATACAGCAGCGCCTGTAAACTGGTCTAAACTAGTCAAGGAGAGGTGGGAAAACAAGGATTATTTTTTTGTTTTTCAGATAGAAAGCACACAGAAATACAGTAGGCAGTGATAAATCAGTTACACAGGCTAGCACACTTTAGTGGGCAGCCTCAACAGTTAAATTAAACAAACAAACAACAGATTTTCGACCAATTTTCGACCAGGTAAAATTTTAAGTGCAGATACTATATAATGCAGAAAACAGTTAAAAAAACGGTATAAGCTTGTTAAAAATAAGCAAGAGAAGGTATTCCAAGTAAAAAAACAGAAAAAATACTTAAATCAGGAAAGTAGTCACTTTTCTCAGTTCTCTGTAGCTAGGACCACTCTGCAGGACCACGTGGAGCTGTCTCTGAGTAGTATAGCCAGAAAAAACACCCTGAGGCGGATTAAGAGCGAACTTGCAAGCTATACTACTATGGACCAATAACTTGCCTTGCAATGATGTATAAACTATACACTGGAGTTGATGCCAACAGTGTTTATAGTCATTTAGAAGAAAACTCAGTCATGGCAATAGAACAAAAGGGTAACAAAAGTAAGTCATATGGAACAAAGGATTATTTGTTGTTAAATAATGTCATAATGGAGAACTTTAAAAAGGGAAGAATCTAAGTATGGCATGGATAGACTACAAAAAAAACATTTGACAATCTTCCACATTCATGGATAAAAGAGTGTTTAAAAATGTATAAGATACATCCTATGCGATTGATTACATAACCAGGATGATGAAACAGTGGCAAACCACTTTGCAGTTAAGCCATGATAAAGGACAAATTATTATTACAGGGATAAAAATTCAAAAGGGAGTTTTCCAGGGTGACTCTCTGTTACCAAACCTCTTTTGTCTTGCTCTCAACCCATTAAGCTGTCTACTTAATAGATTAGACCATGGCTACAATTTGGCTCCAAGAAAGCAACATAGTGTAAAGATTTCTCATCTTCACTTTGTAGATGATTTAAAACTGTATAGCACATCAGCTGAGGAAAGCACTACTGCAAGTATTCAAAACTTTTTCTGATGCTATACATGTCATTTGGTCTTGATAAATGTGCAAAATCAACCTTTAAAGCAGGAAAGCTGCAGCACCAAGCAAACATCAGCCTGGGACAGGAATGTGGTATAAAAGAACTTGAACAAGAGGGAGTATATAAATATTTGGGAATTGATAAAGGGTCAACGATAAAACATGAATAAATGTGAATAAAACTTAGAAAGTAATATTTTAGAAGATTAAAATTAATACTGAAAATAGTGCTAACATCTAAAAACAAAGTGCAAGCTATAAACCAGTATCTTCCTGTCCTACCTTACAGTTTTGAAGTGACTGACTGGCCCTAAAAGGTGTTGGATTGGTTGGACAGGAAAAGAAGATGAATCCTTCATGCTTATCAAATGAATTATAAAAATTAGTGTATACCAAGAATATATATTCCTTGTTCTGAAGGAGGTATGGGCTTTCTCAAATTTGAGTACATGCATAGATCTGCAATCGTAGGACTGCATATATATCTGCTGACTTCACAAGACCCAAATCTAGTGAACATTTTAAAACATGAGGAGAATAAGTCTAAGATGACTTCCCTGCTTAGTTTAGCAGAAGCATATCAGTGTCAAGCAGGAACAGGAATCAAACCAAAAGTAGATAAGCATCACGCAGCAACTGAATCTGCCAAAAACAAAGGAAAGAATATAAGGTGAAGGATCAGATGAAAAGGCAAGAAATGTAGAAAATGTATGAATATTGTTGCAAGTAAAACTTGGAACAACTTCATGTTGATCAGGTTCAAACGCAGGAATGGTTAAGGAGAGATTACTTTAAACCAAAAGTTGAAAGGTTAATATTGTCTCCCCAAGATAATGGACTACCTACACATTAGTTTACAAAGTCCATTGAACATGAGAGAGAAATAGACAAATGTAGGTTTTGTAAAACAAAATTGGAAACAGTTGCACATTTTGCTGCTGGTTATGATATACTAATGGCAGAAAGACTGTACAGATTTACCACAGAACATTCAGTTTTATACACTTGTCAGTCACTTGTACCTGTGGCCAGTACTCCCCTAGAGGTGTCTATGAGCCAACCTAGAAGGCTAACACCCTTGTGACATTGACAATATAGGACATTTACATTGCACTGAAATAACAACAGAAGAGTGTAAAGAGAAAAAAAACAGTTGTAACATTAGCACTTGTGATGATGTAAAATGTCCTGATAAAAATGCTCATGCTATCAGTAAACTTCTAAGGAGTGCATACAGATAAAAGTAGCATTTGCTAATGAAGATGCACACACAGACACACGCACACACACACACACACACACACATATATATATATATATATATATATATATATATATATATATATATATATATATATATATATATATATATAATTTGTACACATACATATACATATATATATTTTTAGTGATATGTGAGAATGTCATCCAGTATATAACTGAAAATGCAATCATACCTTATCAAGAACGGTAATCTTCTGTGCAGATTAATCCCAAAGTAATATATTCTTCTGTGTTATTCACATAGACAAGTCTCCTCACCTTCAGGTTCCCCAGCTACACTGTTCCATTTTTATAGTGTAGATTCAGGACTATGAGCATGGAGAAGATGCAAATGAGACGTGAACTCATTAGAATTGCTGAATCCCAAATACTTGGCTCCGTGTATCAAATTTACACATAGTGCAGGCACTCCTTCAGTGTTTGTTTCTAATATATTGCAACTGTGCATGATTACTGGTAGGAAGAAGGAAAACACAATAGCAATTCAGACTGCATTACCTCCAGGGGGTACATAAGCCAAGTTAGATTTACAAAGTGTAGAAGTAATAGTATCAAGGTTTTAAATGTAAGTAAGAAACACACATTTCACACTTTCTGTTCAGTAACATCCAACCTTCACTTCATTTCTTGACAACTGTATAATATTGCCATTTAATATCCTCACACATTTTAAGGACAATGATACAGAATGCTTTAAAGATGGCACATCTCAAATTACTGCTCAGATAAGAGAAGAATGAGCAACAAACACAGAGAGATAAGACAGCTGCATTTCTGCAAGCAATAGTCATAAATGGTTGTGGGATCACTCAGTGCACTACATCTGAAATTAATAAATATACAAACAACTCAGAAGTGCACAATCATCTTATGTTTTGTTAATACTGTGGATGATGTACTTGTTTGTATGCACGATAATTTTCACTCTCTACTGCAAAGATGTTTTTGTGGCAAAGAGGGATAAGACACCCTTACTTTGTTTTGATGAAGGCTCATTGAAGTAAGTGTTCAAATTCAGACCTGTATAAAAATATTTCTTGTGTACCATCATAAAATTCTGCAATGGTGTTCATTTAATAGATTTCTTTTATTCCATTCTTCTACTTTTCCATTATTTTTATTTTTATTTTTTTATTTATTTTTTTATGGGAAGTATTTTTACAGTGCACAGCTTAGCGCAAAAAGAGGAAATGGAGAAACACAATTAATGTAATGTTTAGCTTTGCTTATCTCATTTGCATGACATTTACCATCACACAAATCTGGACTACTGCATCACCCAGGAAGCAGAAAGAATACCTGCAGACAGGGTGTAGACATTCTACATGTCAAAAGGATACAATATTACATTTCTACCTTTGATCGCTCAACACCATTAAGCAACATTGTGTGGCAGTTAGCAAGCTTCCAAACACCTGCACAGAGGAAGCAGACAGTGGACAGTTTCAAATCAAATACATTGTATCAACTTTCTTTCTTGGGCACCACTCAAACATGGTAAATGGCATTGTAAGGCAGTTAACACAGAGAAGTTAATAATGACTATGGAAATATCCAATTATTGTTTAACTATTCTTGTGGCAGCAGGTGTGAGTGTAGGGCTATAATACAGAGGGCCCTGGATTCTAATACAGGAAATGCAACATATTTTTGCTGTTGTTACAGTTCAGTTTATAGTAATGAACAGGAGGATATTCAAGTGTTGCTTCAGTCTTCCTGTGGCAACTGATGTTAAGTGTAGAGTTGCCATGCACATAGTCCTGGGTTCTAATACAGGAAATGTCATGCATTTTTACTGTTGTTCCATTTTACATTATATTAACTATCATTTATAACAATTTGCACATAATTGTAAATAATGGAGCTGACATGATTTATATGTATGAGGGATCAGACACCTTTACCATGTATTGAAGGTTCAGATGTTTGACAGATGGTATACTATCTACTATGTTTCTGTAAGTATAATTCTTCTATCTGGACTTGGATGACCTTCATACTTAAATAAGATGCATACACAAATTAATGTATATAGAAAGACCTTGTCAGGTCACACACATACATAGTTAATACCTCAGTCTGTTATCTGTATTTATAAATAATTCATGACTATGTCTGAGAAGTCCTTCTTCTGTGGCAAAGGTTGAAAATCACCACTGTGGAAGAAAATATTCTGTCTCTTATGCATAAATTTGAATTCCACAGTGTAAAAATCAGTTTAATCAGTCTTTAAAGCCAAACCAAACATGTGTCAGGTCATGAAAGTTATGTCCCCAGTGCATGCCTGCAAAGTTAAATCACCTAACAGTTACAGCAACACACACTCCCTCAAACTAATGCCAAATGTCAGATTAACCTTCCAATTTCCAAAACTGCTTTCCTCTCTGTTTGGTGCTATTTCTCTCTGTTTAACATTGTGCAAATGCAGTTGGCATTGTTTCTTGGGTTAGAGCACTACCAGTAAACGCAATAACAGGAACTGGTGGGAAATCATTATTTGCTATTTCAGCGCTTTGGGATTAGACATGTCTGGTGTTAGGGGGGAAGGTGCCCAGTTTAGGGCACTGAAGTGGGGTTTTTAGGAGTCCACAATCATTACTGGACTTCTGGTAAAGTACAATAGCCAAATGCATCTGTAGGGGGACCATATAGGCTCCCAGTACACATCTGAGACTTGGAATAGTCTGACCAAGGCTGTATCCAATGTGGTTGGCATCCTGTTCACTGGAGAACAGTGTAGGCACCAATTTAATGAACTACAAAGGTGCAAGAGGGATACACTCAACCAGTGGTTGAATGGGTTTCAAACTAGCAACATCCCACAGTTGTGTAAGTATGCTAATAAAGAGAATTTATAATACATAGAAAGCTAAATATAGGCAAGACAGGTATGCATGCTTCTCTGCTGTTCTTTACTTTTCTTTTCTTTTCACAGCTGATTTTGAAATAACTGTGAATAGCCAAGCCCATGCTGATCCTCTAGAGAGAGTGAGTGAAGCAAGTGGCATGTATGCAGCACAAAAGAAATATTATTGTAGCTTTAAAAAGTAAAGAAAAATGTTTTCTTTTCTATACAGTAGGAGCAATCTAAGCATGCATATCCTAACTGTAAAAGCAAGTATGCATGCATCAGTCTGTAGCACAAACAAACTTTAGGAGTCAAGTGCAATGCTATATTCAGAGGTTGTGGGCTCAAATATCATGAGCAACAAATATAAAATACTGCAAATTCTTTAATAATATTACATAAATTAAATTCTGCACAAGTGTCATAAATGCCCTGCTGTTAACTTTAATGTGTATAATTGGACCAAGCATATGTGCAATATCTGCACATTGCAAGGATTACTTTGAGCAATCCATAATTATAGCTTGTAGTTATTAGGAAGTATACTTAAATGCAAAAATTCAGATAAAATAGTTGTATTATTGTAATAATGCATTGTATGTCAGATATGATGGTACTAATTTTATCTCTTTTTTTCTCTCACCATAGCCCTTATCTCTTTTTTTATTCTCTATTATTTGTTGTCAAAATTTTTCCATGTCATCCATCTGTAACAAGTCACTAAATGCTTCACAGTGCTGGGAGGTAGGCCAAACCCAGTTGCTCAGCCTGTCCCCTCTCCACCGGATCCCAGCACATCTTGGATCCAACCTGGCAGTACTGCCTCTGCTGCCCCTGCATCCTCAGATAGCACTGCCCTGGCAGTTTGTGCTGTGGCACCCTCCAGGACTACTGGAAGAGGTAGGGATTTCATCATCTGTCAGGAGATGCCAGGGTTGGTGCATAAGGTCATGCATAGCACCACTGGTGTACACCTATGCTGGATGGAGAGGCTGCTCTCCCTCTCCCTCATGGTCCATAGGAGGAGAAGACATCAAGTGCCAAGCACTCCAGCAGCCAGTGGAGTAAGGGAATGGTAATGATAGTCCTGCAGGTAAGGACTACATTCTCACTGTCCCCATGTTTGGTGGGCATGGACTTGCATTGTCCCCTCCCTCACCCCAAACATGGTGTCTCCCAATGTCTTGTGTCCCTCATCATCACTGTCCCTTGTTTTGTTTCTCCTGTTTGTTTGCATTTGCTTCCTCACCTACCCAACTTACCTGACCCAGAAATACCAGTGTCCCTTACCCAGCATTCCTTTCTTATAAAAAAATGGGCACCTGTCCCACAAAAAATATAGTCCAATACACAGCTGTCACTGGTCACTTTGCACATGTCATCTTAACGCACTTGATTCAGTCAAATTTGCTATACAACACGATTGCTTTTTTGTCAACCCTTTTTGTAGAGGTGACCATCCAAATTCAGCAAAATGTCTGTACATATTTTCATTTTACACTGTTGAAGAAATAGATAGCTATGGTTCTTTCCTCCCTCCCTCCTGCATATTCCTATATTGCTTTCCCTTTTTTCTTCCCTCTGCTTGCCCCCCATTTTACCACTTTCCTATCTACCCCATAACACCTATAATCTGCTCAAAAAACAAAATCACACACAACACACACATAAGTAACAAAAAAATGGAGCCCTTCAGTTTTTGACCTCTGTGTTTGCACAGAGTTTGGCAACATGGACCAATGCCAAGCGACGGTGAACAGCACTTCCAAGGTGCAGTTACCTCTGCACAATGCCATTTAAACATGCTGCTCTAATTTAACAGACAGTAACACCAGTGAATGTAGTATAATGAATGAGTTAATTGCATTATCACCACTTATCTAGTATTACAAACATCTAGATTCAAACCATATGTCATCTGGGCTCCAAAAGAAATGTGTCAATACATTTAAACCTGCTGCCATAGAGTAATCTCAACAACAGGTGTGTTTCATACACTCAGTACTGACAACTCTCATAGGTTTATCAATGATGTCATGTTTGTGCACTGCTCAACTATTCACAAACAGGGAGAGCAGTAGAAATGTGTATCTCATATGGGCAAACACTTTGCTAACTATCACCCAAACATGCTGTTCGGCTTTGCACTATGCAAAGTGGACAACAGCATGTATTTATTTTGTTTACTGTCCATTTAGTCTTCATGCCATGAAACTACATGTGGAAACACAAACCAAATGAATGCACTATCTAAGAAAATAACACATATTTACAACCCAGCCATCTGTTACCTCTTTCCATACACTGCAACCTTGGCCTCTCAACACTTGTTCACAAATATATTAACTTGTTACATCTGAGTGATGTCTCTAGGTGCATCTGCAGTTAACTCCTACTGATGCCTCTGGGCGTCAAATATTGCTTGTTCATATTTGTATCAGTAATTCTAAAACCATGCTATGGACAAGATTTTAAAATATTTAATCTTAAAACTTACACAATGGCAAACTCAACTGCATTAATATTTGACCTCTGTCTAGTGCAGATAAAGAGATATTAACTGTTGTTTTTATGATATTCATAGATTCATAGATTCATAGATTAATACTAGGCTAACTGCCCTTGCGAGCCATTTTAAGCCTAGCCAATTATCCCTTGTGAGACTCCAACCCTGCACCTTGTGTTTGTAAGGCAAACACCTTAACCATTAGGCCACCCTCCCAACCCATGATTCATATAGATATAATTTTCACATTTTTCTAAATATCACAACAACCAAGTAACACAGAAAAAAACTCCTTACCCTCATATGAAAACTCTCAACTAGATGAATAAAATGCTGTTGACAGTATGTGTGTAATTCACTGGTTGCTGAGATACTGTAAGTTGTTTACAAAATATTACAAACAATAGTTACTGTGTTTACTGTGACTTATAAAAGTCAGTTTAAGACCTAGAAGTTTAAGAATGCTATCACTATAAAAAATAGTTTATGCTGAATAATTTGCCATCTATACTTCTTTCATAATCCCTATGGTTCCAGATATATGAACATTTCTTTGAAATGTGAGGGCATAATTTCATTCTGTCAAATGACCATTGGAAGTTGCAGTGCAAACTTCCAGAGCTCCATTGGAGGAATGAGTTAACTACACTACAGAAATAAATAGCAAATGCTGTCTTATATAACATGCACATCTTTATAATGACAATACACATTTAGATTTTCAATATTTGTAGCAATGTGGATGCCCATCTGCATGTACTTTGTAAAGCTGTCTGTTAAAGTATACCTGCACATTGAAAATACAACCACCAAATACTGCACATTGCACACGCATCAATCTGGTAACTTGCAGAAGTGTATTATCTTGACAGTTGGACATGGCTAGCTATTCATTTTAATGCAGGCCTCTCAACATATTCTATCCAACATCCAGTGCTGATGTCATCCACTAGAAATTGTCCTGCAGCCTTTTAAAGTCAGACCTGTACCATGGTGCTTGCATAAAATGAGTTATCTAGTCAGTATAGTTAGATATGTAGGGGTTCTGTTCTCACTGCAGTCAACTGGTGTGTGTGTGTGTGTGTGTGTGTGTGTGTGTGTGTGTGTGTGTGTGTGTGTGTGTGTGTCTAGTCAGAAAATTATAATTGTGTATCCTGCAGTTAGAACTCGAATCCTATGTATTGCCAGTATTTTGACACTTGCACATACACGCATATATACACACATTTCAAGCATGGGCAGTAATGCCTTTACAGTGGCGGCTGGTGACTTCAAATCAAAGGGGGGCTGCAGGAGACAGCTGAATGGGTGGGGTCAAGGGGAAGGGGTGTGGTCAACTTGAAAGGGGAGGAGCTATGCTCAAAACCACAAAAACTAACTTTAATTAAATATGCTGCCCTGGGTGGCAATCCATCATTATGAGAGTCCAATCAAGACAAAAATAAGTGTAGAAGAATAAAAATATTTCAATGCATTGGCTGCATGACAGCTTACTTATTATCTAGATGGAAACAAAAGGTTGTGAGGCATGAAAAAATAAATTACTTTTTAAATACATTACTGGAATGCCAATCAAAATCAAGTGTAAGAAAAACCAGAAGCACTCAACTCAAACCACTTCTCCTTGCACTGCAGTTCTAATTATAATTTATATTCAGCTTTATTAAAGTATCAAGTAACATGCTGAAAGTAGATAATCTGTGATGCCCCCACTTGTAAAAATGTTTCTTATCCAAAAAAGACCTGCTGCCTGACCTCTATCTACTTGTTTCATGGGGAAAACATGATCAAAGTAAGAAATGAAAAGCAAACAAGAAACAAACACAAGATACATTGCTTAAAGGATTACTGTACATGTTATGGACCACACATGATTGGCATTCTGTTTAGTTTACGGGTAAAGTCTGTAGAGATGACTGGAAGTCTCCAGCAAGTGTAATGAGCTTTTTAAAATAATGGAATCCTGTCCTTTAATACCAAAGGCTTATACATTATCTAGTCAAGTATTTTCTGCATGGCATCAACAGAAAGGCTTTCAATGTTGGCAATTCTTTAACAGTATGCTTATTAAAGCTTACTTGCATCTTACAATCTCAGACAAGCTTAACTTATGGTCATTAAAGCATTGCTACTTAAACACAGAGCAACAGACACTTTGAGTAATAAGCATAAATCTGAGTAATAAGCATAAAAACAGTACAAAAATATGACAGAAACCAGACCGTTCTGCAAAATCAAGGACAGATGAAAAGCCACTGTAGTACTTGTGTCTACCTTGGATGGGGGGACACACTGCACATTTACACTGCATAACTACTCCTTGCCTTGCTTGGACACATCCAGAGTCACTACATGGGGGAGTGGAGTGCAACAAGTATGTCACAATTTGAAATGTCTCTGGCTGACTGTGATGGCCCTGACACATTTGTCATACCTCTCAACCTCAGAGCAAGAAATCTGGACAAAGCCATACACGAGCAAGAAATCTGGACAAAGCCATACACTGAAGTGGGCAAAGGCCCAAAAATAAGGACAATTTTTAAATATTGCTCTAATAAACTTAGAAAGATAATAGAATAAGTCTTGCATTAGTATGAATTTTCTTAAGGGTATAAAATCTGAAACTCAAATGTCTCTCATTTTCTAACTTCAGTCTTTAGTGATTTGTCACTAATTTGCCAAAAAACACAATTTTATGAAAAATGGACCAAAAATGTGATGCAAAAATATAAAATAGTCACACAATACAGCTGGGAACCTGTCAAAGAAGGGACACTTTAATATTAGTACTGCTAACTTGAGCAGCTGACAAAATAAAAGAATCTAAATGCATTTCAAGTAATCTATAACTTTGATTATTACAGTTATTTCTTAATTGTAAACCCTCCATGTTTTCTTCCAAAATTGCTATTTTGCTGAGGGATTATTAGGGGGAAGAGCAACATTTTGAGCCAAAATCAGGGACAGTTGAAAGGTTGGCTATGCCTAATTCTATAAAGCAATTTATTTGCATGTACCTCTCAGTCTGTTAATGCAGTAAATCTGAACAAGGCCAAATATATTGGGGAACATATAAACAGTACTAAAAATTGCTCTTTTATAAATTGATACAATTGATAGAACAGCTCTTACTTTAAAATGCTTTTTTCTGAAGGTTATGAAGTCTGAAACTCAGTGTATCATTATTCAGTGACTTAATTCCTAAATGATTTGCCAGAAAACTACAAATTTTATGAACAAACCAAAAATAAGAAGCAAAAATCTATTCATTCTTTGAAAATCTGGACAGTTGGGAGGTATAGTTCAGCTGGGCCTGTCTGAGTTTGCTGCCCTTCCCCCCTGACAAAATCATGGTTGAATGGAGCCTCTGCAGCCATTCCAATGAACCATTACTTGGCCATTTCACTCCATTTACCATAAACAGTAATGTGCATACTGCATTACTTCTATGATGAGTTGGACTTCATTTGAAAGTTTTATTTTGTATTTTACAGCACAAACACTAAGATATCTGCTAAACAAACTTGGCATTAAAACTTCTCTGCCCTTGAAACTCACATTCATTGAAACAACAGTAAAACCCACATTCAAAGAAAATACATTTTACCCGTGGCAGATAAAAATTCATTCTGGGCTGTTTTCAAATCATAGGCCCCTTGCATATGAAACATACATGTGCTCTTTGATACACCTTCCTATTGCTTTGAACATTTTTCCAGTAAACAATGAAACAAAACTGCCCAATTCAGAACATTTCCATCATAAAAGTCTACTCAAACTTCTACAGTCCACTATTATCAGTAAATATGCACAATTCTACAGTCCACCATTATCAGTAAATATGCACAATCTCTGAAGTAGTAAAAGTCATCTAAATAATTCCACGTTAAATAAATCTGTAATGAAGAGGTTGCTGCTAGCAATCACCTTTACATTTCATGGCTTCATCGAAAAATAAAGTGTCTGATGCCCCTGAAGAATAAATTGCCTAAATTACATTAAAAATAAGCTAGTAATATTGCAATAGGAAATGGATAGCAAACTCATAACAGGCTCATAGTTAGTATCTTAACTTTCAGTACGGCAGCATTCACCCCTTATGGGAGTAGAACCAACAACCTACTGCATCAAAAGCAAGTACACAACCTGTTGTGCTATTAGCAGTGTGAGCCGACTTAGCATAATCAGCACTAAACTTCTCTTCCCCTGCAGCTCTCAGCTCCTTGTAAAATCTACACAATACTCAACTGCATCTCAACTTTGCAGCACAAGAAGTCTGGAAAAAGCCAAATTTATTGGGGTGGGTCAAAAGGGCAAAAAACAGGGACACATTAAACATTGCTTGTATAATCTTGGAAAGCTGCTAGAATAAAATGCTGTGTTACCACCATATATTTTACTGCCAAGGTTCCTGTGCAAAAGAGTCAGAACAACATACCACTATGCCAAATCACCTGCTTTGTGAAAGAAAAATGCTGTGTTACCACCGTACATTTTACTGCCAAGGTCCCTGTGCAAAACAGTCAAAAGCAACATACCACTATGCCAAATCAGCTGCTTTGTGAAAGAGAGGAAGACTGAAACTTAAATGGCGATCATTTAATGAATTCAGTTCTCACCATAGCTGTCAACCTCTTAGCACAAAATACCTGGACAAACCCAGTAATAAGGGAATACAGCCCTCAAACATATTCAGTGAATTCAGTTCTTGCCATAGCTGTCAACCTTAGCACAAAAAACCTGGACCAAGCCAATAACAGGGTATTACAGTCCCAAAAATAAGGACAAATTTCAAATAGTCATCTTATAAACTTAAAAAATTGCTATAATAAAAGGTTGTGTTACTATATATGTATTGCTAGAATAAAACGTTGTTTTACTATGTATTTTCTGAAGAATATGAAGTCTGAAATTCAAATGCCTGTCAATTTTACTTCTGACAGAACAAAAACAATTTTCAGCAGAGGCCCAGGGAGAAATATTGTAGACACGTCTTTGTAAAATGGAAGGACACCAGAGCAAATCCACACAAACACAGGGATAAGATGCAGACTCCACACAGAAGGCACTCCAGCCAAGAATCAAACCAGAAAAACCTATAGCTGTGAGGCAACAATACTGCCACTGCACCATCAAATATGTAAGGAAGTAAACATTCAGAAACCTGAAGTCTGAAATTCAAATGCCTGTCAATTTGTTAATCAGGACTGTCTGACTTGGAACAAAAAAAAAAAAACAATTCTCAGCAGAGGCCCAGGAAGATATAATGCAGACATGTCTTTGTAACATGGGAGGACACAAAAGCAAACCCACACAAACACAGGGAGAAGATACAGACCCCCCCCCCACAAAGAAGGCACCCCAGCCAAGAATCAAACCCAAGAACCTGCAACTGTGAGGCAACAATGCTACCACTGCACCATCAAATTTCAAGCATTGCAATATTTAAAAAACACAGATATTATGAGGAATAGATCAGATGAAATATGAGGCAAATCCCTCCAGCACACACACAGCAAATCCCTCCAGCACACACACACACAGCAAATCCCTCCAGCACACACAGCAAATCCCTCCAGCACACACACACACACAGCAAATCCCTCCAGCACACACACACACACACAGCAAATCCCTCCAGCACACACACACACACAGCAAATCCCTCCAGCACACACACACACACAGCAAATCCCTCCAGCACACACACACACACAGCAAATCCCTCCAGCACACACACACACACAGCAAATCCCTCCAGCACACACACAGCAAATCCCTCCAGCACACACACACAGCAAATCCCTCCAGCACACACACACAGCAAATCCCTCCAGCACACACACAGCAAATCCCTCCAGCACACACACACAGCAAATCCCTCCAGCACACACACACACAGCAAATCCCTCCAGCACACACACACACAGCAAATCCCTCCAACACACACAGCAAATCCCTCCAGCACACACACACACACAGCAAATCCCTCCAGCACACACACGCAGCAAATCCCTCCAGCACACACACAGGAAATCCCTCCAGCGACCAACAGACCAGCAAATCCCTCCAGCGACCAACAGCAAATCTCCAGCAACCAACCACAAACAGCAAATCCCTCCAGATTCACTTACCTGATGATGTATCGTGTCTGACCAAAATCCACCCGCGACATTGTACCAACCAGCGACCAAACCCTGCTACACCTACCTCCTGACTGAGCCCGCGCAATGAACATCCCACGAGAGCAGCTCACCTCTTAATCCTGATTGGATTTGCCTGCAGCCGATGCAGTCCGGACCTCCTCTTCTGTGCAGTCATTTCCGCAATGATTCCTGGGTGCATTTGCAGCAAAGATTGCTGGGTACCTGTGTTTCTTTATCTGGACTCATGTGTTTTTTTTTGTTTTTTAGTTTAACAGATTTTTTTCTTTCTTTTCTAGGTGGGAGGGCTGCAGTCCGGCAGTCCAATACCACGAGCCGCCCCTGTGCCTTTATAGCTTGCCACTATACCAAAACATTTGTTCCCATAATAAGTGTCCAGGCTGTTCTTAAAATATCTAAACTAGTACTTGCTTTAATGTAGTTTGGTAGCCAGTTCCATGCACCAGCTACTCCGTCAGAAAACCAATCAGTACATTTCTCATTGTTATAGAATCTTCTACATAGGTTGTTTGAAGATGCTCCTGTACTTTTTGACAACCCCAAACATTCCCAGAGGTAGTTATCTCTAAATGCCCTACATATCTGAATATGATCTCCTCTTAGATATCTATATGAGACACTGTACAAGTTCAGATATTTTAGTTTTTTGCCATAACTTAAATTTTCACATTCATGGATGCCTTTGGAATATTTCCACTATACGCTTTCCAGTTTACTCATGCTTATTTTCTTATAGGGCTTCCTATTGTTATTTTATGTTCAAGTTTGGGTCTAATGTAACTAACAAACAATGACTTCATCATTTTTGATTTTCTAGACTTTATAAATCTTTTTGTACAACCTATAGTTCATAGGTTCATAGATTAGTACTAGGCTAATTGCCCTTGTGAGTCATTTTAAGCCTAGCCAATTATCCCTTGTGAGACTCAAACCCTACACCTTATGTTTGTAAGACAAACACCTTAAACATTAGGCCACCCTCCCTCCCTCTATAACTATCATTAACCAATCAGTTGATATGATTACAAAAACTCATAGCTGGATCTGACCATATACCCAGTCCTTAAATGAATCTACAGTTTCAATCACTGTGTGCAGTATTAAATATTCACCTTTCAATGTATGTCTCCCAAGTCTCATATTCTTAGTTTTTGATGTATTTATCAGCATATTATTCTCCTGTGCCCAAATGCTCAATTTGGTCAAGTTATTTTGCAGACATGCCTTATTTGTAACACATATAATCAGTTTACCCAATTTCAAATCATCTGAATATAAAGTGTAAAATACCTCACATGAAAAAGTTATTTCTGAAAGATACAATCTAAACAAATAAGTGCCTAAGACAGAGCTCTGTGGGACACCCTGACCGTAACCAATAATTTCACCTGTCCAGTTGTTGTATGATACTTGACATGTCCTATTTGTAAGCCATGCAGCTATCCATTTAAATGGATGTAAATCAATACATAGTAGTTCTAATTTATTGATCAGTGTTTTGTGTATGACCTTGTCAAATGCTGAAGTTAATTCTATATAAATGACATCACAGCAGAATTTTTCATTCATAGCTGTTATTATATTGTTATAGAACATCATCTTACAGGTGGTAATAGATCTATTCTCAACATATGCATGCTGATATATGGTTTCATGTCCTAACCTATCCAGTTTTGACAAAAACTTATCCAATATTACCTTCTTCATTATTTTTCTTCCTTTTCACCTGCTTGTTTTTTTCTACCTTCTCTTTTGAAAAAATGATGCCTTTTTCTGTAGACTGAAAGTTTTCTGATAGAAAAAATATTATCATTCCCTGTAACCTGTGTATTACATAACAAAGCAGTGTCGTTTTTAATATGTATTCTCTTTACTTTACAGACATTAATCAGTTTATTTTTCTTCCTTGTTATTTGTTGTGAACTCCTTCCTTTCTTTCTTTTTGTATTTCCTTCTAAACAGTCTGGATCCTCAGATTGTTGAATAATTGCATCCAGAATTCCAAAGTTGTCAGGGGCATTGTCTTGTTTCATACAGTTTAAATAATCTTTATGGAGAATAGATGCATCATTTCCTGAATGTGTTCTACTTGTTCTTTACCTAACATTATTTATGTCACCAGTCTGGTAATTAATATCTGTAACAACAGTTCTCCAAGCTGTGCCAATTGCACAAGTGCAATCATCATCATTAAGTCTAGATTTACTTCTAACAATAGTAAGCAAATCATACAATTTTAATATGAGGAACAAAAATCACCAGCATTATCAGCTGTTACCTTTAAATATGCATAGCATTTATTACACTATACAACATATTTGTGCATTAGCAAATCATTAATTGCATACTCATTTATGGAATCCATATTCATCTTCTAACAAATAAAATATTGTAAAAGAAAAGATTAATCAAAATCAGTAACCACAGAATTCAAAGGGAACTTAAATCAACTTCTATGACAAAAATCACACAAGCGATATACAGCTAAATACTAAAGTAAGTACAATAAAGTTGTTCTGACCATACAAGTTCTGCAAGCCAGACAAAAGTTGTAATTCCTTTACAGCATGT
Organism: Protopterus annectens; assembly: GCF_019279795.1. NCBI lineage: Eukaryota > Metazoa > Chordata > Ceratodontiformes > Protopteridae > Protopterus > Protopterus annectens. The sequence continues at coordinate 1,148,623,107 of NC_056725.1, read as the reverse complement.
AGCTTCTGCCCACGATCACTCACAGTCGCACTTCTTTTTAACAGTAACGATTAATAAATCACAAACCTAGGTAATATTGCTTAGATATGCTCATGTCTATGCATCCATTTCATGCAGGCCTTCCAACATCTTCTCTCCAATGTCCACTGATGATGCCATCCACTATACGTTATCCTGCATCCTTGAAAAAGTCAAACTTGCACTGCGGTACTTGCATAAAATACTGAGTTCTCTCATTGGTGTACTTAGGTAGGGGTTCTGTTTTCACTGCAGTCAACTGGTGTGTATGTGTGTGTGTGTGTGTGTGTGTGTGTGTGTCTGTGTGTGTGTGTGTGTGTGTATATGTCTGTCTGTCTAGTCAGAAGAGTATAAATGTGTATTCTGCCGTTACCCCTCCAGTCCCATGGATTGCCACATGCCTACACATCCATTTCATACAGACATCCCAATATCTTCTCTCCAACATCCACTCCTGTTGTCATCCACTATATGTTGTTCTCCAGCCTTGTAAAAGTCAGACTTGTACCGTGGTGCTTGTGTAAAATACTGAGTTCCCTAGTCAGTGTACTTAGGTAGGGGTTCTAATCTCACTGCATTCAATGTGTGTGTGTGTGTGTGTGTGTGTGTGTGTGTGTGTGTGTGTGTGTGTGTGTGTGTGTGTGTGTGTGTGTGTGTGCACTCACTTGGCATTAGAGAGAGCATTTTATACCAGCATGTTGGAGACTGCTATTACCATCTTCCTCTCACCAGACTCTGCTGATGTCATCAGCTATATCTAATTTGTGGATGTGCAGTATTTCCATCAGGACAGGGTCAGAGATTGGCCTGTAGGTTAGGCACAAGTAACCTCATCCTATACAATACAGATTACAGTGACAGGGCTTTCAGTCTATCCACATACATCATGGCATAGTTTGTAGGCACTGTGATGTCTCCAGCTGCTCCAGGTGTCTCGTGAGTTACATGCAAAAAGGAGCATTATGCTCTATTAGTGTTCTGATGAGGGTCAAGTACAGTGCTTGTTATAACATCCTGAGGTCTAGATACAATGGCCTGACTTATGATGTGCAAGACATAGCCATTCCATACCACTGTTGATACTTGGTGATCGAAGTTCAGATTGTTATCTACGTGTGTTCCCAGGTCTTGCACCACTGAGTTTGAGCATAGTGGTGGTGTTGTCAATGCTGTAATTAGTGGAGAATTCTACTTTACAGAAAGCAAACATAATGACAAATCTTTGTGTTTAATTGTAAACTGTGTGGCTTTGGTACAAATCATTTGTGTGTGTTAACTCCTCCTGTAATATGTTAACATCACTGGTGGGGTGAGTGATTGCACCCAGTATGTAATAATCAGCAAATGTGGTAAGCCAAAGGCTGTATAATGTAGCCTGGATTGTCAAGAAATAGATTCCAAATAGTAAAGGGCCTGGCACAGATCCTTGGGGTAGACAGATGGTGGCAACTCTACTGGTAGATGTTGATCCACCAATTTTCACAGTATGTGCTCTGTCAGTGAGCCAAATAGTTAACCATCTAGTGACGTAAGGATTAATCTTCAGCTGGGAGAGGTTTTCAATGATACCTGAGTGGAGGATTGTTTTAAAACACTAGGCCAGATCAAGATAGGCAGTATGTACTGTCTTACCTTCATTCAGGCCTATCACACAGAATCAATGGGGTGTGACAACATCACAGATCACCTATAGGATTACACAAAACATACACCTACCTGACACAGTTGGATATATACTTCAACACCCCTCTAGATGGAATATGTTCCCATAGCAGACATGCATCCATTTGTGTGGTATGGGGAAGCACCTGATCTATGCATGTATAGACACATTCTGACTCTCCTCATCTGTAATGTAATCATGGACCTTTTCTAAATGGACAGTGGTAATATCCCTACTGTGTGCAAGACATGTGTGATTTGTTTAATGCTACATCCATGTCTGTCACATCTGTTAGATGTCCTAAACGAGGTCATCACTGGCATGACAACACTATCATCCTGTGGAACTTGACCAGGCCAAGGCATTTGACACAAATCCCCACTGAAGTATTCACTCAGCACTGTCAGAAGTCATCAGAAACCACAAATAAGACATCTTGTAAAGTCCTCCAAAGCTAACTATGATTCCAAATTGGCTTCTCAAACTAAAGACAACCATAAGGCATATCTTAGTTACATCTGTAACCTCAAAAGTAAGTCCCAGATTTGTGCAGAACTTATAGTTATGACACTACATTTATGGAGGCTGCGGATATAGCAAACCTGTTGGCTGACAGATTCACTGAAAACTTCACTCCCCTGTCCCCACCACTCATACCCCAAAGCATCCCTACCACCTGTCCACCACCTAGTATGTCTAAGGAGCAGGTCTTAGGTACCCTCTCCAAGGCCATAAACACAGCCACTATGGGGTCAGATAACATTGCAGCCTGCATTCTACATGAGTTAAAAGAGGAATTAGCAACAGCCCTAGGTACACTTTTCAATCGCAGCCTTAGTACTGACGTCGTCCCAACAAAATAGAAAAAAGCCACCATCATCCCCTTGCACAAAAGGGTGCATCCACTGAACTTGGGAACTATAGACTCATTCACTTGACCAGCCTTATCTGCAAGGCCATGGAGCAAATCATCATGGACCTCATCAACAAATATATAAGACATCTCCAAATGCTAGATCCCATCCAGTTTGGCTTTGTCAAGGAAATATCATGCCTGTTAATCTTAGTGGACGTCTTTGTGACAGTCATCAAACCCCTAAATGAGGGCAAATCTGTGCATATGGCCTACCTAGACGTAGCCAAGGTCTTTGACACAATTGCCCACTCAAACCTCATTGACAAACACACCCAGGCAGGTATCAACCCTTATATTGCCTGTTGGGTTGCAAACTGGCTCACTGATAGAACTCAAACAGTCAAAATAGGGGACTCCACTTCCTCCAGCATATATGTAACCAGTGGTGCTCCACATGGATCAGTTCTGGGACCCCTACTCTTTGGAATTTACTTCTATGAAGTCCATTCTAAAACTAAAGGTCTGTGACTGATGAAATTTGCTGATGACTGTAAACTGGGAACAGTCATTCAGTCTCCCAATGATGTCACCACCCTACAAGAGAGACTTATGCAGACCAATGATTGGTGCCAAGGTCATGGTCTTAAACATAATCCAAAAAATGCATTATCATCCCATTTGGCAAGAGTGATGAGCCTGCAAACTAGCACATCAATATCCTAAGCACTCAGTCAGTGGTGAGAGACCTGGGTACACATGTAACCTTGCCTTTGATCACCATGTCTCCACAGTAGTAAGAAGGGCATTTTACACTGCTCATCTCATACGTAAAGGCACTGCCTCCCAAAAAAAAGGAGGTTGTAACTCCCCTCTACTCCTACCTCATCAGGCCAATAACAGAGGATAACTCCCCCTTTGGTATGTACTTTTCCAAGCACCTCCTTACACAGAAAATTCAGGGTCTTCAGCACCTGTCTTATGTGGATAGACTGAAATCACTGTCACTTTATTCTGTGATACAGACTTCTCAGAGCAAGTTGCATATAAAGCAATCTCAGACACTCCCTTAATGGAAGTGCTGCACATCCGCAAGTCTAATGGCACATGGGTCATTCACACTAAGGACCTCAACTTGGTATGCAACATCAACAGAACCTTCTGGAGGGACAGATATGTCTCCCAGAGGATACCTCACCTTTGGAACAGGCTTCCAATTCATGTTAAACAGAACCCCTCATTGACCCTATTTAAGTGTAATTTGGATGATTGGATGGTTAATCAGAAATTCATTCCAGGGGTTCCGCCTGTGTCCCTCTTGGACAGGGGCAATAGATGTTGATATTAGTGTCTGCTTCAAACAGACACTTCTGGGAATAATGCTTGAACTTGGCTAGGATTGAAAGGGTCGTAAGGTCGTTAGCCTAGTAACCGCCTATGATCCTAAGATCTTATAAGCACCTAGGTCACCAAGTGTGTAGACTAGTGGATTACATGCATGGCATCTAAATATGTTGAAATGTGTGAAGTGACCTATATCTCGAGTCAAGTGATCAGGTCCGTGCATCCAGGCTGTCTGCTAAGCCCTATCTTGTCCATTATTTAAGTCACAGATGTCAAGAATGACAGACACATCCTGTGTTCAAACCACTGTCTGGAGGGCTACAGATTATGGGCAATCATTGACTCCAGCTGTGATATTAGTATAATACAGACAGATCAACACAGACCAAAGAGTGCTTCCCCAGCCATGACAACACATGAGAGAAAACAAAAGCATGGGGGATTTGTTACATTATGAAAACAACTGCACAAACCATTGATAATGTAGACATCACACCCCTATAAACAGTCCAAGTTTTATGTGACATGTGCCCTTGGGTAGATGGTATGTGGAATGTCCTCCAGCATGTGGCCAAAGTGGTGACTACTCCCTTATATGTAACACAACTACTGAGTATATGCAGGACATCCACATCAAAAGCCATAATACCTCCATAGTTCACATCCTTCATCACACCAATAACTGTATACAATGCATCCTTCTTCATGTACCTCTCTACACATCTTCCAGTGATGTGTAACTGAAGTGTACCACCTTTGCCACAGTGAGCTCCCAGACATCTTATTGTCTATACTTAGTTATTCTTTTTGTTGCATAAACATTACTGTCTTATGGTGTGGAACCCCATCAAGGTGTTATACCAGATGCATGTGTGATGCCTGTTCCGGTGATCAAAATGTCACATACAGGTATAGGCGTGTCCCTCCTAACACCTCTGGCAGATGTTCTCTCTGGTTCCCAAGCTATACAACTCTCATAGTTATCTTCCTATGAGCCTATCTAAGCTCTCAACAATTTCTATAGCTTCTCTCTAAGCTCTCAACTCCTACAGCTACCCTCACATAGCCCAACCTTGTAAATATTGTAAATAGGATTCTACTGTTGATGTGTGTATATAAAGTGTATTTACATTTTCTTAAAAGGTTTCTATGTAAACTCTTTCCACACCTAACACATCTGTTTTCCTCAAATGAAACTGTATGATCCCTACCTTCAAGCTTAATGAATTTAACTATGCATGATATTGAATGCATTTATGAGTAATTATTCTACATAATATTATCTTTAATATTAACTATCAGTTGTATCTAAATTGTATAATGCATCTTGGAGCTTTTCTCCCTGGGCCTCCACTGAAAATGGGTCAATTCGGTCCAGTGGACTTCCCTAGTAATCAAACTGCAAATAAATAAATAAATAAAGCTTACAGTGTCAGGATGGTGTGCTTAATTACTCTCATAGATTGCTGGCACGTCACAATAGTTATACAAGTGTGTTTGTGCAGCACCATCTCTGATCACTCAGAATCACATATGTCAGAGGCATGGGATTACTCTGATACTGTCCATGGTTGTGCATGCTTCTGTTTACTGTTATTCATGAGCCTGTAACTGTGTCCCACTTGTTGGAGACCTCTGCTGACATTGCAGTTATATTCAGGCAAATCAGTTTGCACAACTTCACAATATGCACCCACCCCTGATTGTGTATAACATCCTTGATAGCTGTCCTCGCCAGCCATTGTTCATATCAGGATGCTTATATCACAAAGACATCTTATCCATTGCTATGTCACCTTGCCTGGCAGTCATATAATATACATTTTCACTGTGCAGTCTGTACTGTATCATGTAGATATGTGATTAGTGTTCCTGCTACAACTGTCTTCCATTTACATGCCCTCATCTGCTGTATAGTACAATGTTTCACCTGTCTTCTTTCCCTGTGTTCCTTTCTATAATTCATCTGTGTGTCCCTATGTAATACACACACTTTCATGTTTGTTTACTTTAAATGACAGTGCATGTAAAATTACAGATCATTTACACTTGTATTCAGAATGCCTGACATGGTATTCCACAATACTCTGCACTGTGTACACTGTCCTGTACTGTATTTGGACCATATACATTGCTATATTATTAACCTTGGTAATCATTGTGGCATTCCAAGCAATCCCGCAGACCAAGTTTGCTTGTAGGTAAACAGGTCTATATATCTGCTGCTTTTTGTGTTGCTTTACACAGTCCATCAACACTGTTGCCAGCCATGCAACTGTGTTTGTTTATGTTTGAATGTGGTGTGAGACATGAATATATAATTAGCATTGCTGATCACCTCACAAACATGTAACCGCTGTGTAGACTTCATGCAAAGCCTACACGGAGTTTATTGAATCCTAGAGTATGTGTTTTTTCAAGAACAGAAATGCTACCCAGAACCCTGAATGTCAATAGTTCTAGAATAGATGCTGCCTATTTACCTGCAAATTCATATGTCATGCATGAGCCTACAGCATGGGGCCCCTTACTCCTGCAGCCAGCTGGTCATCATTAGTCATAATAGGACTACAACTGGGAGCTACAGTGACAGCATGGGTCACTTCACCACCAGACTGGTGCATAATCATGTTGTGCAAAATGCAGCTTGCAGAAAACATCCTGCAAACAGTAGCTGGGTCATACTGAAAGGCACACCCAGATTCATCCAAACGCCAAAGACCCTCTTGACAATAATACGGTATGGGAAAGGGATGTATTAAACTTCTCTTTTGCTGCTCCTCTTGGATTTCTCACTGGTGTCATGAAGTATTGCTCTAGTGTATATTCAGCATCACCTGAAAAAAGAGTGAGGAAGAGAGAGACAGAAGGGTAGAGACAAAACAAAGAAAAAGTTGTTTAGAATTCATCTATATATTTTGCCGTGAATAACTGCTTAAATAAAACAGAAAAATAGTAATTGTTTTTCCACTTATCAGCAAGATGACCACTGGGCATCCTACTGCAAGAGGAGGCTGTGCCAAACATGGGAATCATGTGCACTGCCAGGGTACACCCATGCATCACACACTACCTGACAACTGATGGAATGGTAGCCCTTCCTATTGCAGTACTGTTTACCACGTGGACCAGATGGAGATGTCAGGGAAATATGCCACCCCATAAAAGACATGCATAGTATTGCCTCAGACCTAAGGTGACACTGGGAAATAGATGTACAGATCCACACATGCCAAAGCTGCATCCAGGAACTACAGCAGTATATTCAAGGTAAAAGACTGTGAGATACCCAACATGCCACCAGTCTGTCTCTGAAAGGCACCTTTGGCAAATATAGTGAGGGCTATACATACCTTAGTATCCAGAGGAATAAGAAGTCCATGCATTCCTCCAGTACCCCTATGGAGGTCATGCAAGCTTACTAAGACCCTTATAATATCCATGCCCATTGTAAAGCTATCAAGCCTTTCCTGAATATCAAAATTATAGTGGGCTATTCTTTGCTTATATCTCTGTGTTCTTGGCCAGTGATAGCCATGGGGCACAAGTGGTTTTGGCTCAGCCAAAACAAGCAGCTTACAAAGGGACAAGCAAGGCTAGCAGCAAGTGACAGCATCTTTGTGTATTGCATATGAAATAGTATAGGTGAGACTCCTCTTTATGTGACATATATATAGATAGTATGGAAAAGCAGGAAAAGTTCACTATGAATCCCAAATAGGTGAGAAAATGCATCATGAGCATATACCATTTTATATCATTTCTCATTTATTTCACATTATGCCTTCATTTGCTTATCCTTATTTACAGCCATCACTCCTTAGCATAAGTGGCATCTTTGAACCACAGCTTACCTGGGCTCGTTCACAGGCAGAGGTGGCATGGATTGTCTTAACTTGTTGATGTAATGACTATGAATACTACCCTTAATCTATCATTGCACAAATGCAGGGAAAAAGACATATACCCATATAGGGCAACATTTCTACTGCACCATAACTACTTCTAACAAACATATACACGCACATATACATACAACTCATACATACATGCATATATACACCCCACACATACTCTGCAACCACCCTAACATAACCAGAATATAACATATCAATTAAACAGTTCATAAAAATAACAGACTCAAAATATGACCAGCAAAAACTGCCTACAATGACCCAGCTACTAACATAAATGGTGCTTTCGGATTCCCCACAGCCCTGATATACCACATAAGAATCAATAAACAAAATAACACATAACATTAATATTAATTAATCTTTCAAGAGAACATCAGAAAACAGCAGCAAATGCCATTGCATATCTGGAAGGTATACTCATAAACAATACAAAAACTTACCATTATGTATCTGCTGTATGGAGAAAAAAAATGTCTACTGTATAATCCTCCTCCATAAAAGGGGCACATATGTTGAATTGTCCAGTCTGAATCAAGTAGTAAATAATTTCAAAAAACAGCTAAACTGCTATTAAACATGCTCACAGTACTCCCTTTGTACTATACAGCTACCCAACACATAGAAAATTGCTCTGCTGACACATGCCTCTCACATACTAAAGTTATCACTACTGTACATATATATTTCAGAGTTACATTCCCATTTACTTTTTCCCAAGCCTTCTTTTTCATCTCTCCCACTTCCTCTGATACTTCAAATTTCATCTCAATCAATAATTGCTGACAACACAGTAACACCTATTGCTCTTCAAGATCTAATTGCTTTATGACTGAATCAGCATACAAATCCTGTAATATATGCACATATATGAAAATACCTTCTAACTTGTACAGTGTTACTATTTTTTATCTCAAATATAACATCTGCACATAATTTTTACTTTGTTATTGCTTCTCTTCATACTTTGTTGTATTTGCATCATATTACTACACTGTGAATGGTTATCTGTCTTTTAGTAAATTGTACATTATTTTGCAATGTGTTGCCTTTTTGCCTGGGCCACGTCGTCTAAAAAGGGAATCTTATATGATCAATCAGGTCATCCTAGTTAACAAAGGAAATTAACAAATAATCACATAAAGATCACATACTTACTATGCAACAACCATATCAAACACACACACACACACACACACACACACACACACACACACACACACACACACACACACACACACACACACACAAACCCACACATACCCAACATCGCATGCTTACCAAACATCGGAACCCAAAGTTTGTGTATAAAATCTTTGGTCCATTGGTGAGAAAACTGATAGAAAGAGATATTGCAACTCACCAAGCAAGAAGGCTTGGAATTGTTGGATTCTTGAGATACCAGGAGGCATGCAATTATAATTTGACCATTACTAAATGATAATCTGTTTTAAAAAGAAACTATATACTATATCAAACGTATGTGTGTATGTGCATGCATGCATATATTTGTGTGTGTGTGTGTGTGTGTGTGTGTGTGTGTGTGTGTGTGTGTGTGTGTGTGTGTGTGTGTGTGCGTGTGTGTGTGTGTGTGTGTGTGTGTGTGTGTGTGTGTGTGTGTGTCTAATGGGTCTAATGAGTGTCGAGTAGAGGGGAACAATGACCTCTTTTTTCCTGGATGAGAACCCTTTTATGATGAGGTGTGCCACGTAGAACTTCCTGACTACTGTGGTGATGTGACTATCAAAGGGGAGACTATTGTCCACCTGGGTCCCAAGGTCTCTTATCACACATTTGGTGTTAAGTAGATTGCTTCCTATGTGGTAGTTCATGGGTACAGAGTTTTTACCAAAGGGGATGACCCTGCACTTTTTATTTTTGGCACTGAGCGTGAGGCCATGGCTCTGACCCCAAGCATCTGTCTCAGCGAGGCCCTTCTGTAGGATGTCCACATAATTTGGGGACTTCACTATGGCTCCTGGTTTGCAGTTATCTGCAAACTTCATTAGCCAGAGTCCTTCTGTGTTAGCCTGTACTTCAGAAAAGTAGATACCAAACAGTAGAGGTCCCAGGACTGAACCCTGTGGTACTCCACTTGTCACTGCTTTGAGGTCAGATTTGGAATCTGCAACTTTTACAGTGTGGGTTCTGTCAGTGAGCCAGTTGGCAACCCATCTTGTGATGTAGGGGTTTATACCTAATTTAGTGAGTTTAGCTATAATTCCAGAATGGGGGATGGTGTCAAAAGCCTTGGCGAGATCAAGATAGGCTGTGTGAATCACCTTACCCTCATCTACAGCTTTGGTGACTGCCTCAAAGAAGTCGATCAGGTTCAGGAGGCATGATCTGCCTTTCACAAACCTGAACTGGGTGGAATCCAGAGTTTGGAGGTTACCAATGTCTTTGTTTATGAGTTCCATGATGATACATTCCATGGCCTTGTAGACCAGGCTCGTCAGGCTAATAGTTCGATAGTTCCCGGGAGTGGTTGCTCCCCCTTTGTGGAGTGGGATAACTGTTGCTGTGTGCCATTCAGTGGACACAAAGCCTGATGCAAGGCTATTATTGAACATGGTGCTTAAGTGGGGAGCCAGTTTGTTCTGAAGTTTGTGTAAAACGCAGCCTGGGATGTTGTCCAGTCCCATGGATGCTGTGTTTTTGACTTCAGAGAGTGCAGCTTTTACCTGCGTAGTTGTGATTACAGGGACTCTGCATTTTTCCTGTATAGATATGGGCCCTTTAGGGGGTGAGGGGGTTAAGGATTCAAAGTAAAGAAGACAAAGAAATGGACAGGTATAAAGTGTGGGACAATTTAATAGCTCCTTTCGGTGTTCTGTCCACTTTGGGGAGGTAAGAGCATTTATTCTTATTATCAAAGAGACATTTTGTGACATTATATTTGAGACTCTTTTTCAATGAAAAAAATTTCTTGGAGAATATGAAAAAAAAAAGAATGTAACCATTGGAATCTTTGTCAGAAAATCTTTTAACAGGGAAACAAAAAAATCACACACAACTTCAAACATAGGTAGAAAGAAAGGCTTTGAAAGGACATTTGAAAGGTTAATTTAAAGAAATACTGGGCATTGCAAAAGTTTATGACAAACTCGGTTTATGGACTGGTAAGTAGGATTGTAATACTGTGTTAAAATAGAAAGACTAAACAATATGCAAAGAATGATCAATTTGGAGGGGAATACGGTTGTTGTAAAATACTGGGGACAACCCAAAGCATGTTTTTGTGTGGAAAAGAATGTCATGTGATAGGTAATAAAAGACAGTGTTATATTTGTGGGGAAATGGGACATGATGCAAAAAATGTAACAAAATGGGACATTTATGGATGGATTGCAAAACTGAAAATAAGAGTAAAGAAAAAGAAAGAGAAGACATTTTAGAAATAGTAGAAATCAAACTAAAATTACACGAGAAAAATACTAAAGAGGACATGGAAGATGTTCTGAAATAAATAATGAAGAAGATGTAAACTGAGAGCTAGTAAAAGAAAAAAAGAATTCTATTTGTTAAAGGGTAAAATACAGAAAAAGAAAATATAAAGGAATCAGTACAAAAGAAAAAAGAAAGGGAATGGATGAAAAGGAATGCATGCTGCTGTCGATTGGAGCTTTGTGTAATGGTTAAGGGGTTTGTCTCATAGACACAAGGTACAGTGTTTGATTCTTACCTTGGGGAAAGAAACTGGCTAGGTTCAGAATGGCCTATTATAAAAGCTAGCTTAGTAATTAGCTATGTACTTATGAAACCATAAATTTAAGTGACAAGGAAAATTAACATTTTAGAGTGCTTTCTGTAAATGTGAATAGTATTATGAATATAGTAAGAAGAATCAGAATTTTGGATTGATGTAATGTATGTGATGTAGATGTAATTATATTATAAGAAACAAGATTTTTAACAAATGAAGAGAGATTACAAACAGAGAAACTATGGGGAGGAAAGATAATCTGGAATTTAGGAAATGGGAGATGTTCTGGAATAACTATATTCTGTAGAAATACGGTAAAGATATTAGATGTAACTTTAGCAAAATGGGAAGATTAACCAATGCAGATTTTAAATTGAAAGAACAAGTGCATAGAATTATAACATTATATGCTTATACTAATTATAAAGAAAGGGAAAGCTTATTTCATCAGATTTTAGACTATGTAGTGATAAATATAAATATTACAATAACAAGAGACTTTAATTGTTGAGAGAAATAAAAAATGTAAAAGAAGAGAAATAGAAAGAACTCCAGAAATGATTATGAGTAGTGTAGTACACCATGTGCAAGAAATGTTTAAAGAAAAAAAAAGAAGGTAGTGAAAAAAACATAGAAAGTAAAAAAAGCAACAGAAAAAGAAAATAAAGATTTGGAAAAGAAGATTTCTTTAAATGAGCTAGCTAAACCCCAAGATTCAGCAAGCTCTGCATGGCGTGCAGGAATAGTGCAAGAGCTGTTGGAGGTAATATGGCCGCTGAGAGATCCAGGAACAAGCTCCCGGTGCATGCACGTGCGCTCCTGCACTATTCCTGCATGGACATAGCTCCTGTATGCTAATTACCCCATTTGCAGGTGGAGACCATGCAAATGAGGTGAATTAGCAATCCAGAAAGCTGGCAGCCATCCATGCAGGAGTAGTGCAACCTGCAGAAATGTATTCGGCTAGTAACTGAATACATTTTTGCAAATTGCAAAACGGAGCCATGACAGCTCCAAATAAAGGGTGTATATAATGTGGAAGGCATGCCAATGGCCAAATATATGGCCATTTCTCATGGAAAATAGGTTCAAAATAAAAAATAACTTTTTTTTTTGGCCAATTTCGGACGTTTAAGCATAGGGCAGCGGTGCACAAATGGGATCGGCCCAAAAATAAAAATAAAACCTTGTAAAAAAGCTTTTTAGGCAAAATCACAATTTTGACATTATAGTCAATGGCAGGCAGAAGACAACAAGGCCACTGAATAGTGGTCGCTAAGGGGGAAGACTCAGTGTTAGACTTCAAACTAGGCATTAGCAGTCAATTCTATGCAAATGAGGGGAATGATACTGAATCACAGATTTCCCCTAATTGCTAGCCTGCACCCAACCGTGTAGGTGCCGGAAAACCATGGTGCAAGCCTAAGAGTTAGCTGACATCATAGAAGGGTGTGTCAGGCATACTGTAAGTGTATTGGAGCTCTGTGGCTCAGGTTTGCCCTTAGCTTAGCAGAGCTAAGAAAGGGGGTGTGTCTGAAACTGCCTAGCAGTGTTTACATTGCCTAAACGGGTGTGCGCGCAGCACAACGGGTTTTAAACAAACAGTGAAAGCGGATAAGTTATATATACTAAACCTAGAGTACTTGATAATAGTTTTCACTCTTACTCACAAACACTGGCTAATCTACAATGTATGTACTGCACCTATGTACTGTGTATGTATTCTACCTATGTTCCAAATTTCAGCTGTACACCACAAATCTATTAATTACCTTTATTTTTAAATTAAGATGTTCTTCTCTCCGCTGTAACTGTTGATGAGATGCATACCATTGTAAAAACATGTCTATTGTAATTTCTGTGTATACTGATCATGTCTAAATATCTAAATGTATCTGTAATTTCTCTATGTGGAGCTTTTCTCCCCAGGCCTCTGCTGAAAAAGGGCCTTTTCGGCTCAGTCAGACACCCCCAGTTAACAAATGTAAAATAAATTAAAAAAAAAATTATACCAGGAAATAGCAGCTCCATTCACATCTGAGCACTGGGTTTGCATAGCGCACCTCGAGGCTTAAACAGAAAGGCAATGGGAAGGGAAAACAGCAGTAGGACAGTAATCAAGGAGAACTAGCATAGCTGGCAGGTGAAATGTATCAGAATCAGCCAAGTACACAGGCAGCAGACCAGACAGCCCAGAACACTACTATAAACTAAGCAAACACCTTCCCTCTGTTTTTTCCCACAAACTCTATACCACCAGTGTACACAAATGGGGAAATTTTACCTAACAAAAACAACAAAATAATAGGGGCTGTTTTTGCTCTCATAAATTAACATGTGGAAGAGGCTGACGGTGGTGAGGATGAGAATGCTGACATCCAACCCACAGTGAGGAGAAGGAGAAGAGTGTACAGACCCAGGGTAACCTATCAGGGGCTACATGAGCTGGAGATAGTGGAGCGCTATAGGGTGGACAGGGACCTCCTACAGCAAATAGTTGAGCTGTGCCACCCATGCCTCACACACAGAACCAACAGGGGGGAACCCAATCCCAGTGGATACCAAGGTATGTGTAGGCTTAAGAATACTAGGCACAGGTACCATTCCAAAAGCCAGATGGGGATATCATGGGGATCTCACAGGCATCAGCATCCAGGGTAGTCCACCAGTTCCTGGATGCCATGTCAGCACATGCCGGTGAGCACATATATTTCCTCAACACCTGTGAGGTGGTGGACCTGTTTGTATTTTATTTTTTGTGGATTCCTTTGTTTGGAGTCTATTTTTGTTTTCCGTTTATCGTTTGGTCGACCTGGACTTTGAGGTGTTGGCGTGGCAAGTCGTGAGCATGGAGGCATTACTTAAGGAACTTACTACTGTGTTGGGCAAGTTGGTTCGGCTTTATGAGGAGGAGAGTGTCAAGGATGATGTTACTCCCATTAACAGCCCTACGGAGACTCAGGTACAGCTGTACACCATGCATTCTCCCAGCGACATAACACTGGGACAAAGGGTTAAACGTATGGCAACTTACAGTGGAGTCGCTGGGCGAAACCAAACTGGTGTTAATATTTCCAATACTGCTGTAGCATCAGCATCGGGTTCAATGGATTACAACACCCAGCAACGCAATATTATTTCCTGGTTGGAAGCTCCTACGTTGGCCATGCACTGTGATTCGTCCGTAGGAGAACACGTGGGTCAAACTAACCAGCAACCTCTTACGCTACGAGAACAAATTTTCAAATATGAGAAAGTATGTACCAAGTATCGTGCAGTCCAGTTGGACAGTTTATTTCTAACTAAATCAAAGGAACTGGGGCAGATACCGATGGGTTTACGTATTTGGAAATTACCCACGGGGATCGATCCTGACTCGGAAGCATACAAGGAATTGATTAAACTATACCAAAGGACAGGTATGGAATTGCTTGATATTATCTTGAGTCACAATGAAGTTAAACTTAAACAGCTTCGCGAAGAAATTGTCAGTCTGAGTCGGTGTGCTTGTGTGGATTAAACAGCTTCCTTTACAACTGTTCGCGGTCTTTGCCTTATTGTCACCCTCATTCTGTGGTGGACCTGTTTGTATTTTATTTTTTGTGGATTCCTTTGTTTGGAGTCTATTTTTGTTTTCCGTTTACCTGTGAGGTGTTGACCAGCAATATGGGTCTCTTCCACCAGATAGCAGAATAGCCTGAGGTAGTCGGTGCTATAGACTGCACGCACATACACATCAAAACACCACCCAGTGAGCGGGGTAAAGTCTACAAAAACCACAAGGGCTTCCCCTCCACAACTGCCAGGTCATGTGTGATGCCCAGGGCATTATAATGAATGTGTGTGCTGGCAGTCCTGGAAGCTATCACAACTCCCACATCTGGCATGTGATACAGCTGTAACAGAGATTTGCCAATGGGGACATCCCATATGGCCACATAGTGGGGGATGCTGGTTACACACTGGAGCCATGGCTGATGACACCCATCAGAAATGCACACAGACCCGAACAAGAACTCCATAATGAGGCACACACACAGACCAGAATTATAACAGAGCATGTGTTTGGGATGCTCAAGTCATGGTTCCGGTGCCTGGACATATTCGGTGGATCCTTGCAGTATTCATCAGCTACATGTACTCAAATTGTTCTGGTATGTGCCATGCTACACAATATGATCCTGCAGAAACAGCTGTAGCAGGAACAGCATGGGGCAGGGCCACACAGCCCCCACCATTGCCAAGGCCTGCACAGGCACAGAGTGACTCGGAGGAGGAACAACCTGATCCTGCCCCTGTAGGCATAAGGAGGCATGCCCAGTATGCCCAGGCCTTTCCAAAGAGGCAACGCATAGCACATACACTGACACGGTAGGAACCCAGGGAATGTCACCTCTCTCTGACTCGCACATACAGTAAAATGGATGCCAAACATGAAACTACCTGTGCTTAACCATGTTTAGGGTGTGTACTATGTGCATCTGACATAGTCAGCCCTCCATCACCATCCTCAATTCTGGCACAGCCACAAGGTAAGTCACTCTCATTATCAATTGCTGAATGGAGTAGTATGATCTGGTACCTGTATCTATGGTATGGATGAGAGCATGTAAGGGAATCAGGTGGCTGAATGGGATGGCAGCAGATAGTAGACACCTATATCGGCAGCATGAAATCCTTAACAAATACTGGTGTCCACATAGTAGGCAGTACTAGACAAGGTGACAAAATCCACAGCAGGACATGTGGTGGGCCAAATGTGTGACCATAGGACACACACATGCATGTCAGTGAGGCTCACATACCCAACAACAGTCTCAGCCAGCAGGACAAGTGTAGACAAACACAAAGAAAGGCTTTGCTAAGGCCTGAAAGTGATGGCAATGGAGAACAGCCTCCCTCCAGACCTACACAGACAGACTATAACAGGTCAGGCAGTGGGATGTTAGTTATGAAGGGTAAGAAGTCTGAAACTGAAATGTAGGTCAGTCAAACTTAAGAACTGTAGTACATTGATATGCCTCTAGTCTGCATGATAGGTCAGAATACAGAATGAAATGGAAGCCAACAGAGTACCTGGAATACCAGTACTCATAGCAAATGTTTAGTTATCAGGTGTGCCCCCCCCCCACAATCCTATGTAGAAATGTAGTACCATGTACGTGTATATATAATAACAGTGGAGCACAGATTACCTGAGCTGGCCATATGTGTAGATATAATAACAATGGAGCACAGATTACCTGAGCTGGCCAAAGTAGCAGGATAGATTGTTGCACATGTACAATATGCAAGGCTTTGTGTGTTAGCTTGTTGTGTGTTGTATATTGTGTGAAAGTGGTCAGCATGTAGGCATGGAGGGTCGAGTCCCAGTGGCCAAGGGCCAGTAGTGTTGATGACAGGGCCAAGTACTCACAACTGCAGTGCCAAACACAATGCATCCCAGCAAGACACAATCCAGCAGTAATCCATAATAATTATTCGGATGTAATATCTGTCACCATCTGAAAGATGGACATGGCATGAATGTGGGCCCAGACATACACACAGTACACAGGTGGAAGTACCCTAGACAGAGAGTGTATCAAATGTTACTGTCAAATGGGCACACGTTTGGAATTGTACATACAGGTTAGCAGCACATTAGTTGTCTGTGTAGTATGGAATACTGATATAGTCTGGCCAAACATTGGCAGACCACAAAAGGCACAGGTATGAAGTACTGAGAAACCACTGATGTCCCTGCACAAGCTAGCATAAGTTGAATGCCCCACATATATCTGTGAGTCAGCTGCAAGTAGCTTCCATAAAACACATGCACCCAGCTCACCCCACCATGAGCCACAGGTACCTCAAAGGTCATAACCCTGCTGTTGGGAATGAGTAGAATATGACCCCCACCTCTGTATGGGAATAGCCACAGAATGCAGCATGCTGAAGAGGTGTCCCATGCAGGTGCATCCCTAGCTGTAAGCAGCACCCTGCCAGCATCCACACCAATGGATCAATAAGGACAGAAACTACTGGCATTAACACCTTGCACACCTACCCTGTCACCCCAGGGGAATACAGTGGCTTGAAACCTGGGACTGTAGGAATGACACAATGCACTGGGCTGCTACAGATGGCCTGCATCACTACCAAATGCCCTACAGTCCTCTGTCAATGGTCTGTGTCAGACCTGTACTGCCAATGTATGTAATCTCATGGACTCCCAAATAACAACATAACACAGTCCACAGAACACAAATGCAAGGCCATGTCGACAAATCCCAGTAGCATGTCCACCATGTCCTACTGTATGAACTGTGGACCAACACCTAAATACTGCTGGGATGAAGTGATAACTATAGGGATACTGATCAGATATCATTTGCATAATGTTTGGAAGAGGATAGAAAAACAGAGGGGGGGGTAGAAGCATGGACTCCATGGAGTGTGTGAAGTCTGAAACTCAGATGTGTGCACATACTATCCCTGCCTGCAACCAAAGGAATGGGTGGCTACAAACCTGCTTGTAAACCACAATGTGAAGGGGTAATGACCAGAAATATGAGCTTTGCCTCTGGGTAACCTGTGTGAATCTGTACAGCTGTGCGGTATGGCCACAGCAGGATATGGCCATTCTGTCACATCAATAGATGTACAAGCATGGGATCCTCAGCCACCAAAGTATCAAGGTGCTGAACCATTTACACAGACCCATCAGCAAGTGTCTGCAACTCCCCCTCCAGAATGGCATGATTGCGCAAGAATAAGAATATGTAGGCTGCAGACCACAATACTGGACACAGCTTTATTCATCTTGTGTTCCCCAGGAAATTACTGCAAGCAAATA
Organism: Protopterus annectens; assembly: GCF_019279795.1. Classification (NCBI taxonomy): domain Eukaryota; kingdom Metazoa; phylum Chordata; order Ceratodontiformes; family Protopteridae; genus Protopterus; species Protopterus annectens. Next base: position 1,148,604,771 of record NC_056725.1, on the reverse strand, counting down.
TGTATACCTGTCATTAGCTGATGACATAAAACATCACAGTGTAAAACAGTACATATGTCTGACTATCTCTGCAAAAACCAAAACCATGTAGCAAAATCAGCACAGACACAATTAGTTACAGTATCCTACTATCCTTTGCCCGTTGCGACCCCATATTGTCAACCGATCTACAGATATCCTGCAGAAGCATGTTGCTATCTGTAGGTGTAGAACAAAAATGCCTGCACTGGAGTACAACCTACCTAGAATGGAGTCACACATTCAGTACAGAAGGTCATACTGGGCATGCTCCCACACTTACAGAAATGAAGCCCATGTCTGGCAACAACAGTGAACTATACATATCTGTCAGTTGCAGATGTTTGTGCACACACTACACATTGCACACCAGTCATGCTTTGCACACACATCGGATAGGAATACACACATATATCCAAGGACAACACACTATAATAGGCCAGACATACACATACATAAATGTGTGGAAGAGAGTGACAGACAGTGACAAAGAGCTTCCCATCATGAGGCCTGTCCCACCCAGCACACATCCAGTTGCTCAGTACCACATGGTGTGCAAATGTCTATTACTGTAGACATTTTCTTCTGGTAGCCCTCATTACTAAAGTGTCTGTGGTGCTTGTGATAACTGTGTAACAAGTCATTATTCATCTAGCAGTTGTATACACGTTCCTGTCAAATATAAACCTGTGTGTGACTGAGTGTTTTGTGTGTGTGTGTGTGTGTGCTTTGAGATGAATGGTTTATGGCTCATTCACACACACTGCACTCCACATTGCCCTACTTTGGCAAGCCTGCTAATGTCGTTCACCTTGAAATACACCTTTGGAGAAGGACTAGCCCTATAACCTCCGTGGTGCATGCTATAACTGTGTAATACTATAGTGTGATGTACTAGTTAGGCAGGATTTCTAGTCCCAGACATGGCAACTGTGAAACTCTGTGTGTGTATAGATCAATGGTTTTGAGGCCATTCACAGTCACTACTCTTTCCATTGCCCTACTCTGGCAAGCCTGCTGACATCATTCACCTTGAAATACACCTTTGGAAAAGGGCTAGCCCTATAAGCTCTATGGCGCATGCTATAACTGCGTTATGCTATAGTGTGATGTACTAGTTAGGTAGGGCTTCTAATCCCAGACATGGAGACTGTATATGTATGGATCAATACTTTTGAGGCCAGTCACAGTCACTACACTTTCCATTGCCCTACTTTGGCAAGCCTGCTGATGTCATTCACCTTAAAATGCACCTTTGGGGAAGTGCTAGCCCTATAAGCTCCACGGCACATGCAATAAAGGCAATACACTGTAGTAGCAATACATAGCTAGGTAGGGGTTTGAATCTCAGTAGTGTCAAGTGTGTGTGTGTGTTTGTCATCAGTATCCTGCATGGAGGTAGTTGTGATTGTGTAATAACAGGACTCATTGGGGGGTGGGTTTTGCAAATGTCATATATGGAGGACTTGCTATATGTCACAATGTCCACCTTACATGGACAGCAGATGTCAAACAGCAGATTAGCTGGTGTAGACAATCCATACCCTTACATGTGACATTATGGATTGGGGAACAATATAGGCAACTCTTGTATTACCCAGAGAACACTCTCCTCCCATATCTCATACACAAACACACTTGGCCAGGCAACAACCACTATGTTGGTAGTTTCCTGTATATTGCCCACAGATAGTAACCATGGTGTGATTGCATCAGACTACAGAGGACATGGCACCCTGTTCCATCCCTACAATAGGCAAATAATTGCTTACAGTGGTCCTTTGCTATGTTCCCCACTGGATGCCTGCAACAACTGTAGAGTCAGCAGATGTAACCCACAAAGTAAATACCATGCCTTATACACATGTCCTGTATGGACAGATACCACTAACACCAGTAAATACCTGTATCATGCTGTCAGTGTAGGTGCAGGATCAACCTCAGTTCCATAGCCAGTTCTCACCACATGAGGTCAAGAATGCTACATCCAATAATAATCTGTCCACACAGCATGCCCCAGATGCCCCAAGTACACTTTCACATGTCACAGAACATGCATGTGGGACATGTGCACAACCATGACACCATCCACGTTATGGAATATAGAACACATACATGGCAAGCATTGCACAGCACTGGCCACCCACAATAGTAACCCAGATGAGTGGATGGTGGATACAATACCCACCTGTGTGGGCCAATACAAGGACTACACTCCTGAACCACACTGCAGACCTTTGTCATGTGGCCTGATGCCAAGGTATACCCTTTTCCTTGCCTTGTACAGCATTCTGGCACAGTCAACGTCTACACACCTGTGAAGCAATGAACCCATGCATGTTACTACTAGCAAATCTGTGTCTGTGTATGTATGTGTGTGTGTGTGTGTGTGTGTGTGTGTGTGTGTGTGTGTGTGTGTGTGTGTGTGTGTGTGTGTGTGTGTGTGTGTGTGTGTGTGTGTGTGTGTGTGTGTGTATATATATATATATATATATGTATATATATATATATATATATATATATATATATATATATATATATATATATATATAGGTTCATAGGTGTGTACTAGGCTAATGGCCCTGCAGCCTTTACAAGCCTAGCCCATAAGATTACCCTGGCATCATAGCACCCAACCTTAGTTCCTAGTGCCTCTGTCGAGTAGAGCCACTGGAGTGATCCCTGGGTTGAATTTTCTATTTGCCTATCCACTCATCAAGATTTCTCTTGAAGAGGGCCAATGAGGTGCTCTGCTTGACATGCATGGGAAGTCTATTCCATAGCATGGGCAGTCTCCGTGTTATGATCCTTTCCCTCCAGCATGTTCTGTTGATTGTGGTAATGAGGTTGAGGTCTCTGGAGCATGTGGTGTGGAGGGATTGGGATTTCTTTAGATGTAGCATTTCTAACAGAGCTGGGTCAGACATGGCTTTGTAAGTCAAGCAGAGATTGCATCTAAGTAGGTGATATGAGACAGAGAATAGTTGGAGTTTTTTGAATATGTCCATATAGGACAAATGTTTATGGCCTAGGATCCTCTTTGTGAGGTACTTTTGTGGCCTCTCCAGTTGTTGCAGGTGTCTAGTGAGGTAATTGCCAAATGGGGTGTTGTACTCAGTGATTGGCCTAATGAGGGAAGAGTAGAGGGAGACGACGACCTCTTTCTTCCTGGATGCAAAACCCTTAGTAATGAGATGTGCCACATAGAAGGACTTTCTGACCACAGTGGCAATGTGGTGGTCAAAACAGAGGTTGCTGTCAACCTGTGTTCCCAGATCTCTTATAACGCCTTCTGTGTTTGGTGGACTACCATCAATGTGGTAATTCAAGGGAACCAGGTTTTTCCCAAAGGGGATGAAGACACATTTTTTTTGCAATTGAGCTTAAGGCCATGGTTCTGACACCAGTCATTGGTCATATACATATATATATATATATATATATATATATATATATATATACAGATAGATCTATATATGACAATAAATATAATGCAATATACAGATGTATATATATATATATATATATATATATATATATATATATATATATATATATATATCCATATCCTTATGTGTAAACATGACTGTTGTATATACCTTCCCAGTATTTATCTATGTGTATATTTAGATATGACAACATAAGTGATTCAACAGTTATATCACTAACAAGTACTACACAATTGTAGAAGTCATCGCAGTTGTTCAATACTATTCAGTATGTGTACTGACAGATATATTGGGAAAAGCAACAACTGCCTTCACAGCTGTGATGGCTTAGTGGTTAGCTGCTGTGACTGTAGTGTACAGGGTCCTGTGTTCAAGGCCTGCATGGGTTGTTTTGGTGGGCAGAACAAGGGGTGTTGGATACAGAGTGGTTAAGGCAGGTTTGAGCAGCTTTAAGCGGATCTGCACGGGTTTGCGCGATGGTAAGTCCTGCTAACATACGGTTAAACAAAAAGGTGCTTAAAGCATGTAGGCCGCGCTTACCAGTGTGCAAATCTGGTTACCATTTATATTTTAGCAATGCTGAAACCTGCTAAGCATGGCTTAGCCCTGGTAACCAGTGGTCACATTTCAGTCTGATAAAATAGCAGGGTAATGACATCTTTAATAAGTCTGTTTAATTCCATGTACATAACATGTGTCTATGTGCTGTCATTACAGTAGCAAGGGGTGTGAGTCTACTGTCTGGGACACCTGGGTATATATGGCTTGTAAACACTCTTTTCCATATGAATGTGTTTCATACATGGGTAGTATCCCAGGTTATATGCAGTCACACTGGCATGTAGTGTATCATTACATTACTACTGTTGACAGTGCATTCCCAAGTAAGACTAGATTACAGATTGTAGTCCTGGAACCAAACACCCCTGCATGCAAAGATGGACTCTGAGTCCTCACTATCGTGTTCTTGGTGTGTGAGCTGTGTGTCATTAAGTATGTGCTACTGGATATTGATCTGACATGTGGATATGAACTGTAGACTACTGTGTGTATGGGACATGTCACTGACGGCTGCTGTCATGTAGTAATGGCATACCTATCAGTGTCAGACATCTAAGTGTCAACACAGTCATCCTACTGCATAACCAGTTGGCTAGCTGATGTCTGTCTGCCCTCTGTACAGATGTGCAGATGTCTGGACTCCATCTTGGCTGCATACAGGCAATCTATGCTTGAGTGACACTGACATCTCTGCCCAGCTGTGTTATGACTGCGACAGCTAGGAATCCACACCCTGTATGCACCTCATGCCATGGATACCTCAACTACACTACCACAGTCAACAGAACATGCTTGGGTACAGGTCTCCAAGACAGACACGATATGTTATGTAATACATGTTGCATACATGTCAACTGGAGCACCTCAGTGGCCCTTTTCAAGAGGCAAGCAGATGATTGGATGTTGCATGTAACTCTCAACCTGAAGATCACCCCTGTGGTATCTGTTGATATATGGCCTGCTGGCATATGGCAGGTGGCATGATACCACTGTACACACATCCCCTACACTTCCCGTCTCTCCATGGACAATAGCCTGGTACACACCTATGAACACCTGCACCGATGGACCCCTGTACTGACAAATGTGTATGTGTGCATTACTGAGAATAACAGTGTCTGTGTGTTTGTAGATCTGTAGTTGATAATACCCTGAGGCCTTTCACACCCAATGCACCCCCCCCCCATTACCATAGTTAGATGTGGCTGCTGCTGTACTGGACATTACATGTACCTTGTTACACTCTTCACCCTAAGGGCTACCTAGGGCTTGCAGTACCAGCACAACACTGTTGTACAAATGTGTTGATAGACATGGGATACCCTCTGAGTTCTGGCAAGTATGTGTATGTGTGCAAGTGTGTATATTTGTAGGATACAGCATTCTGAGGCCACATTCTCCTAATACAATATGCCTTGCCACACAGTATTAGGGATGGTGATGTTGCTTACCATAGAGGAGCCATGACAATGCATCACCCTACTATCCCTGTGGCATGTGCATTAGATGCATATCCCTGTAGTAGCACACTTGGGACAGACAAGGGGTTGTATTGCAATCCTGGTCAATGTGTTTTGGTGGATATGTTAAAGTATTATCATGGGTTTCAGTGCATACAATATCCACTGGAGGGTGTGGGTGCTGGGTATACTGTCTTTACACCATGTTACCCCCAGTACATGTCCCATGTTCCACTGTATGGGGACCACTGTCACCATCAACCATACAAGTAACTGATAACATTATCCAGCCCAGTTATGCATGTGGTGTGTGCAACTTATCTGTAACAGAATGGATACACTGACAAGGTAGTTAGCACTGATAACCCAGGTCTCTCAGATGTGTGTATGACTGTTATGTATTTGTCAATGTGCATATGACAGTATGTCACACTATGTATTGCACATAAACAGCCAGTACATCCCCCAATGTACAGGGCAGGGGTGTTCTTCACATAACATGTAACCTGCAACACACCTCACCCTAAAATCTGTGTGATATGTGCAATTAAGGCCACACACATCAGTAGCACTACATACCTAGGTAGGGGTTCTAGTCCCAGTGTTGCCAAGAGTGTGTGTGTATGTGAAGACATTTAGTTCCGTTTGCAGACTATACATGTCCCAGGAGGTAATCTGTCTGAGAACTGCCTGGCAAATGCTAACACTTCACAGGTATCATCTTGTGGAAATACATTCCATCAATACTAGTGGTAGATGTGTAAATGCCCTCTTCCCCACTGTATAGGTGTACAGTGATACTGGGGTTGGTATATTTAGCTGGGAGTGGCTCTTGTGGACACAACCACCATCATTGCAGTTACTGTTGAGTGTATCCCCCTGCTTAGCTGGCTCTAATACTGTACAGTTCATGTTAACAGGTTAATTAGTGGTCTATTACACTATCTGTGGTTCTATAGCACCTCACACCCTCCAAACGGTAGGGCTGTGCCACAAACACTAGCACACCTATGTTTACCAAGTTGAGGATTGCACTGCATTGGGGAAGGGGACATATACCCTGCCAGTACCATTGTCAATGACATTAAACTAGCAGACTGCTTATTTCCCAATGTGTTGTTTTGCCTATTCTGTCTTGCTGGAATTGCATAGGCTAAAATGGATTCCTTGCACAGGTACATTCATCCAAGTGTACAGTATTCTCTGTGTATTGCATCAACACCAAAGCCTCTGTGTGTGTTATACACAAACATGTGGTGTGTACCACCCAGTACACTTACCATTGTCCACTGAAGAAGGGCTGCTGACATCAGCCACCATGCACTTACCTGTATACTCCCCCAGACCTATCAGCCATGTGGCACATGCAATAACTGTTATACAGACCTGTGACATGTGTTCACCTGTACCAAGGATATGGCACAGCCAAGGTGTCACCACAGTGCCATACCCTTTGTGGGATACAACAGCAGACCATCATCCTGCTGACACATGGACAACTATAACACAAACGGAATACATTATGGATACCACAATCACTCAGTGTTAATAACAGCTATAATGCATCATGGCTGGACAGCTACACTTCCTGACATGTAAGCATTAAACTTTACTACTGACAACATGTTACACAGCATTGCATTGGTACACCATAGTACAATCACCCTGTGCATCAGAACCATATTAGCCTGCCCCTGCATTGATGTTATGGATGACAGGGATGTGGGGTATCATCATATGTACAGGGTGTGTTGTTGATTTGCCAGAAACCTAGGCTGAGCCATACGTTTGACACCATGAGAGTGAGTGAGAGGGTTTGATTATTAATTGGGCTGTTGTGATGTGGTGTGTAGGTATGGGGATGCCCTAGCTGCATCGTTAATGTGTGTGTGCATGCATGCACACATTTCTGCCATGTGGCTGCCCTATACAGGGGTTTGTTGGATAGCTGCAGACCGTACCTGGCAGGGTGTGCAGTTCACCATCTCTGGCAATGGACATGAGAACTCTGCCTGCCAGGAGTTCCACAGGCACCATCAGGTACAATCCACAATATGGTACTCTCCCCTGATGATGACATATGTCCGCTGGATCCAGATCCCTCTTGGGATGAGCCAGGGCCAATGCATGTGGCCTGC
>NC_056725.1:1148283313-1148285813 GCF_019279795.1 Protopterus annectens | reverse complement strand
CTAATGTTTTCTGGGATGGTGTTCAAAATAGTTAAACCTATTCTGAAGAAAGCTTTCTCACACATGCCAAGTATAAATGTTGGCCTGTATAACTGAACACTGTAATTATTTCTAGGAGTAAAGCTCTACCTGAAACAGGTAGCTAGTTGTTTGAACTTAGAGTGATGCAGTTATGATTATTCATGTTATCTAGGTGTATGAATCTCAAGGTATTTTGATCTCACCTGATTAAGCTGAGTTTAGTATTGTGTGCATGGAGACGTATTGTTAAAGGCAAGCAGTATTCCAGTCTGAAGAAGAGTAAATGTATGGCAACATCTCACCTATTCACAGTGGTTAACACATGGGATATTTAGTATGAGACTTAAGATAAGCTGATACCTTGTTGACCTGTGTTTGTATGTGTTGGTAGAATGACAGATTTTGGTCTAAGATTAGTCCTGGATACATTTTTGAGTAATGATAGCAAGTGGGGTGCCCAGATGGTCTGTAATGCTGAAGTCAGGGATGTTGCTTAGTTCTCCAGAGGTACCAAATAGCATCACAGTTTTTCTTTTTTCATATTGAGGGATAGCTTATTTTTTAGAAAGTCATTTGCATAAAGTTTCAAAATCCTTCTGAAGTCTTCTGCTCAGAATGAATCACCTTTCGTTGGATCTGGCCATGGCAATATCTTCTGAGTACATTATATAATTAATCTGAGGCAGATCCCAGGGTAAATCATTAATACAGAATGAAAATAACAGAGGGTCTAGACTTAAACCTTGTGAGGCCTCTGGTGTTATGCTCCCAGTTTGAGAGGCATTGGAAGATCCAGTACCTCAGAAAATTCTTTTTTCAAGATAGTTCTCAAATCAGTGCACCACTTTTATGGAGAAACGTGAGTCTAACAGTTCATTAAGCAGCATAATGGAGTCAGCATTTTCAAAAACCCTCTTAAGATCTAACAAATATGGCTCTTGTACAGTGTTTGTAAAGATGTTTTCTATAAATTGAATACAAAGCTGTTAAGAGTGCTAACGTTAGGACCAAAATCATGTTGACCACCAGTGAGGATGCTATACTGTATTAGGTATTCATGAATTTAATCATATTTTAATGTTTTTAGGAATTGTATTTATTGGTCAGAGGATGACAGCAGGATGAAAGTCATTTGCAGAAATTGGGGAAGGACATTTAGCCAGGGGGAATATGGTATGCTTAAAGCCATAAGGGAGGGCTACTGTTGTAAAGGACATATTGAAAATGTGTGTCAGTGGCTGACTGAGAGTATGGCAGATGATCTTATGCAAAGTGTTAAAATTGGTGTTGTAATCTATGTACATGTTTTCAAGAAGTTTTTTCTATCAGAGTTTTGTTTTTTTTTGGTAATGGCCCTGAAATAGCAGTGTAGTAGCACCAACTTATGAAATGTGCTGTTATGGTAGTAAAAGGAAAGGAACTACCAGGATGTTTAGAAAAAAAGAAGCTAAATACAGTACATCTGAAAACATAAAACAAGTAGTAAGCAGGAATTTAATGTGATGCGTGCATATGGAGACAAGAGGGAAGACTTTGTAACACACGCAGAAATGCAAAATCTTTTGGGTAAACTTTTACATCCCATAATACTGCTGCTGAATTTACCTCATGATGTAATCACTGACCAAGATTTACCCAGGTATAAATAACACTGGAAGTTATAGGGGAAAGATTCAGCCAGATGTACTGCCATAAGTAATTACCCTTAAACAAAAGCATGCAGCATTCAGTGTATATATATATATATATATATATATATATATATATATATATATATATACACACACACACACACACACACACACACACACACACACACACACACACACACACACACACACACACACACACACACACACACACACACACATACACACACACACACACACACACACACACACACACACACACACACACACACACCCTACACACACTCTGAACTGCAGATTAATATAAAAAAAAACACATCTGACACTCCTGACACATCAGTAAGAGTTCATTTACATCCTATGCTCATCATTATTTTTAACTAAAATTTCAATAAACCTGAAATATTTACACTGCTTACTAAAAATTAAAATACAGCTTCAAGACCTAAAAAACAAACAGACATATTCCCCAGTACACTGGCCCACCTAAAATAACCGCAAACAAAAATATTCACTTAATTTATTAAAAAATTAAAGCTAAATATAAAAATATAATCAAGTACACACACATTTTCTATTCACTTTCATGCAAAAAAGTGATTTTGCACACTGTACACAAAATACACATAGACTATCACCTAAAAAGTAAAGATGTCCGCTTAAAATAACGTCCTAGAAACAATACGGCTCTTATTAGAAGAAGCAATATTACCGAAACAAAATAAAAATAAGAGGTTCTAGTTATTTAAATTGAGTAAAAAAATCTAAAAACATAACTAAATTATAAAATGAATACACTGCAACTTAACTCTTACTAAACTATTAAAATT
>NC_056725.1:1148165813-1148280813 GCF_019279795.1 Protopterus annectens | reverse complement strand
TTTTCTTGATCATGTAAAAACTGAATTTATTGCAGGAAGATCTGTTATATATTATTTCAGGAGATATTATGGCTAATAACTGTAATGGGAATGTAGCCATCAATTTCATTGAATCTGTGGTCATGCCTTACTATAGACTGTCTTCAGAATTTAAGGGACTTATAATCAAGAATTAGTGGGCCATTGTGAGGAGTGATCAAGTTTTGAAAGAGAATATAGATTTGGTATTTGATGTATATTTAAAAGAGGTAAGAAGCACTTTTGTACACTGGCATATGTTTGGCTAGTGGGCAAACTAGTTTTAAGGGCTCACACCTGCAACAAGGTATAACAAAAATCTAATGTGGTGCTGTTAGAATGGGAAGATAAAGAGATGTAACAACAAAAGGTAGACTATATCAATGGACAGTGACTGATCAGTTCAGAACTAAAATGCCCATAGCAAGAATTAAAGCAAAAACGAACATCCATTTGAATAGCTATGATGTTATGTACCAAATAATTTTACCTTTAAGCTTTAGTGTAAATGATATCTGAGTGTTAATATATCTGTGGAATGAGGACTTCTGTTAATTGACTTTTGAAAAATTTGGTTTGTTAGAAAGGTTTGTCTGAGATGGGAAGAAAAACAAGAGACCTCACCATGGAAGAATTATAAATTCTTGAATTTTTGGTCTGCAACCTAAAAATAAAATGCATGTACAATTCATAACTGCAAATATTGATGTTTTTGAAATGACACCTTTTTTTACTATTTGTTTGTAAAGATGAGCATATTATAAAACAAAAATGTTGATAAAAAATGTTTGCACTGGGGATAAAAGATGATGCTACCATTGAGTTTTACAGATGGAAAGATGCAGCATGTTTAAAACATAATAACTGTTAATGGAATCAGGATGATTGTAAGATACTGGGGCCAACCAAAGCACTGTTCTTTTCTGTTAAAGCATTTTAGTACAATACTGTGAAAAAAGAAGTTGTAGGCAATCTAGAGAGGAGGGACATACAGAAAAAATGCTGTGAACCAAAGTGCAGGAAATGCAATTTCTTGGAAAACTATTGGTTTGATTGTTTTGTAATAAAGGATGAATGAATAACTGAAGAAAATAATCACTAAGATAGTAAAGAATAGGAAATACACATTGCTATGGGAGAAAATATGGAAGAAATGACAATAGCAAACCAGGATGAAATTGATTTAAATATTGGGGAGAAAGGTGTTATTATTCAAGAAGAAAATGTGTATGAAGTACTGGGAAGTAATGAAGGAGAAAAAGATATTTTTGGGACAGGAGAAGAACAAGAACAACCTAATGAAAAGTCAATAGCATGAAGGGTAAGGCAAAGAAAAAATAAAAATGGAAAAGGAACAGAGAAAGGATAAAAGCTAATGTAAATAATATGAGAAATGAGAACATGGACTAATAGTAATTAAATGATGTAAGATGGTGAAGGCAGAAATGTATATGTTTATTCAACACAATGTGTAAAACAAAGGATAAAAGCAATAAAAATTAGGTTTTATGGATCATAGGATCATAGGAGGTTACTAGGCTAATGGCCCTGGGACCCTTACAAGCCTAGCCAAGAGTTTATCCCCAAAAAGAAACCTCATTCATCACCTGATGCCCCTGTCATTGAGGGATGCAGGTGGAACCCCTGGGACAAATCTGTGGTCTCCCATCCACTCATCATGGTTGCACTTAAAGAGGGTCAGCGAGGTGCTCTGTTTGACATGTATGGGAAGTCTATTCCAGAGATGGGGCAGCTTCTGGGAGACAAGCCTGTCTCTCCAGCAGGTTTTGTTGATGTCACATATTATATTCAGACCTTTCAAGCAGGTAATGGCTGAGGAGTTAGATTTATGGATATGGCGCATCTCTAGTAGGGCAGGATCAGAGATTGCCTTGTAGGTGAGACACAGATCACCCCTGAGCAATCTGTACGACACCGAATAGAGTGATAGTGATTTGAGCCTGTCTCTTTGTGAGGTATTTCAGTGGCCTTTCCAGTTGATGCAGATGTTTGGAGAAGTACATACCAAACAGAGCGTTATACTCAATTATTGATCTAATGAGGGAGTAGTATAGAGAGGTAATAACCTCCTTTTTTCGGGATGCAATCCCTTTACTTATGAGATGAACTAAGTAAAAGGCTTATCTGACCACTGCTGATACATGATGGTCGATTATGAGGTTGTTATCAACCTGAGTGTCCAGGTCTCTCACCACAGGTTGTATGCTTAGGGGATTGCCGTTGATGTGGTAATCAGTAGAGGCCCTGTTTTGCCAAATGGTATGATGATACTTTTTTTGCATTTAGCTTGAGGCCATGACTTTGGCACTAGTCATTAGTTGCTGTGAGACTCTCTTGCAGTATGTCAACATCATTTCGGGAGTCAATGACAGCATCCAACTTACAGTCATCTGCAAACTTGGTCAGCCACAGGCTTTTTGTCTTTGCCCGGACCCTTGAGAAGTAGATGCCAAACAGTAGGGTTCCCAGGACAGATTCCTGGGGAACTCCACTAGTGACAGGTCTGCTATCAGAGGTGGAAGCACCTATTTTGACTTTGAGGGTCCTGTCGGTGAGTCAGTTGTCCACCCACCTGATGAGATAGGGATTTGCACCAAGTTGTGTTAGTTTTTCGATGATGCCTGAGTGGGGGACTGTGTCAAAGGCCTTGGCCAGGTCAAGGCAAGCTGTATGTACTGACTTTCCCTCATGCAGGGCCTTGGTGACAGTGTCAAAGAAGTCAACCAGTTTCAACAGGCAAGATCTGCCCTTGACAAATCCAACCTGGGTGGGGTCAAGTGCTTGGACATTGCCTATATCCTTGTTTATGAGAGCCATAATAATACGCTCCATGGCTTTACAGATCAGACTTGTCAAGCTAATGGGGCGTTAGTTTCTGGGGTCAGTAGTAGCACCTCCTTTGTGCGGGTCTGTATTAGAACATTGAAGTTTCACAACTTCGAATGTTCTAATATCGACCCCTATTCAGCGAACGCTGAAATTAGCGAAGCTGCAGAATACCGAATTTCTTCCTAGGGAAGGAATTCAGTTGGCCGTTCCTGTGGCTTCGCTATGTTCAGCACTGTGGTGGAAAGTTACGAGTCGAGATCAGGTAAGTATGCAATTGTGTGGATGTGAGGGTTAGGGCATGGGGTAAGTGAGTTAGGGTTAGGGCGCGGGTCAGGTAAGTCTGCGATTGTGTGGATGTGAGGGTTAGGGCAGGGTAGGTGAGTTAGGGTAAGGGTGCGGGTGAGGTGAGTGTGCGATAGTGACGGACCTTAGGGTTAGGGTTTGGATTAAGATAAGTGGAAAGCTAGTGGTGTGTGTACAGTTTAGTATAGGGTTAGATGTAGGATTTTAGGTGTATGTGTGTGGATTGCTGTTTGTTTGGTGTGTTTATGTTGTGTGTATGTGTGTTGGAACAGCAAATTTTTTCCCTTGGAAAAAAATTCGCTGTTCTGCATGTTCAATGTTATCAGCATTCGCTGAATAGGGGTCGATAGTAGAACAGTCAACATTTTAAAAAGTCGATGTTCTAATATAGACCCCCTTTGTGCAAGGGGATGACAATGGCAGTTCTCCACTCTGCTGGAAGGAAGCCTGTAGTTAGGCTGTGGTTGAATAGTGTGCTCAATGGTGAAGCCAGTTCTTGCTGGAGGTCCCATGGAAGCTGTGTTCTTTGCCTTAGATAGGACCTTTAGCACTTGATCTACAGAGATGTGAGGTGCAGGACAAGGATCGGGAATGTCAGAGGGCCTTTTGGGGGTGGACAGGGGGGTGAAGTTTGCGCTGAACCTATCTGCTAGCAGGTTGGCTAAGTCAACATGATTGGTGTAAGCGATACTGTTAAGTACTATTTCGGAACAAACCTGGGCTTTGCCATGGAGGTTCCTGACGTAACTGAAGAAGGCTTTGTGCTTTTGTTTCAGAGGTTAGTTTCGATTCATAATTGGCTTTGGAGGTTTTCACTAATGATCTAATTTGCTTGTTGAGGCTAAGGATGGAGTTTTTTCAATTTGGAATATGTTCCTTTTTACCCTTGGACAACAGTTTCTTCCTTTTGTTGTAAAGCCTGTTGATAGAGGATGTCCACCACATGGGTTTGTGTTTTCTTGAGGAACAGGTTTTAGTTCCGTTGGGTATGGCTGAGTCCATGCAGTTGTACAGGTGCTTGTATACTGCATTGGCATACTGTTCAGCATAGTTGTCTGCATCCTATGGGGGGGGGCAGTTGTGTGAAGTTACAGATACCCCCCCTTAGGAGGTTATAGTCAGCTTTTGAGAAGTTTTTTTAGTGTGATTACGGTTAGGAGGGTTGGGAGAATAGAAACTTCAAATGAGACAGTCCGATAATCTGATCTCACCAGGGAAGAGCATACTATGGGAGTGGTATAGCAGTCTCCGATTTGGTGAGAACCATGTCCAGAACGTTATCTCCTCTTGTGGGGGATGAGACAAGATGGTCTAGTGTGTTAGAACTGATGAAGTCAAGGAATCCTTGAGTGCATTAGTGCAGGAATAGTTCACTCAGTCTATGGTGGGGTTCATAGGTTCATAGGTAGGTACTAGGCTATCGGCCCAAGGGCCTACATAAGCCTAGCCAACAAAATTTCCTGGCTTACGCCACCCAAGAAAGTTATTTTCCTGTGCCACTGTCGAGCAGAGACACAGAAGTGATCCCCGGGGTGTATTTCCTGTTTCCCATCCACTCATCAAGATTTTTCTTGAAGAGTGCTAATGAAGAACTTTACTTGACATAGATGGCTAGCATGTTCCAGAGTATGGGAATTCTCTTGGACAAGAATCTATCCCAACAGCATGTCCTGTTTATTGTGGTGGAAGGTTTAGGTCCCTAGAGCATGTAGCTCTGAGGGATTGGGATTTCTTTAGGTGTAGCATGTCCAACAGCTCTGGGTTTGACATAGCTTTATATGTTAGTCATAGATCACCTTGGAGTAGGCGATATGCTACGGAGTAAAGCTGGAGTTTTTTGAGACGGTCAGTGTAGGGCATTTGTTTGAGCCCAGTAATCCTCTTTGTGAGGTACTTCTGTCGCCTTTCCAGCTGCTGCAGATATCTTGAGAGGTACATTCCAAAAGGGACGTTGTACTCTATAATGGGTCTACTGAGTGTTGAGTAGAGGGGAACAATGACCTCTTTTTTCCTGGATGAGAACCCTTTTATGATGAGGTGTGCCATGTAGAAGGACTTCCTGACTACTGTGGCGATGTGACTATCAAAGTAAAGACTACTGTCCACCTGGGTCCCAAGGTCTCTTATCACACATTCAGTGTTAAGTAGATTGCTGCCTATGTGGTAGTTCATGGGTACAGAGTTTTTACCAAAGGGGATGACACTGCACTTTTTGCCATTGAGCTTGAGGCCATGGCTCTGACACCAGGCATCTGTCTCAACGAGGCCCTTCTGTAGGATGTCCACATCATTTGGGGACTTGACTATGGCTCCCAGTTTGCAGTCATCTGCGAACTTCATTATCCAGAGGCCTTCTGTGTTAGCCTGTACTTCAGAGAAGTAGATACCAAACAGGAGAGGTCCCATGACAGAACCCTGTGGTACTCCACTTGTCACTGCTTTGAGGTCAGATTTGGAGTCTGCAACTTTTTCAGTGTGTATTTTGTCAGTGAGCCAGCTGGCAACCCATGTTGTGACGTAGGGATTTATACCTAGGTTAGTGAGTTTAGCTATAATTCCAGAATGGGGGATGGTGTTGAAAGCCTTGGCAAGGTCAAGATAGGCTGTGTGAACCACCTTACCCTCATCTACAGCTTTGGTGACTGCTTCAAAGAAGTCGATCAGGTTCAGGAGGCATGATCTGCCTTTCACAAACCCGAACTGGGCGGGATCCAGAGTTTGGACGTTACCAATGTCTTTGTTTATGAGTTCCATGATGATACGTTCCATGGCCTTGCAGACCAGGCTCATCAGGCTAATAGGTCGATAGTTCCCAGGATCAGTGGTGGCTACCCCGTTTGTGGAGTGGGATAACTGTTGTTGTGCACCATTCAGTGGGCACAAAGCCTGATGTGAGGCTATTATTGAACATGGTGCTTAAGTGGGGAGCCAGTTCATTCTGAAGTTCGTGTAAAACGCAGCCTGGGATGTTGTCCGGTCCCATGGATGCTGTGTTTTTGGCTTTAGAGAGTGCAGCTTTTACCTGCGTAGTTATTACAGGGACTCTGCATTCTTCCTGTATAGATTTGGGCCCTTTAGGGGGTGAGTGGGGGGGTAAAGTTAGCACTGAACCTATCTGCCAGGATGTTGGCAATATCAGTTGGTTCTGTAATTTTCGTGCCGTTGTGCTGTAACTCAGAGCACATCTGGGTGTTGCCATCGAGATTCTTGACATAGCTATAGAATGCTTTGTGGTTGTCCTTAGAATTAGTGGCAATTTTGTTTTCATAGCTAGCTTTGGAGGATCTTATAAGGGATCTCAGCTTCTTACTGAGGCTGACCAGGGAGCTCCTCCACTCATGGGATTTTACTCTCTTTTGCAACAGTTTCTTCCTTCTGTTGTACAGTTTGTTTATGGCAGGGGTAGTTGAAGTCACTAAGGAACAGGGTGTTAGAGGGTACCTTGATGGATTCAAGCAGATCCACATAAGTGGAGTGGGTGTCCTGAGTTATGGAAGGGGATCTATAGCCTGCTATAACTTGGATGGGTGTCTTGCCAACTGTCAGTTGCACCTGGAGTAGTTCCCGTGCATCATACTGGCAAACCAGTCTGGAGGTGTGCTTGTCCTTAATGAAGACAGAGACTCCAAATAGTTATAGTCTGGAGGAAATGAAGAATGTATTGGGAATTTGGGAAAAATGAAGCTACCAAAATACTATCTTTTATAATATTAATACCACAAAGGATGTTTATGTGTGATGTGAGAAAAGAAGAAAGGTGTATAAGATTATTTGCCATCTTTGCATACACAAATATGATGCACAGGACAAAATGTTTGAGAAAAAGACGAGGATTAGGGTTTTAAAACTGTATATTTTTTTAGCTTTAATGCACCCATTCTGGGTTATAATAAGTGAAAAACTGAGATAAAAATGGTGGGAAAGTTGTTATATGAGATATATAAGGAAATATGGAAATAAATAAAAGGTAAAAAAGCAAAGAGTTTATGGAAAGGAAGGAAAATGCAAATAAGGAAGTCATGGAAATTAAAATGGATGAATGTAATGAGGAAAGGAATGGGTAATATATAAAAAAATCATGATATATTTTTTCTGGTATATCCACGGAGTTCTCTAACAAATGATATTAGAAATTCTATTAAGCAAAGAGTTTTATTATGATAAGAATTGTTTGCACAGAATCTTGTTAAGCAAGTTACCTATTTAAGAAATATTGGACTCGGTTACGAGAGACTTGCTCTCAGTGTAAGTGACCACTTGTACTGAGAGCAGGGAAAGAGCAGGTCTTTTGGAATCTTGTTCCCATTGAAGCCTATTTATAGATAGGCCTTACACCAAAGTAATTTAGTTACAGTGAGAGCACGTTTTTTAGAATCAGGACAGACTTGCACGGAGAGTAACTCCTTTGGAATATGGCCCCATGAAATATATATCAATAGAAGAAGTAAAGCATTTTGATTGTATGGTAGAAAAAAACTACAGAACACTGTTTTTATGACATAAAATGAATATGCTTTTCTGGGAAAAGTTTAACAATTAGTATAACTGGGAAGGCTTCAAGGATATGAATATGGAATGATATAATATGATACATATGAGGAAAAGGAGGGTGGAAATTGATAAGTAAGATAAGATATTATTTGTTGTAGTTTGGGTATTGTGGAACAGAAAATGTAAAGGATTATTGTACAATAAAAACAGAAGGGATAAAGACAGAAATAAGAAAACTGTTGTAGAAAAAGCAATGGGGATAGAATCAAATAAGATAGTGGAGGAAAAAGAAAGAAAATTAATTTTATTGTATTAGATCTTTGTTGTACTAAATTTCTTTTTATGTTATTAATGAAAGAATGGTATAAATGGGATGCATGTGGGGTAGCTAATAATGCAAGTAATGTGTAAGTAATGTATATATAAACAAAGCAACCACTATTTTTTTTATAAGTGCCATGGGATCTTTTACATCCTACCACTACCACCAACCAAGACAGATGGGACCTCGGTTTAATGTCTCATCCAAAAGTTGGGATGCCTAAATAAAGAAATGAATAAAATAGCAAAAGTTAGAAAAGTACGACTGGCAAAGTGGAACCCTAGGCAGTAGTCTAGATTGTCTGTACCTTAGAATGGCCATGCTCACAGTTCATTCAGAATACCACAAACCACACAAAAGACACATCATAGTTTCAGAACAAAATCATCACTGACAATCAGGTGGAGCTGATAAATAGTTAATGTTATAATCTTTCTTTGGAAAATTGGTCTTCTCTACTGTGCCCCAGTACAGATGTGTGACACAGTCAAATGATGCAATCACCCCTTCTGCACAGTCAATATGTTCCACACAGGCCAAAACGACCTCTTCTCAAGACACAGGGCAATGCCACCTATCCTGCCTTTCATACTGTTTTCCTTTCCTACTGTAGGATATGCAAATTACTTCTTTTTCAGCATGAAGTTCTCTACAAATCTGTAAAATGTCTGCTACTTGTCCTTCTGGTGATGCTGTGGCAGAGTCAGTCTCTGATCCTCACATATTACCCCACAGAGTTACCATTCTGTTACCAGGCTATGTTACAAGCATGCATTTAAGATTAAATCACCATTATGTGACAAATTATCAGAGAATAAGAGGCATTTTACTCAAAATATAGTCCTTTAAACAGAAGTCAGACTATGTTAAATATACAAGTGTTTAGGAGCTTTTTGCATATACAGTGGCAAACATCATCAGAAGATACAGCTTCAATACAAAGGAATAGATATCATTGAACTAGAATGTTCAGGACATCCTTTGCTTCAGTTTATCAGCTTATACTTCTGAGATAACATTCATTTCAATCAATGACATAAAATGAGCTTTTTTGCAACAACGGTTAGTTTTGTTGTCTTTCTTGTAGGAATCCAGATTGATTCACAGTGCAAAAAGAAGCAGTCATGGTGCAGGTAAGTTCACCCTTGTGGTTAGCCTTTCTGAATGCTTGTCAGTGTTTTCTGAGATACCAGACACTTTTTCTGCAGCAATCTTGGGGAGCAGCTAATACTAATTAGTAATGTACTCTCACACAGATGTGCCAGCAGCTCCAAAAACAATAAACGTCAGCTTGGGGGTAAAGTGAATATCATTAAAAGATGCTGATCAAAAATTCACTTATGGAAGCAGTAATGGTGCAGCTTAGTTCAGCAAAGACATGGAGATGGAGGGGTGTTGATGTGTGTATGTGTGTTGAAGTGTTTGTGAGTGTATGTCTACCTGTCTGTCTTTCTGTGTGCAGGTGTGTCTGTGTGTGTTTGCCTGGGTGGTTGTTCTCAGTGGTCTTGCAGGGAATTAAGAGTCTGAATGTGTGAATATGCTAAAGTGTGCATGTAGATGAATGGGGAGTGATGTTGTGACTATGACTAGCTGTGGCGGCTTTTGGTAATGGGTGAATGTGTTTGTGTGCATGTGTGTACATGCGTATGGGTAAACTGTACTGCACGTTTCACAAAGCAACTATGTGTGTGCATATAGGGGTCCCTTTGTCAGTGTGATGCATGGGCCACTACAGAGAACAGCACCACTGTCAGGTCAAACAGGGCTACAGTTAGCTGGTGAGTAATTCAGAGACATGCAAATGAGTCAATAATGAGGTCTTTTTCATTGCTGCATAGCTGGATCTTATCTCATTTTTTTCCTTGCCACAGTAATCAGCCTACCTGCAGTAAGCAATTACCACAAGTGGTGAGACCCATTTGCGTCAGATATTTTAAATTTATACTTTGTTAGCCTGACTTAACTTAAGAAACATATTTAAATGTAGCACTATATGACAGAAATACATACACAAACAACGTTCTAAGTTAAATTTAGAGAAATGAATGCGTTATTTTAACCATAAGCTAAAATATTATACTTTGATTAAAAGGAATGATGCTGATCATGTCATCAACTGAATATTAAAAACACACTATAACTTTGGTAAAATGCAGCTATAAAACAGATATTCACATTACATTTAAATAATTGCTGACATTTGTACAACAGACTGCCTGTGCATTGTTATGAACGTGCAGTGATAACAGCCAATAGCACTGAAAGATGGAAGATGCAATCAAATGTTTAACGAATGCACAAACTGGTTTATTTCTAATAGAAGCATTACACCAGAAATTGTCAGTGCCATATTTTTCCAAGCTGCATCCAAAATGATAGCATGTAATTTGCCTATGTTTTTCTATATGTGTCTGACTGCCCCTATATATTGATATTGATCTGCCCCTCTTTCATTATGTTCTTTTTCTGTAACTCCCCCCTTCCTTTCTCTCTATATATTATAAGGGGACTCTATCCACACAAAAAGTGATTCTCTGCCTTCCTTCATCCTGTACATTACAGATTGTCACTCCCCGTGCCCATCTACTCACTGCCTTTTGTTTGTACTTTACACTGCTTTCCTTCCCTTTTATGCACTTGAAAGACACCCATGTATGCAGGCAACACAACAATGCAGTTCAAGTATTGAAAAGCCAATTGCACTTCTGACTAATAGCCTGCTGAGGGACATGCTATCACACACAGCACAGCCTGTAGATTTACTGCTTAGTTCAGAGATGCAGAAGTCTGTAAAGTAATGTTTTAGTTGATGCAAATTTTGAGCAAGATGGTACCCAACCATTCACTGACCTATGTCAGTTTGGGTACTTGTTTCATTGCATGGATATGATCATCTGCATATTTGATGTGGTGCTCACCTATGTACAAGGAATTCCCAATACTATTCTAGCATGTCCAAAGGTCAGTTGTCAATCTCCTCTGCGGTCCAGCTGGTGAATCTGGGAATCTTGAGGCAATGTTACAACTGCCTCATGTACACAGACAACACTCTCCTCCTCCCAACAAATTCCAACACATGTGAGAGATGCAACCATATAGCCAAACTGGAGGCTAAGCTCTCTCAACTCAGTACTGGCGTAACCAGTCAGGAGGAGAAGGAAACCACACTCACTACAATTCCAGTCTCACATAGACCTACCATGACAACAAACCAAACACATAAACACACAAAAACATACTCGGAGGCTCTAAATAAAAATCTGCCTAAGCAGCAGAGACCTCCAAAGCAGACACCCAAGCAACCGCTACCCCAAAACAAAACACGTGCAACACATAGCTCACAAAGCCAGTGTGCCGAACAGTCACAGCCCTTAAGGCTAAACAACACACCTGATACACTTGTAATAGGTGACTCTATGATCAGGCACACTGATGTCCCACTCACCAGGCTGAACAAGGAGAAGGTCACGGTGAGCTGCCTGTTGGGCGCTAGGATCTGCCACATAAAACAAGCACTCAGGTCACTCCAAGGCAAGTACAAATATGACTCAGTCATTGTCCATGCTAGTGTAAATGACCTGAGACATACCTCCCTGGACTACATGAAAAGAGACATAGAGGAGCTCTCTGAGCATGTAGCCCAGGCCGGTATGACCCTGACCTTGAGTAGCATCTTACCCTCACCAAGAATGATGCCACAATATGAAGACAAGATGATCAATTTCAACAATTGGCTTAAGTATTGGTGTCACTCAAAGGGGATCCAATACCTGTCAGCCTGGGATGACATGCTCGACAAGCCACAATGCTTTGCTATGGACGGCTTGCACCTCTCACCCCTGGGCTTTTGGATATTGGCAAAGGCTCTTGCTACCCCCATAGTGCCTTTTTTAAGCAAGGCTCAAAAGACAAACCCACCTCCATAGGTATCACAAGGGATAAGAAACTAAGAGTAATGCTACTCAATGCCAGAAGTCTAAACCTCAAGTTGCACGCACTCAAAACTCTCCTTAGCATGGAGAACATCGATATCTGTGCAGTAACAGAAACCTGGTTCAAGGCTCCTGAGAGCACCCCAGCACTACCAGGTTATACCTCATACCATGCTTTTTGGCCCCAAAACTTGGACCGAACCACAAAAGGATGGGGAGTATCAATATTCGTCAAAGATATCCACACCTCCAGGTTGGTGGCACAGCACGAAGCATCAGAGACTATCCATGTGCAACTAACAGTGGGTAAAACTGCCTTCCAGTTTATAGCCTGCTACAGACCACCCTCCCAAACCCAGGAACCCCACTCGGCCTTCCTGAGAACACTGGAAAATATGAAGGTCTCTCCAAACACCATTATATTGGGTGACTTCAACTGCCCAAACATAGACTGGGAGCATTACTCTAGCTCCAACACCCTAGCTCAAAGGTTCCTAGAATTTATAAACTCAAATGCTATGGAACAACTTGTTACCACTCCCACAAGAGGGAAAACATACTGGACCTGATCATCACCAACATGGGGACTCTATGCTCCAGACCAGAAGTGTATCCCTCACTGGTAAGATCAGACCATAAACTAATCTGACTGGATATTCACATCCCGACCCCACCCCCTGCCCAGAAAACCACAGTGAAAAACTTCTCTAAAGCAAATTTCACACTCCTCAAAACTGAGGTGGAATCCTTCAAAGCCCCCGGGCCTGTGGAAAATACGGCCCAGACTGCAGAATCCTTTATAAACGCATTCTATGAACACCTTCAGGAATGCATGGATCATGCAATCCCAAATAAAACCAAGACCCAATCCTCCAAAGGCAGACATCCTGTCTGGTGGACCCCAGCCATAAACAAACTATACAATAGAAGGAGGAAGCTACTACATGATAGAGCAAAATCCCAAAAAGGGAAGGCATCTCTGATCAGTATTAGCAAAAAACTATGGGCACTCATAAAATCGTCTAAGGCCAGCTTCGAGAGAAAAATTGCACAGGACACTAAGGATAATCACAAGGCTTTCTTTAGTTATGTTAGGAACCTGGGTGGAAATTCCCAGATATGCTCAGAATTAGTCCAAAATGACAAAAAATACACTGAACTCACAGACATTGCCAACATCCTAGCTGACAGGTTCAGCACAAACTTCTCCCCCCCTCCCCACCAAAAGGGTAAATATCTATCCCAGCAGAGTGCTGCCCCCCTGACATCTCAGATGCTCAGGTAAGAGCCGCCCTCTCCAAAGCAAAAAACACAGCATCAATGGTACCAGACGGTGTCCCGGGCTGTGTCCTACATGAACTCCAAGAAGAGCTAAACCCAAACATGAAACTATTGTTCAATCTCAGCCTTACTACAGGATATGTACCCAAAGAGTGGCGTACAGCAACAGTGGTCCCTCTCCACAAAGGTGGTGCCTCAACGGATCCTGGAAACTATCGCCCCATAAGCCTGACTAGCTTGGTCTGCAAAGCTATGGAAAGGATCATCATGGACCTCATAATTAAAGATATTGGGGACCTACAGACACTGGATCCTACCCAGTTCGGCTTTGTTAAGGGCAGATCCTGCCTCTTAAACCTGGTCAATTTCTTTGAAACAGTCACCAAGGCCATTGACGAGGGTTAGGTGGTCCACACAGCCTACCTGGACCTCGCAAAAGCCTTCGATACAATACCCCACTCGGGCATTATAGATAAGCTCACCAGCTTAAATATAAACCCCTATGTCACCAGATGGGTTGCAAACTGGCTTAAGGACAGAACCCACATGGTTAGAATTGCTGGAGCCATGTCAGACTCCAAACCAGTTACAAGTGGCATCCCACAAGGCTCAGTCCTGGGACCTCTCTTGTTCGGTATATATTTCTCAGAGGTACAGGCCAACACGGAAGGACTGTGGCTGACCAAGTTCGCAGATGACTGCAAACTGGGCGCTATAATCGACTCTCCAACCGACACAAGCATCCTCCAAAAGGGCCTCATAGAAACAGACAACTGGTGCCAGAGCCATGGCCTCAAGCTAAACACCAAAAAGTGTATCGTCATCCCCTTTGGCAAAAACAAAGTGCCCACAAATTACCACATAGGTGGTAATCCATTAAGTACAGAAGAAGTAATTAGGGACCTGGGGACCCAAGTTGATAGCAATCTCTCATTTGACAGCCACATGGCCAAAGTGGTTAGAAAAACATTTTATGTAGCCCACCAAATCATGAAGGGATTCACATCTAGATCAGGGGAGGTCATCGTGCCTCTTTACTCATCCCTCATCAGGCCCATAATTGAGTACAATTCCCCTTTTGGGATGTACCTTACCAGACACCTGCAGCAACTGGAAAGACCCCAAAAGTACCTCACCAAGAGGATCAAAGGGCTCAAACAGATGCCATATGCTGCCCGGTTAAAGAAACTCCAGCTCTACTCAGTGGCATACCGCCTGCTCAGAGGCGATCTGTGCCTGACGTATAAAGCCATGTCCAACCCGGAATTAATGGACATGCTGCACCTCAGAAAATCCAAATCCCATCGAGCTACGTGCTCGAGAGTCTTGAACCTCAGCACTAAAATAAATAGGACATGCTGGAGGGACAGATTCATAACCCAGAGGCTCCCTTCACTCTGGAATAAAATCCCGGTCCAGGTTAGACAGAGTCCCTCATTGACTCTCTTCAAGAGGAATCTTGATAAGTGGATGGGAGATCATAGGTTTACCCCGGGTATCACTTCTGTGTCACTGTTAGAGAGAGGCACAGTATACTAACCTCGAAAAAGGGCATAGCAAAATTAATTTAAAATGGGTGGCGAAAGCCAAACATACTCTGGCTAGGCTTATAAATGCCCTAGGGCAGATAGCCTAGTATGAACCTATGAACCTATGAACAACAGAACACAGCTACCTGCATGAAACCACTGCTTATCTCACTTTAGATATATAATTAAAACATACACAGCCACACAGTATCACCAAGCTGCAAAAGGCTTGCACAGGTATGCATGCAGCTCTATGAATCTCACACAGAGTATGTTTATGCCAAGTGCTTACACTCTTTAATTGTTAAAAAAAGTTATTTCAAACAGTTTCCATCCAGATAAAGTATGTGTTGAATGGAAGAATGTAAACCATACATAGGACAAAAATAAATCACACTGTCTTGATCTTATTTCGGTGCACTGTTTGTTTTATTTTCATTCTGCGGACTCCATACCATTGAGCCTCTCACTATTTGGTAATTCAGCATTACTGTTTAAAGTGAGAAGACCTGATATACACAGCTAATATACCTTAGAATTGTACAGCTGCATAGATCTTGCTGCAATATGGCCTGGAAAATGAACTAAAAAAACACAATGGTTGTAAGCAATTATGTAGTTATCTCCTTGATATGGCACCTCTAAAAATGAGTGCTGGACCAACATGTTGCCATAGTAGAGATCATCAGACTGGGAATACTGTATCCAACAAAAGCAGGAAAATCTTCCTTATAGCTATGCACTTCCAAAGTACTGATATGGTGGAGATGTTTAACTCTACAGTGAAGACCAGTTTGAGAACTTTTGTAGACCAGTTTATGAGAGTAGGACAAATATTTGACCCATGTTCTCTTTGAATACAGGTTGGTGCCCCAGGAATTAAATTTTTTTTCACCATTTGAGCTACTGTATAATCACAGGGTAAAGTGGTCACTAGACTTAATACATGACAAGTGAGAAGGTGAGTGTGCGTCCCAGAAGGAGTCTGTTGTGGAGTATATCTAAAACCTCAGGGCTGTGCTTAACGAGATCATGGGGATGGAATAAGAGTATTAGGTGCAGGCACAACAGCAGCAAAAGACCTGGTAAAATAAGACAGCCAGAGCCAGAGAGCATTCTGTAGAGCAACAGCTGATTGGACTTATTCCTATGAGACAGAGCAAGCTGTAGGCAGCCTCAGGGGGCTCTTTCACCATTACAAAAAAGTGAGAGGTGCCAAATACATGATAGTCTTGCCAGGCAGAAGGCAGGGACACAAACTTTACCATATTAACATGACAAACCCTTATCATGAGAGAGGGGCCCTAGTACTTCCTATCTGCAGTGAGTTATAGAAGGACTCAGAGGGGGATCTGGAAGTAGACCTCTGTGATACTCAGTCTGACACCTTGATACATAGGGTGGCCTTCTCCCCGGAACTACCCCTAAACAGGTTCAGAAAATCTGAACAATTTCTGCAGGAATTTGTAGATATATTTACTGGAAGGCCAGAGTGTACCTGCCTGGTCAAACAAAACATAGACACAAGACTTCTGCAACCTTTCAAACAAGCACCTTACAAAATGACTGAAAGAGTTAAACAAACTCTAAATGAGGAACTGAAGGACATTTTGAAAAGGGGTGTAATCCAGGATTCCAGTCATCCCTAGACCTCATCAGTGCTTCTGGTGCCAAACAAGGTGGCATCATGTGGTTCTGTGCAGACTTCAGTAAACTGAATAGTCAAATGGCGTCAGAAGTGTACCCCATGCACAGGGCAGATGAAACCTTGGAGCAGATGAGTGAGCCTAAATATCTAACAACTTCTGACTTATCCAAGACTTATTGTCAGGTACCCCTGACAGGTGCAGCTAGGGAGAGGTCAGTGTTTGTGACACCATTTGAGTTGTACAATTTCCCAAAATGCCCAATGGTATGAAGAATGTCCCAGCAACCCTTCAGAGGCGGGTAAATCACATTCTAGTAGGAGATGGAAATTATGCACTTGATTACCTGGAATACATTTCTATCAATATCCAGTCCTGAGCAGAATATGTGAAACTTCTCAGGGGGAGTGCTGGTCAAACTACAAAGGGCAGGGCTGTGCCTTAAATCAGATATACCTGTTACTCAAGCTGTGCTGAGAGATTGACTTACTACCTGCTGTGATATTCAGAAAAGATAAGTGTTCATTCTCATTTTCGTCTGCACTTTTGATTTAATATCTCTGTAATTACTATAATTGCATTTTTTATTTAATTATTAAATTGTAAACTGCTTTTTCATACTGAGACTTGTATTTTCTCTTTGTGAGTGTTCTTTCTATGCATTTAAAGTGAGGGTTCTGTGTTCTGTTCAGGTGGCATAATCTTGATAGAGGCCTGCTGTTGTCCAGGCCTGGTAGTTGTATTTTCTGTTTGTGAGTGCTCTATCCATGCTTTTCTGTGCATTTTTGAATTTTTGAGGTTTCTCTGTTCTAGTCTAGTCTGTTTGCAGTTAAAAGCATTCTCTAGAGTCTGCTTTCTCCTTGATCTGTTTAAAACTTTCATTTAGTGGCTACAGCTAGTAGCTGTAATAGTTTTAGTTTCCCACCCACCCTGCCTATTGTTGTGGTGTTCTTATACCTGGTGGGTTTGCAGTTGCCCGCCCATACTGTATATTTGATCTGGGACACTCCTCCCAGTCTAATGTCATTAGTTCATTCAATCTAATAGAGAGAGAACATTTGTGAAGGCCAACCCACTCAAATTCTTAACCTTGAATTAACTTCTGTTCCAGCTTTCTCCATTTCCACTTTACTGAAAAAATTCTAAGTTTGTTTCCCCCCTTTCCTCTAACAAGTCTAGTCCAGATACAGGTTTTCTGTATCCAGGGCTGTTTGTAAGCTCCTGAGCCCCCCCCCCCCCCCGCTTAACTAGGGTTAAACTATTCCCGGCGCCATAAAGTCAGCTCTTCAAATTTTTCCTTACAACTAGCCAGCTTTTTAGTTTTAACACTCAAATCTGTTTCTGTGAGCTCAGCACTTGTTCAGAACTCGTTGTAAGCACTAAATAAGCTACAAATTACTACAGCACTCAATTTTCCTCACTTGTCTAGAGGAAAACAGTTTTTAGTACTTAATAAATAAGCACCTATCCAGGCATGTCTATAGTCAGGGAAACTGATGTTCCGCTCAGCAGGCTAAACAAGGAGAAAGTTACTGTCTGCTGCCTGTCAGGTGCCAAGATCCACCACATAATGCACGCACTCAGGTTACTCCACAACAAGTACAAATATGACTCTTTCATTGTCCAGGTTGGTGTGAATGACCTGAGACATGCCTCCCTGGACTACATGAAAAAAGACATTGAGGAGCTCTCTGATCTTGTAGCCCAGGCAGGTATGACCCTAGCCCTGAGTAGCATCCTGCCATCACCCAGAATGACACCACAGTACAAGGACAAAATGATTGACTTCAACAATTGGCTAAGCTTCTGGTGTCATTTAAAGAGAATCCAGTATCTGTTTGCCTGGGATGACATGATCGACAGACCACGATGCTTTGCCAGAGATGGCATGGACCTGTCACCCTTGGTATTCCGGATACTGGCAAAGGCTCTTGCCACCCCTATAGTGCCTTTTTTAGGCAAGGTTCAAATGACAAATTCACCACCATAACAGGTACAAGCAAGCAAAATCTGAGGGTAATGCTATTCAATGCTAGAAGTCTAAACCTCAAAATGCACTCACTCGAGGCACTCCTTAAAATGCAGAGCATCGACATCTGTGCAGTGACAGAGACCTGGTTCAAAGCTCCAGAGAGCACCCCTGCATTACCAGGCTATAATTCATACCACATCTTTCAGCCACCTAACCTGGACCAAAACACTAAAGGCAGAGGCGTGTCCATATTCATTAAGGATGTACACACCTCCAAGCTAGTTGCTCAGCATAATGCATCCGAGATTATCTGAGTGCAACTAACTCTGGGCAAGACCGCAATCCAAATTGTAGCTTGCTACAGACCATCCACCATGCCCCAGGATTCCCACTCCTCTTTTCTTGATACACTGGAAGATCCAACCACAAGCTAATCACCCTGGACATCCACATCCTGCCCCCACCCCCATTAGGGAAACAACCGTAAAAAATTTCTCCAAAGCCAACTTCATGCTTCTTAAGACAGAAGTGGCAAACTGCACTACACCCATGCATATGGACAATAGAGGTACGACTGCTGAATCCTACAAAAATGCACTTTATAAGCACTTACACGAGTGCATGAATCATGCTATCCCTAACAGAACCAAGATGCTATCCTTCAAAAAAAGGAAGCCAATCTGGTGGTTTTCTGCCATAAACAAACTCTACAACAGAAGAAAGAAACTGTTGCAAAAAAAAGAGTAAAATCCCATGATTGGAGGACCTCCCTGGTCAGCCTCAGTAAGAAGCTGAGATCCCTCATAAAATCCTCCAAAGCTAGTTATGAAAACAAAATCGATACTGATTCTAAAGACAACCACAAAACATTCTATAGCTATGTCAAGAATCTCAATGGCAACACTCAGATCTGCTCTGAGTTACAGCACAATGACACTAAATATACAGAACCAACTGCTATTGCTAACATCCTGGCAGATAGGTTCAGTGCTAACTTTACCCCCTCTCACCCCCTAAAGGGCCCATCTCTATACCGGAAGAATGCAAAGTTCCTGTAATCATGGCTGCACAGGTAAAAACCTCACTCTCCAAAGCCAAGAACACAGCATCCATGGGACCTGACCACATCCCAGGCTGCATTCTACACAAACTACAGAATGAAATGGCACCCCCACCTAAGTACAATGTTCAATCATAGCCTCACCTCAGGCTTTGTGCCCACTGAATGGTGCACTGCAACGGTTATCCCACTCCACAAAGGGGGAGCCAGGACAGATCCCAGGAACTACCGCCCATTAAACTGATGAGCCTGGTCTGCAAGGCCATGGAATGTATCATCATGGAAATCATAAACAAAGACATTGGTATTCTCCAAACTCTGGACTCCACACAGTTCGGGTTTGAAAAAGGCAGATCATGTCTCCTAAACCTGATTGACTTCTTTGAAGTAGTCACAAAAGCCATAGATGAGGGTAAGATGGTTCACACAGCCTATCTAGATCTCGCCAAGGCTTTCAACACCATCCCCCACTCTGGAATTATAGATAAACTCACTAAACTAGGTCACAAGATGGGTTGCCAACTGGCTTACTGACAGAACCCACACTGTGAAAGTAGTGGACTCTAAATCCAACTTCAGACCAGTGACAAGTGGAGTATCACAGGGTTCAGTCCTGGGTCCTCTCCTGTTTGTTATCTACTTTTCCGAAGTACAGGCTAACATAGAAGGTCTTTGGCTAACTAAGTTCACAGATGACTGCAAACTAGGAGCCATAATCAAAACTCCTAATGATGTGGACATCCTACAAAAGGGTCTCACTGAGACAGATGCCTGGTGTCAAAGCCATGGCCTCAGGCTCAATGCAAAAAAGTGCATTGTCATCCCCTTTGGTAAAAACTCCGTACCCATGAACTACCACATAGGCGGTAGTCTACGTAACACTGAAAGCATGATAAGAGACCTTGGGACACAGGTGGACAGTAGTCTCTCCTGTGATAATCACATTGCCACAGTGGTCAGGAAATGCTTCTCCACAGCACACCTCATCACAAAAGGTTTCTCATCCAGAAAAAAAAGAGGTCATTGTTCCCCTCTACTCATCACTCATTAGACCCATTATAGAGTACAACACCCCTTTTGGTATGTACCTCACAAGACATCTACAACAATTGGAAAAGCCGCAGAAATACCTCACAAAGAAGATTACTGGCCTCAAACAGATGCCCTACGCAGACCGCCTCAAAAAACTCCAGCTTTACTCTGTCGCATATTGCCTACTCAGAGGCGATCTCTGCCTAACATACAAAGCTATGTCAAGCCCAGAGCTGTTGAACATACTCCACTTAAAGAAATCCCATTCCCTCCAAGCTACATGCTCTGGGGACCTACACCATGTCACCACAATAAACAGAATATGCTGGAGGGATAGATTCCTGTTCCAGAGACTTCCCATACCCTGGAACAGACTACCTATCTATGTCAAACAGAGCTCCTCATTAGCACTCTTCAAGAATAATCTTGATGATTGGATGGGAAATAGGAAATTCACCCTAGGGATCACTTTTGTGGCTCTGCTTGACAGGGGCACAGGAAAATAATTTTCTTGGGTGGTGAAAGCCAAGGTACCTTTTAGGCTAGACTTATATAGGCCCTAGGGCCATTAGCCTAGTACCTGCCTATGAACCTATGATAAGTGTCGTATGGTTTTGGCATAGGTATCTTATCTGCATCACAGAGTGGGTGGTAGAAAGATTAGTCATGGCTTTTCAGGCATGTCCCACCACTACAACCAAGAAACACGTATGTGCATTCTTAGAGATAGCAAAGTTCTATAGGAAATTAATTTCTCAGTATAGCATAATAGCTAATCCTCCTCTGAATCTTACCAGGAAAAATAGATCAGAAAATGTTGCCTGTACACCAGCATGTCAACAGGCATTTAAAAAGCTCAAGGAGGCTCTTAGTAGATCCATGTTCTAACCAGTCTTTACCAGAGTCAAGAATTCATGTCAGAAGAAGATACATCTAACTGTCAGGTAGGGGCTGTACTTAAATAACAAGTAGATACTTCTAACTGTGGGGTAGGGGCTGTACTTAAATAACAACTAGATACTTCTAACTGTGGGGTGGGGGGGTGGTACTTAAATAACAAGGAAATACTTCTAACTGTGAGGTAGGGGCTGTACTTAAATAACAAGGAGATACTACTAACTGTGGGGTGGGGGCTGTACTTAAATAACAAGTAGATACTTCTAACTGTGGGGTGGGGGCTGTACTTAACTAACAAGGAGAGACTTCTAAATGTGGGGAAGGGGTAGTACTTAAATAACAAGTAGATACTTCTAACTGTGGGGTGGGGGCTGTACTTAAATAACAAGGAAATACTTCTAACTGTGAGGTAGGGGCTGTACTTAAATAACAAGGAGATACTTCTAACTGTGGGGTGGGGGCTGTCCTTAAATAAGGAGTAGATACTTCTAACTGTGGGGTGGGGGCTGTACTTAAATAACAAGGAGATACTTCTAACTGTGGGGTGGGGGCTGTACTTAAATAACAAGGAGATACTTCTAACTGTGGGGTAGGGGGTGTACTTAAATAACAAGGAGACACTTCTAACTGTGAGGTAGGGGCTGTACTTAAATAACAAGGAGATACTTCTAACTGTGGGGTGGGGGCTGTACTTAAATAACAAGGAGATACTTCTAACTGTGAGGTAGGGGCTGTACTTAAATAACAAGGAGATACTTCTAACTGTGGGGTGGGGGCTGTACTTAAATAACAAGGAGATACTTCTACCTGTGGGGTAGGGGCTTTTCTTAAATAAGTAGATACTTCTATGTGTGTGGTAGGGGCTGTACTTAAATAACAAGTAGATACTTCTAATTTGGGGTAGGGGCTGTACTTAAATAATAAGTCAATACTTATAACTGTGGGGTAGGGGCTGTACTTAAATAACAAGTAGATACTTCTTACTGTGCAGTGGGGGCTGTACTTAAATAACAAGTAGATACTTCTAACTGTGGGGTGGGGGGCTGTACTTAAATAACAAGTCGAGACTTCTAACTGTGGGGTAGGGGGTGTACTTAAATAACAAGTAGATACTTTAACTGTGGGGTGGGGGCTGTACTTAAATACCAAGGAGATACTTCTAACTGTGCGGTGGGGGGCTGTACTTAAATAATAATTTGATATTTCTAACTGTGGGGTGGGGGCTGTACTTAAATAATGAGTAGATACTTCTAACTGTGGGGTAGGGGGTGTACTTAAATAACAAGTAGATACTTCTAACTGTGGGGTAGGGGGTGTACTTAAATAACAAGTAGATACTTCTAACTGTGGGGTGAGGGCTGTACTTAAATAACAAGTAGATACTTCTAACTGTGTGGTGAGGGGCTGTACTTAAATAACAAGTCGATACTTCTAACTGTGGGGTAGGGGGTGTACTTAAATAACAAGTAGATACTTCTAACTGTGGGGCAGGGGCTGTAATTAAATAACAAGTCGATACTTTTAACTGTGGGGTGGGGGCTGTACTTAAATAACAAGGAGATACTTCTATCTGTGGGGTAGGGGCTGTACTTTAATAGCAAGTAGATACTTCTAACTGTGGGGTGGGGGGCTGTACTTAAATAACAAGTCGATACTTCTAACTGTAGGGTGGGGGGCTGTACTTAAATAACAAGTCAATACTTCTAACTGTGGGGTAGGGGGTGTACTTAAATAACAAGTAGATACTTCTAACTGTGGGGTAGAGGTTGTACTTAACAATTAGATAGTTCTTACTGTGGGTAAGGGGCTGTACTTAAATAACAAGTAGATGCTTCTAACTGTGGGGTGGGGCTGTACTTAAATAACAAGGAGATACTTCTAACTGTGGGGTGGGGGCTGTCCTTAAATAAGGAGTAGATACTTCTAACTGTGGGGTGGGGGCTGTACTTAAATAACAAGGAGATACTTCTAACTGTGGGGTGGGGGCTGTGCTTAAATAACAAATAGATACTTCTAACTGTGGGGTGGGGGCTGTACTTAAATAACAAGGAGATACTTCTAACTGTGAGGTGGGGGCTGTACTTAAATAGCAAGCAGATACTTCTAACTGTGGGGTGGGGGCTGTACTTAAATAACAAGTAGATAATTCTAACTGTGGGGTGGGGGCTGTACTTAAATAACAAGTAGATACTTCTAACTGTGGGGTAGGGGGTGTACTTAAATAACAAGGAGATACTTCTAACTGTGGGGTAGGGGGTGTACTTAAATAACAAGTAGATACTTCTAGCTGTGGGGTAGGGGCTGTACTTAAATAACAAGTAGATATTTCTAACTGTAGGGTGCGGGGCTGTACTTAAGTCGATACTTCTAACTGTGGGGTAGGGGGTGTACTTAAATAACAAGTAGATACTTCTCTGTGGGGTAGGGGGTGTACTTAAATAACAAGTAGATACTTCTAACTGTGGTGTAGAGGGTGTACTTAACAAGTAGATACTTCTTACTGTGGGGTAGGGGCTGTACTTTAATAGCAAGTAGATACTTCTTACTGTGGGGTGGGGGGTTGTACTTAAAAAATGAGTAGATGCTTCTAACTGTGGGTTGGGGGGCTGTACTTAAATAAGTAGATACTTCTAACTGTAGGTAAGGGGCTGTACTTAAATAACAAGTAGATACTTCTAACTGTGTGGTGGGGGGTTTGTACATAAATAACAAGTTGATACTTCTAACTGTGGGGTGGGGGCTGTAGATAAATAGCAAGTAGATACTTCTAACTGTGCGGTAGGGGCAGTACTTAATGAGTAGATACTTCTAACTGTGGGGTGCGGGTTGTACTTAAATAGCAAGTAGATACACTTAACTGTCAGGTAGGGGCTGTAATAACAAGTAGATACTTGTAATTGTGTGGTGGGGGGCTGTACTTATATAACAAGTAGATACCTTTAACTGTCGGATAGAGGCTGTACTTAATGAGTAGATACTTCTAACTGTGGGGTGGGGGCTGTACTTAAATTACAAGTAGATACTTCTATCTGTGGGGTGGGGTGGTACTTAAATAACAAGGAGATACTTCTAACTGTGGGGTAGGGGGTGTACTTAAATAACAAGTAGATACTTCTAACTGTGGGGTAGGGGGTGTACTTAAATAACAAGTAGATACTTCAAACTGTAGGGTGGGGGGTGTACTTAAATAACAAGTCGATACTTCTAACTGTGGGGTAGGGGGTGTACTTAAATAACAAGGAGATACTTCTAACTGTGGGGTGGGGGCTGTACTTAAATAACAAGTAGATACTTCTAACTGTGGGGTGGGGGCTGTACTTAAATAACAAGTAGATACTTCTAACTGTGGGGTGGGGGCTGTACTTAAATAACAAGGAGATACTTCTAACTGTGAGGTAGGGGCTGTACTTAAATAACAAGGAGATACTTCTAACTGTGGGGTAGGGGCTGTACTTAAATAATGAGTAGATACTTTAATTGTGGGGTGGGGGCTGTACTTAAATAACAAGGAGATACTTCTAACTGTGCGGTGGGGGGCTGTACTTAAATAATAATTTGATATTTCTAAATGTGGGGTATGGGCTGTACTTAAATAACGAGCAGATACTTCTAACTGTGGGGTGGGGAGGCTGTACTTAAATAACAAGTAGATACTTCTAACTGTGGGGTGGGTGGCTGTACTTAAATAACAAGTCAATACTTTTAACTGTGGGGTGGGGGCTGTACTTAAATAACAAGGAGATACTTCTATCTGTGGGGTAGGGGCTGTACTTTAATAGCAAGTAGATACTTCTAACTGTGGGGTGGGGGGCTGTACTTAAATAACAAGTCGATACTTCTAACTGTGTGGTAGGGGGTGTACTTAAATAACAATTAGATACTTCTAACTGTGGGGTAGGGGCTGTACTTAAATAACAAGTAGATACTTCTAACTGTGGGGTGGGGGCTGTACTTAAATAACAATTCGATACTTCTAACTGTGGGGTAGGGGCTGTACTTAAATAACAAGTAGATACTTCTAACTGTGAGGTAGGGGGTGTACTTAAATAACAAGTAGATACTTCTAACTGTGGGGTAGGGGCTGTACTTAAATAACAAGTAGATACTTCTAACTGTAGGGTGGGGGGCTGTACTTAAATAACAAGTCAATACTTCTAACTGTGGGTTAGGGGGTGTACTTAAATAACAAGTAGATACTTCTATCTGTGGGGTAGGGGCTGTACTTAAATAACAAGTAGATACTTCTAACTGTAGGGTGGGGGGTGTACTTAAATAACAAGTCGATACTTCTAACTGTGGGGTAGGGGGTGTACTTAAATAACAAGTAGATACTTCTAACTGTGGGGTAGAGGGTGTACTTAACAAGTAGATTCTTCTTACTGTGGGGTAGGGGTTGTACTTTAATGGCAAGTAGATACATCTTACTGTGGGGTGGGGGGCTTTACTTAAAAAAATGAGTAGATGCTTCTAACTGTGGGGTGGGGGGGCTGTACTTAAATAAGTAGATACTTCTAACTGTAGGTAAGGGGCTGTACTTAAATAACAAGTAGATACTTCTAACTGTGTGGTCGGGGGTTGTACATAAATAACAAGTAAATACTTCTAACTGTGGGGTGGGGGCTGATGTTAAATCGCAAGTAGATACTTCTAACTGTGCGGTAGGGGCTGTACTTAACGAGTAGATACTTCTAACTGTGGGGTGGGGGTTGTACTTAAATAGCAAGTAGATACATCTAACTGTCAGGTAGGGGCTGTACTTAAATAGCAAGTAGATACTTCTAATTGTGTGATGGGGGGCTGTACTTATATTACAAGTAGATACCTCTAACTGTCGGGTAGGGGCTGTACTTAATGAGTAGATACTTCTAACTGTGGGGTGGGGGCTGTTGTTAAATAGCAAGTAGATACTTCTAACTGTGCCGTAGGGGCTGTACTTAACGAGTAGATACTTCTAACTGTGGGGTGGGGGTTGTACTTAAATAGCAAGTAGATACATCTAACTGTCAGGTAGGGGCTGTACTTAAATAACAAGTAGATACTTCTAATTGTGTGATGGGGGGGCTGTACTTATATAAAAAGTAGATACCTCTAACTGTCAGGTAGGGGCTCTACTTAATGATTAGATACTTCTAACTGTGGGGTGGGGGCTGTACTTAAATAACAAGCAGATACTTCTATCTGTGGGGTGGGGGCTGTACTTAAATAACAAGCAGATACTTCTATCTGTGGGGTGGGGGCTGTACTTAAATTACAAGTAGATACTTCTAACTGTGGGGTGGGGGCTGTGCTTAAATAACAAGTAGATACTTCTAACTGTGGGGTGGGGGCTGTACTTAAATTACAAGTAGATACTTCTAACTGTGGGGTGGGGGGTGTACTTAAATAGCAAGTAGATACTTCTAACTGTGGGGTAGGGGCTGTACTTAAATAACAAGTAGATACTTCTAACTGTGGGGTAGGGGGTGTACTTAAATAACAAGTCGATACCTCTAACTGTGGGGTGGGGGCTGTACTTAAATAACAAGGAGATACTTCTAACTGTGGGGTGGGGGCTGTACTTAAATAACAAGTAGATACTTCTAACTGTGGGGTAGGGGGTGTACTTAAATAACAAGTAGATACTTCTAACTGTGGGGTGGGGGCTGTACTTAAATAACAAGTATATACTTCTAACTGTGGGGTAGGGGGTTACTTAAATAACAAGTAGATACTTCTAACTGTGGGGTAGGGGCTGTACTTAAATAACAAGTAGATACTTCTAACTGTAGGGTAGGGGGTGTACTTAAATAACAAGTCGATACTTCTAACTGTGGGGTGGGGGTGTACTTAAATAACAAGTAGATACTTCTAACTGTGGGGTGGGGGCTGTACTTAAATAACAAGTAGATACTTCTAACTGTGGGGTAGGGGGTGTACTTAAATAACAAGTAGATACTTCTAACTGTGGGGTAGGGGGTGTACTTAAATAACAAGTAGATACTTCTATCTGTGGGGTAGGGGCTGTACTTAAATAACAAGTAGATACTTCTAACTGTAGGGTGGGGGCTGTACTTAAATTACAAGTAGATACTTCTAACTGTGGGGTGGGGGCTGTGCTTAAATAACAAGTAGATACTTCTAACTGTGGGGTGGGGGCTGTACTTAAATTACAAGTAGATACTTCTAACTGTGGGGTGGGGGGTGTACTTAAATAACAAGTAGATACTTCTAACTGTGGGGTAGGGGCTGTACTTAAATAACAAGTAGATACTTCTAACTGTGGGGTGGGGGCTGTACTTAAATAACAAGGAGATACTACTAACTGTGGGGTGGAGGCTGTACTTAAATAACAAGGAGATACTTCTATATGTGGGGTAGGGGCTGTACTTTAATAGCAAGTAGATACTTCTAACTGTGGGGTAGGGGCTGTACTTAAATAACAAGTAGATACTTCTAACTGTAGGGTGGGGGGCTGTATTTAAATAACAAGTCGATACTTCTAACTGTGGGGTGGGGGTTGTACTTAAATAGCAAGTAGATACATCTAACTGTCAGGTAGGGGCTGTACTTAAATAGCAAGTAGATACTTCTAATTATGTGATGGGGGGCTGTACTTATATTACAAGTAGATACCTCTAACTGTCGGGTAGGGGCTGTACTTAATGAGTAGATACTTCTAACTGTGGGGTGGGGGCTGTACTTAAATAACAAGCAGATACTTCTATCTGTGGGGTGGGGGCTGTACTTAAATTACAAGTAGATACTTCTAACTGTGGGGTGGGGGCTGTACTTAAATAACAAGTAGA
The DNA here is from genome assembly GCF_019279795.1 of Protopterus annectens. Taxonomy (NCBI): domain Eukaryota; kingdom Metazoa; phylum Chordata; order Ceratodontiformes; family Protopteridae; genus Protopterus; species Protopterus annectens. The sequence goes on along the minus strand of NC_056725.1, from coordinate 1,148,252,695 downwards.
TACTTCTAACTGTGGGGTAGGGGCTGTACTTAAATAACAAGTAGATACTTCTAACTGTGGGGTAGGGGGTGTACTTAAATAACAAGTCGATACTTCTAACTGTGGGGTGGGGGCTGTACTTAAATTACAAGGAGATACTTCTATATGTGGGGTAGGGGCTGTACTTTAATAGCAAGTAGATACTTCTAACTGTGGCGTAGGGGCTGTACTTAACAAGTAGATACTTCTAACTGTAGGGTGGGGGGCTGTATTTAAATAACAAGTCGATTGTTCTAACTGTGGGGAAGGGGGTGTACTTAAATAACAAGTAGATACTTCTATCTGTGGGGTAGGGGCTGTACTTAAATAACAAGTAGATACTTCTAACTGTAGGGTGGGGGGTGTACTTAAATAACAAGTCGATACTTCTAACTGTGGGGTAGGGGGTGTACTTAAATAACAAGTAGATACTTCTAACTGTGGGGTAGAGGGTGTACTTAACAAGTAGATACTTCTTACTGTGGGGTAGGGGCTGTACTTTAATAGCAAGTAGATACTTCTTACTGTGGGGTGGGGGGCTGTACTTAAAAAAATGAGTAGATGCTTCTAACTGTGGGGTGGGGGGCTGTACTTAAATAAGTAGATACTTCTAACTGTAGGTAAGGGGCTGTACTTAAATAACAAGTAGATACTTCTAACTGTGTGGTGGGGGGGTTGTACATAAATAACAAGTAAATACTTCTAACTGTGGGGTGGGGGCTGTTGTTAAATAGCAAGTAGATACTTCTAACTGTGCCGTAGGGGCTGTACTTAACGAGTAGATACTTCTAACTGTGGGGTGGGGGTTGTACTTAAATAGCAAGTAGATACATCTAACTGTCAGGTAGGGGCTGTACTTAAATAACAAGGAGATACTTCTAATTGTGTGATGGGGGGGCTGTACTTATATAAAAAGTAGATACCTCTAACTGTCAGGTAGGGGCTCTACTTAATGAGTAAATACTTCTAACTGTGGGGTGGGGGCTGTACTTAAATAACAAGCAGATACTTCTATCTGTGGGGTGGGGGCTGTACTTAAATAACAAGCAGATACTTCTATCTGTGGGGCTGTACTTAAATTACAAGTAGATACTTCTAACTGTGGGGTGGGGGCTGTACTTAAATAACAAGTAGATACTTCTAACTGTGGGGTAGGGGTGTACTTAAATAGCAAGTAGATACTTCTAACTGTGGGGTAGGGGCTGTACTTAAATAACAAGTAGATACTTCTAACTGTGGGGTAGGGGGTGTACTTAAATAACAAGTCGATACCTCTAACTGTGGGGTGGGGGCTGTACTTAAATAACAAGGAGATACTTCTATATGTGGGGTAGGGGCTGTACTTTAATAGCAAGTAGATACTTCTAACTGTGGGGTAGGGGCTGTACTTAAATAACAAGTAGATACTTCTAACTGTAGGGTGGGGGGCTGTATTTAAATAACAAGTCGATACTTCTAACTGTGGGGTAGGGGGTGTACTTAAATAACAAGTAGATACTTCTATCTGTGGGGTAGGGGCTGTACTTAAATAACAAGTAGATACTTCTAACTGTAGGGTGGGGGGTGTACTTAAATAACAAGTCGATACTTCTAACTGTGGGGTAGGGGGTGTACTTAAATAACAAGTAGATACTTCTAACTGTGGGGTAGAGGGTGTACTTAACAAGTAGATACTTGTTACTGTGGGTAGGGGCTGTACTTTAATAGCAAGTAGATACTTCTTACTGTGGGGTGGGGGGATGTACTTAAAGAATGAGTAGATGCTTCTATCTGTGGGGTGGGGGCTGTACTTAAATTACAAGTAGATACTTCTAACTGTGGGGTAGGGGCTGTACTTAAATAACAAGGAGATACTTTTAACTGTGGGGTGGGGGCTGTACTTAAGTAACAAGGAGATACTTCTAACTGAGGGGTAGGCGCTGTACTTAAATAAGAAGTAGATACTTCTAACTGTGAGGTGGGGCCTGTACTTAAATAGTTTTCCACTCAGGGGAAAGAGCACTGTATTGTGTACTTTAGCCTTAGACTTCAGCCTAGGAACGAATTTTATGCAGTCATACAGAAGAGTATAGTCTGGGCCCTGCAAAAATCACAATCCTTTCTTTACAGCAGAACAGATAGATTTGGTAGTATCTAGAAAAGATATAAGGCAATTTGCCAAATGACTGCACCTTTGTCTGAAGCTTAATTTTTCAAGTGATGTCTCCAAAAGACTTGATTGACATTTTTAAGGGGGAGAACTGTGACGCCAGGATAATGCCAGGTTAAAGGAAACTAAGTTAAAATGTAATGTATTTCATATACATATGTCAGGAGATCCATATTTCATTGAGATTCGAGTTGTGCAGGAGCAAAACGAGGCTTTTGATCCTATAGTATGGATAACGTGTCTCCTAACAAAGAAAGTAATCAACAGAAAGTGGAAGAGAAGAGAGTGTGACTTTACAGGAATTAGTAGGCTTATCAGATCAGACAAGAAGGGAAGTTGAAGTTAAGTGAAATGGAAAGGAAAGAAAAGATTTAAGGGCATGCAAATACCATAGGCCAGGTATAAACAGGAACAGCCATGGGGAAGGAGAAGAAATTTAGTGGTATAACAATTTAAAGAAGGTCAGGGTAGGCTTTTTTAAATAGATTGTATATACGTATTAATATTAGGACAGAAAAAAGGATAGAAATATGATAATATGGATTGAATAACACATGGGTGATTTTGCATAAGACCTCCCGAAGGACTGAATGGCAATAAATTATTATGTTTCATTTGGAGGAATTAAAATGAGAAACAGATACTGTATACGTAATGATATGTTTGAGCACAAGTATGTGCTGAACTATTAATCTGAATATGTTATGTAATGGGATGAGTTAACAATACAAAGAAGTTTTGTGAAATAGGTAAAAAATGAAGTAACATACAAAATTTCTTTTTTATTTTCTTTTATTATATGCTTCGTGTATAACAGGAGAAGATTTACAAGTCTTAAATGATGTTATGTTTAATGGATTTTGTGATCCGTTATCAGCTGATATATTGATTAAAATATCATGTATTTCTTTTTCTTTTTCATCCATGTTGTTCTTCTGAGTTATAACACTGGTGTTGCAGAATGTTGAACTACATAAGGTCGAGTCCATATAGTTCCATAATGACGAAAAGTAAAAAAAATCTGTAAAAATCGATGTTGTTGCAGGGTGACAAGCCTCCCTTGCACCCCCCATACCCACTGCAAATTATATATACCAACAGTGATATCACACTACACCGGGTAAAGGGTAAATTCTACAATCCCCACTGTACTGCAATCTCTGTAGAAAACATCACATTTTCAGAAAGCCGATCATATGGTCTCTACCATATAATGTTTGACTTTTCAAAAAGACGACCTGCTGAAGGGAACCGATTCATCTATAGTCAGTGTTTTGGTTCTCCTGGCTTTGGAACATGTGCTTTTGTTTTTTGGCTATAAAAGAACAAGGAATGTTTTTTGAGCTATACTGGATGTCCAGACTTGCTGGTTTCTCTTATAAAATAAGAAATGTCTTTCTTTTGAGATATAATTGTTGCAGACTCTTTGATGGATGTAACAGCTTGCATAACATTATGACTCCAGGGTGAAATCAAGGGAAGGCATCTTAAATAGTGTGAAGCATGATTTAACCATACCCATAATAACACTGTTCATTTCCAACCTCCATACAGGTTTTGTACCAAGCAAATGGAGAACAGATAGTGAGCCCCCTGCATAAGGGAGGACCTTCCACAGGTCCAGGCAATTACAGACCCATAAGTCTGTCCCGCCTTGAATACAAAGTCATTAAAAGACTTATAATGGAATTAATCAATCTGGACATAGGAGACCTCCAAACAACAAACCACTCTCTTTATATTAGTCAAGGGCAGGCCCTGCTTACTCACCCCTGGAGATTTTTTGAGAAGGTCACAAAAGCAATGGCGAAGGCAAAGCAGTGCACACTGCATATCTCGAACTGGGCAAAGCGTTTGACACAGTTCCACATTCAGGCATAACAGAAAAGCTACTTAAACTGGGAATAAACCTCTATGCCACCTACTGGATTGGAAAATGGCTCACAGATAGGGCTCAGATAATCGAGAAAGGGGACGTCACCTTCCCAAAGAGACCAGTCACCAGTGGAGTCTCCTGGGGTTCTGTGCAGGGACCTCTCCTGTTTGGCATCTACTTTTCTGAAGTAAAAGTCAATACCAAAGGGATCTGGCTGACTAAGTTTTCAGATGACTGTAAGCTAGGAGCAGTCACTGAATCTGCAAATGACTTAGGCATCCTGCAGGAAAGTTTGTCTCAAATAAATAACTGGTGTCAGAATCATGGTCTAAAACTAAATGTCAAAAAATGCATTATTATATCCCAAGGAACTACCACATTGACAATACACCCCTAAGAGTTGACCCAGTTGTTTGGGATTTGGGAACTTACATGGACAGTGACCTAACTTTTGATCAACATGTGTCTAGTGTTGTAAGAAAGGCTTTGTATATTGCACAGCTTATAAACAAAGGGATTGTGTCTAGATCTACAGATGGCATTGTCCCCATCTACTCAGCCCTCATTAGGCCAGTCATTGAATATAATCCCCCCTTTGGCAGATATCTCTCCAGACACATGCAACAATTGGAATGCCCACAGAGATACCTTACTAAAGGGATGCAAGGTCTAAACAATATATCCTACATGGACTGATCCAAAGCCCTGTCAATATACTTGGTGTCCTTCAGACTGCTAAAAGGTGACTTGTGTCTTTCATACAAGGCACCCTTTGACCTATTACTGATGGATTTACTGCATATCAGCAAGTCAAATGGCATCAGAAAGACTCAGTCTCTGAATCTAAACCTGTTCTTCAGCATCGACAGAACAGTTTGGAGGGACAGATATATTTCTCAGAGGATACCGCTGCTATGGAACAGACTCCCCATCCACGTAAAACAAAGTTCACCCCTGTTCTTTTCCAAGCACAGCTTAGACCTATGGATGGGAAACAGAAAGTTTACTCCAGGACTGCCCCTTGTGCTACTACTGTACCGATGCAGCTCCTAAATGCTTTATCCCATGTATGGATCCCCTCAAATTATCTATGATATGATCTCAGTTAGTCTCATGAGGGATAGTATATAATTATTGACCATGGTATGGGTAATGCCAGCCTATAACCAAATGGGATAAGTTATTTAAAGCACAAAAAAAGAAACTGGTTAGGCCTAAAATGGACTGCAAGGGCAGCAAGCCTAGTACCTACTCATGAATCAATGCAAAAAGTACACTTAGATACTTATTGGTAATTCTTATCTGTGGTTAAATTTTGTTCCTAATAACTTTAGAATTTCAAGCAAAATCAGGTTTTACTACTTGGTTTTCTCTATAATCAGGAAGATGATGTCAAATTATGTAAATTGTATATAATTCTGTGTTATGCTATGCTGGAAAATAGTTGATACTGCCTTGTTTGTGGTGGACCCATCTATAAATGCTAGCTATAGATTTATCTAACTTATCACAGTTGGTGACAGTATTTTTGCTGTAAACTATAGCCAGTGACAGCCAGGAAACTTAAGTATCTATAGGTCAGTTTTTTTTCCATTTTTTACCATTCTTTTATTTTTCTGTGTGCACCAGCCTACATATATTTCAATCTGTATTTACACTGTTTTTTTTTATTAAATGGTTAATGTTTATTTATTAACCTTTAAGCTCTTGTGGGTGACAGCCACTATTTGTTACGCATTTATGCACTGTAGTTTATCTGACAAAAGGGTGAGTATTAGTTACACCATTGGTAAACATGCTGTGTGGCACACATCTCCTATTAGACTCCTTAGGCCTACTACCAGTAAAATATATTGTGTACAATTTCATATTTGGCTTAAATTAAGAGCAGCGAATAACTGGAAGTTCTTGGCTATTTTAGGGTGGTGGCAGTATTTGTGTGGCAACCCATAAAGTGTGTGTGTGTGTGTGTGTGTGTGTGTGTGTGTGTGTGTGTGTGGTCGCTAGTAAATAATAATTTGTAAGAAAGGCAGTTGCTATGGATAAAGGGGCATTGCAAGACAACGATTCGCAGAAACAGCAGTAAGAAAGGGGCCTAGCAGTTCTTGGCCAACCTTTGGCTGGTAGTGGTGGGAATCAAACCCCATTACTGCTAGCTATCTTGACATCACTGTGAGTGACATTCTGCCATGTGGGTGCTGCCACAGTGGTGGCAATAGTCAAATCCCAACCTCTGTAGCATTTGTGGCAGTGGTGCCATTTCCCATTAAAAACACAAAAATAGTATACTACTACAATAATCATATATATTTATATATATATATATATATATATATATATATATATATATATATATATATATATATATATATTTAGGTTTCCTATTAGAACGACGAAAACTAATTTTGTCAAATGCGTTTTCATCGACACCTAAAGAGCGAACAGGCAAAACAGCGAAGCGGCTGTTCAGCAAATTCTTTCCATGGGAAAGAAGTTGCTTGATCGCTTCTTTGCTTTGCATGTTCTGCACTGTAGTGTGGTCTCAGGGATTCCCTTGTCCGGTATAGCTCCAGAGCATGAATGTGCAAGAGTTACTGACCTTAGGGTTAGGGTGTGGGTTAAGGTAAGTAGATATGTATGAAAGTGTTTACTGTTTTCTTTTTTTGCGTTAGATGTATGGTTGAGTTACGTGTGTATGTGTTTTCAGCTGTTTAGTTTTTTTTGGGGGGGTAGAATTATGGTTAAGGTAAGTGTGTATGTGTTTGGAACTGTTTACGTAAATGTGCAACAGTTACTGACCTGAGGGCTAGGGTGCGGGTTAAGGTAAGTGCATATGTTTTAAAATGTTTACTTTTTTTTTTGTTAGATGTATGGTTGAGTTATGTGTGTATGTGTTTTCTTCTGTTTACCTTTTTTGGGGGGGTAGAATTAGGGTTAAGGTACGTGTGTATGTGTTTGGAACTGTTTACTGTTTTTTTTTTGTTTTTGGTTGGAACAACGATTTCTTTCCCTAGGAAAGAAATCGCTGTTCTGAGGTGTCGACATTTTCAGCTTTCGGTGAAAATGGGTCAATGAAACATTGTTCGCTGTTTTAAGCATTCGATGTTTTAATATAGACTCATAGATATATATATATATATATATATATATATATATATATATACACGCACACACACACACACAGATATAATTATACATATATATATATATATATATATATATATGGGTCTACTTCTAATGCCAACGCGATTTCCGACAGAAAACTCACCGGCCAGATGACCGACAGGTAAGTGTACCGACAGGGTGATTTGCCGACAGCAGAAAGACCGACAAGGGAATGTGCGATCGCGGCAGTAAGTGTGACGGAGTTAAGCGGTCAGGTAAGTGCTCGAGATTGTGGGATGTCGGGTTAGGCTGTGGGAAAGGTGAGTGTGTGTTGTGTCGGAGGTATGGTTCGGGTAAGGTAAGTGTGTGCTAGTGAGGGACTGTAGTTTAGGGACGGGTTAAGTGAGTTAGGGTTAGGGTGCAGGTAGGTGAAGTGTGCGTTAGTGTCGGAGCTTGGGCTAGGGGTGGGTTAAGTGAGTTAGGGTTAGGGTGCAGGTAGGTGATGTGTGCGTTAGTGTCGGAGCTTGGGCTAGGGGTGGGTTAAGTGAGTTAGGGTTAGGGTGCAGGTAGGTGATGTGTGCGTTAGTGTCGGAGCTTGGGCTAGGGGTGGGTTAAGTGAGTTAGGGTTAGGGTGCAGGTAGGTGAAGTGTGCGATAGTGTTGGACCTTAGGGTTAGGGTTTGGGTCAGGGCTAGTGTGTATGCTATGTAGTGTCGCGTGTTGTTTACGTTCCATGTGTGGTGTAATGGTGTTCGTGTAATGGTGTTCGGTGTTTTGCGTTGTCGGGTTTGTGTGTTGCGGTCATCTGGCCGTGGTGAGTTTTCTGTCGGGGAATCGTGTCGGTAATTAGTAGTAGACCCATATATATATATATATATATATATATATATATATATATATATATATATAGATATAGATATATAGATATATATATATATATATATATATATATATATATATATATAGATATATATATATATATATATATATATATATATAGTATGTAGAGAGACCCAGGGACCCATCAGTGCCATCAAGATAAGCTTCATCAATAAGTCAGTAACACAAAAAAACATCAAAACCCCACTTCTGCTAGCATACGCCATCAAACAAAATATGACTGTTTTTAATACCACCAGTACTAATGTGCTCAGAAAAATAAATTCAGAACTAAGGCACATGTAATTGTTTTCAGAAGAGTTGTGGTAAAGATGATATGGCACACAAAATGCACACAGATACACAGACACACACACACACACATGCAAACCCACTTTAGTCAAGGCTGTGACTTGCTGTAAGAGAAGCAGTTTCACCATAAAAGCATTAGGAATAGACAGTCTTAAAATGTTAACTTAGCAGAAGGTGAGAGTCAGGAAAAGTAGGCCAAAACCAGAAGGGGAAAGCATGTCAAAAGCTTCAGTGCAATTTGAACATGTACCATTGTTGATTCACACCACTGTACTACTCTTCATTATTAGGAAGCAGTGTGGCCTTTTCTAAGAACTCTGCTTCAGTTTATCACTTTTCTTTTTAATACTGATGGATTCTGAATAAAACAGAGAAGAATCCCAGAAAGACATTCTCTCATGGATAATAAATGAAAAATAAGTGACAGACTGCTTCCCAGTGACACAGTGAGCTCATTCATGCTTGTATAATTTTGCTTGTGTTTCTTTAACCATTGAGTAAATTTACAAATCGGCAATAGCTCACACAATTACTTTTTAGTTAGAAGATAAATACAGAACTAGCCAGATGGTTGTCAGGATTTTTATGAAGATAATTGTCTGCTCAACAGTTTTTATTTGAATTTCCATGCCCGAGGCAGTACGCTTTCTGTGTATTTAATTAACAGTGTGCATTGCATAATTTTTAAGTGAAATATTTTATTATTCAGCTATAACAATGAGGCTGACTAATTATGAAAGCATATAATGATAATTACCTAAAATTGGTAAAATATATAATTTCTGGTATCTGTCCTTTGAATTGAGACTGTTTTTGCTACAGTTACTATAAACTAATATGATTCAGCTGGGCTATTGTGAGAGTACTCAGTAAGCTGGACCTTAGAGGGCCAAATTGGTCTGGATAGTGGTAGTGTGGTACCACTGAAATAGGAAGAGATGGTGAAACTAAAAAGGGATTGATAGCTCCTCCTGGAAATCATTGCAAATGTAAATGTAAAATAGTGTAATCTTATATATAGTTACTGTTGAAAGGATAACACCAGAAGACACTGAGCTTAGACTGAAGAGGGTTAAAGCCTAGGAAGCATAATCACATTCTCCAGCCATTAAATGATAAACTTATCTGGGTGTGGCAGGTACTGGTCATAACCCATGGCAGCTGTGCATATCTGTCATATGGTCTTAAGGCCATCCCTGGCACAGACAACTTAAAATAAACAAAAGATTCAGCTAAAAAATATATACAAATTGTTTGATCTGCTTCCCCTCACTTATATTTACTAATTCTATGTTCACATAACATCAGCCAAAAACAGAATATTAAAAGCCTATAGACAATGGATGAACCCTTGAGTGTCTGGAATTTTAACAATGAATGACTCATTCAACAGTAGTACATTACTGAACAAAATGTGATTCAACCAACTGCAGTCACTCCCACTACACACACACACACACACACACACACACACACACACACACACACACACACGCATATGCATGGCAGTGTGTACCTTGGCTATAGTTGATTGCCACTGTTGAAGTGACACACCAACTCCATGTGCAAACAATGGGATAAAGGCAGTTGTAGATGGATAGATAAAGATAATACACACACACACACACACACACACACACACACACGCATATGCATGACAGTGTGTACCTTGGCTATAGTTGATTGCCACTGTTGAAGTGACACACCAACTCCATGTGCAAACAATGGGATAAAGGCAGTTGTAGATGGACAGATAAAGATAATATACACACACACACACACACACACACACACACACACACACACACACACACACACACACACACACACACACACACACACATATGCAGACACACACATTTTTTCAGGTCCATTGGTTCGTAGTGCAAGGCTAGCCACCCTTGCAAGTCACTTTAAGTCTACCAAAATTCCCTTTTTGTGTTTGCATTAACCTATACCATTTGAAGTTAGATTGTCTTATCCTTCCAATGGTCAGTAATTACATAGTACCCCTAATGAGAATAACTGGGATCAATAACAGAGAAAATATGAGGTCATCCATGCAAGGGATAAAGCATTTAGGAATTGCCTCTGTCCATAAGAAGTACAGGGGGCTGCTCTAGTCACTGTTTTTTTTCTCCTTTTGTTAATATGTCTCTCTTACACCTAGCAATGATCTACTTGCATATTTCATAGTTATTTTTGTTTGCCTGTTACAATGTGTGTATCAATCTTTAATATTACTCTCAAACTTTTAGATAAAGTATAACTTACTTTTTCAGATCTTAGCTTGCTTTTAATTATTCATTTTTTTTGTTTTTGATATATATATATATATATATATATATATATATATATATATATATGTTTGTCCATTCACTTGTGAATCTTTTTTTATTAATGTCCTTACCTAGTTTTCACCTGTTGGCGCTCCAGCAAATAAGGAGTGAAATGCCTCATTGCTGATAATCTCAACAATAATTGTATCGAGCTGTGAAAAGAAAAAATATTAAATATTTAAGGAAATGTAATTACTTATGTATGTATTGTCTGTTTGTTTACCAGAGTAGTGGACTGATCCAAGATTGATCTGTTTTCAGCCACAGCCTGGAATTAGAGCAGACAGAAGAAGGCAGGATAGGGTTGCAAACAGAGGAGCTTGGAAGAAAACATTAATGGTGGTTTGACGTTAAGTCAAAAACATCAAGAATGCTAAACACATGGAGCAATTACATGCTACAGAAGGATAAAACTCTTACTATGGTCCATCTGACTCTGGTTCATTTACAACTCAAGCAACTGATGGAGTGGCAGAAAGGGTGGTCGGCAGGGCTGAACTGGAATGGAGGTGGTGCAGTAAGCCACATGCCCCGATTGCACTCATGTTCCTTGGGTAAAACTACAGGGCTGCAATGGGGAAGGGGAGTAAGAGGGTAGGCCCAAGGTGTAAAAATCCACAGCTGATGCTGATGGCCAAGACCCCCTAGGATGGCCTTAGGTTCCATGAACAGCTCTAGATACTTTGGAGTAAGTCTAGGGTAGCAATGGAGAAACTGAGAGACTCACTGTGGACATGGGTCACTGTATAGGAGCAGCATAGGATGAAGCAGAGAGCATAAAAAGTGCTCGAAAAATAAAAAAGAATAACAAACACATGCATAAATTAAAAATATACAGAGCAAAAAAAATATTTACAAAGTGAAGTATCCGACATGAATAATAATAACATAAATTTAACATCAGGCAGAGATCTGACTGCAGCCCTGATAACCAGGCTTTCATTAGCACCTCTAGCATTGAAAGAGCCAGGCAGGAAGGGGGAAGAATAAAGGGCATTGTCTGTTCTTCTCTCCAAGGGGGTGAGGAGAGAAGTATGCCCATAAGGAGCACACTGGTAGAGTGGTTTCCTTAATGGAGTTTGAAGAAGCCAGTATTCATACTTCAAGAGGGTAGGGGCTGCCTGAGAGGAAATGTCCCTGTTTCAGAACTGAGGGGCGGACCTTTGTTGCAGCCCAAGTCACATCTCCTCCTCTGTGCTTTGCTGGGTGAGTGTGGATGAAAGGCAGTAAAAAGATGTATCAGTACTAACCGTGATGTTGGTCTGAATGATGGCCACCTCCCACTTTGCCTTTACCCAAGTGATGGGGAACAAATGGGCTGATTGGCTGGTGGGAGGGGGTGATGATCAACAGACAGCAGGGGCAAAGAAAAAAGTCAAAAATGCATACATTGCCAAAAATAAATAAATAAATGCACACAGGTATACTTACACATATACATACATAACAACCTAACACAAGCAACAGCACACACAGGCTGGAGTCTGTTACAACAGACCAATGGTACATGATACTGAGCTATTTAAGTAATACTGTCAGCCTGAGAATATGCAAACACAAGCTGCATATCTGCAGAGAAACCTAAGATATTTTATCAATGCACGTGATATCAATAAAAGCAACAATAAAATGTTACACCTGCAAAAGGATCTGTAACATCAGATGCATACCAGCTAACGGTAATGTTATGCAGACACATTAGCATACATAGGAAGCACATCAAGCACAGAACAGAGGTTGCAGCACACACAGTTAATAGTATTATACCCTACAGGCAATCATAGATTTTGAAAGTAACCATGTACCACTGTAAAAGAGGCAACAGGCATAACTACCAGCAATGCATATAAGGGCAAAGCAGACCTCAAACATCGGATGCATACACTCAGCAATGTGGAATGTTTAGCAGAAATTGCAGCTGCAGGAATGCAAACTTCAGGTCACATGGTCATCTGTACTATGCAGCAGGCTAAGATGAACATATGGAGGTTCAAGCCTATGGAGATGAGCCACATATCTATTGTTGTAAGGAAGTCCTTGTTCATCATACAGCTTATATCTAAAGGTATTGATTCCAGGACTTGGGAAGTAATCATTGCACTGTACTCAGCACTGATTTGGCTGATCACAGAGCATAATGCCCCTTTCAATAAGTACCTGTCTATACACTTGTCACAACTGGAATGACAACAACACTTTCTCACTAAAAAATAAAAGGCCTAAATTGTAAAAACTATGCAGACTGTCTCAAAGTGTTGTCCCATTTCTCAGTATCATACAGGCTAATGCAAACTCTGCCTCAAGTGTAGAGCTTCATTAGACCATATTCTGTCAGACCTATTACACATTCACAAAGCCAGTGGTGTCTTAAACACCCACTGAAGGGATCTCAATCTCTTTTGCAAAGTAAGTAGGAGGGAGAGGTTTGTATCACACAGAGCACCATATCTGTGGATCCCTCTTTCTCTCTACATAAAGCCAAGTATTTCTCGTGCTCTCTTCAAATGTAATTTGGATGAATGGATGGGTAAAAACAAATTCACCCCCAGTTTAACACTAGTGTCCATCATGGATAGAGGAAACGTAAATGTCCCAACATATCCTTGTTGATGGATTATTCATATATAAAGTGTAAGTGCTAAAAACTACCAGGGGAATGTAAGGCTAGTCTTCTTAAGATCCTCACAGATCAATAGCCTAGTAAGTACCAATGAGCCTATGGAGATGTGCAGTAAATGCCCATAACAGGTAAAACATAATGAAGTCAGACAGTCAGAGTGTCTGGTGGGAAGTGTATAGAAAGGATTGACACTGATCTGCTAGAAAAATGCTAAACTTGAATGTCAGGCATAACAGCAAACAACTAGATCAATATGTCACTTGCTATGAAGTATCAGCTATAGTAATCACTCTAGCAAATTGTTTCAATAACTGGTACAGTTAGCCTAATTTCTTACGCTATTACTTCCTGAATGTGCAATAGTCAGGAGTGTGTCAGCACTCTGTACATATGCAATATGAACACAGAATATATTGTACTACAACTGATGAAGTGCAATATTCTAAGCAATCACAATGTGAGGTCATAGTCTTGCAATACCTACCAGTATAATACTGTCTAATGTCTTCCTGTCCAATGGTAATTTATTGTGTTAATATTTTAATTATTACTGTATGTGCATTAGTCTATCATTCAAACTGTGTGTTCATTGTTATGTCTTGCATGGGGACCAACGCAACCTAATTTCATTCAGCTTGCACTGCTGGGTATATCTGATCAATAATGAAGTTTACTTTGACTTGACTTCAGTATGTTTCATAAGCTAGAGGAGCACACACATTATGGATAACCAGGTGTGACCTAAACTGTATGAAACAAACGACAAGCCATCCCAAGGCTACACACACAGTAACTGATAAGAGAAAACCCAACTGAAATGTTTTCAGCAGTAGCTTTCATAGCACATTCCGATACAACTATATAAATTGTAGTAACACTCAGCTTCCCAAGTCTCAAAAACTATGGAATGTTGCAGCAGCTTAACACTGCTAATGTAATACAGTAGGTCATCTAAGGCAACAGTTACCTTTATGCATTATACACATGGCAGCCTGTAATGAATAGTCTGCTAAAGTTGGGAAAACAGTGAAGGGATCATAGGTCATATATCTTCAAAACATTATTATGTATCATAACTGACCAGCACTATAAGCCTGTAACATTAGAAGCAAACACACTGCAGTATTAAAAAGGTTAAAAACAAATTCCATTTCACTCTGTATAAGTCTTTGCGTATATGTATGTAATCAGACACCAATCCACAATCACATGGCAATCAATGCAAGTTGTACTCTGACTGGACCAAAAAGGGAAGTGAAACAAGCCCATGTCAACAATATGGCCATATCCACATTACAGCCAGCTAAAGAAAATGAACAACAACAAAAAAAAAACAAGTTCAAAATAAATCCACAGGTTGCACATATAAATCCAGGTATGAAGTGATGTAGGTCAGAACTCAAGTCAGAGTATGGCATGGTCTAGCATGAATGTACCAGCATATGTCATAGACAGCTACAACCCAAAAGCACATGGCAAATATGTGGAAAACAAAATCAAGTTGAAAGTAAATGCAAAATAAACTCAACAATGCAGATCTGGATGCATAATCATGTGAGGTGGCTGAACCTTTTGGAATACACATATGTGCAGAAATCCACAAATTAAACAGCAGAGATTAAATATTTTGAAAGCAATGGGAGAACTCACTGTGCTTTACATGGTTGGGTATTGCCTCTGGTCACTCCTTTTCATATGATTAAAAAGTACATGTGTTACGTGGTAAAGCTGTTCATTTGATGCAATTTTGATAGTAAAGTTTATTAAAGTGTCATGTACTTCATAATGCCATAAGAACTGATGAGCTTTGGAGAAGAGGTGATTTTGCAGGTAAACCTGAAGCATGAAATAGATTACAAAGCAATTTAAAGCTTCCAACTGATGATAGTATAATCAAATGCTGATAAAATGTAAAACAAAAGAACATGGCACTACACTGAAAGGGAATTTACATGATCTGAAGCACTTGTGAGGACCATCAGCCTGGTATGAGACAATTGGATCTATGCAAAGTAGATGGTTGTGTTATGTTTTGCACAAATTGTATGATACCATGTTGACAGTTAAGCAAAACTCACATAAAATAAGAACTATAATAGAATGTATGGGAAGCTGATATTTATTAATCACTACTTGCTTCTCTGGAAGATAAAGCTAAAGGGAACAATATGAGGCTGAGTGGAAAATGAGAAGGTTGTTTAGATTTTGTTAAAAAAAGATGGCACACTGGAATGCTATTACAAGGAAGTTGTTGGGCATATAGAGAGCTCATTAGTTGCCATAGTATTTAAATGAGAGAAAGTATGTCAAGCGAAGAATAAGGATTCATTTTATGATATCATATGAAAAGGTTTAACCAAGTTGGATAAAACTTAGACACAGAAAAGACAATCTTCTTTATAGTTTCTTTATATATTTAATCTTCATAGAATACCACTGATGCTTAAGTAGCCTATAAAGCAGATTGTCTGGCTTGTGTTTTAGAGTCTAACACGTTTTACCCTACTTATTTTTTTTTTTTTTATATCGTATAAGGAAATTGCTTTGTTTTTGGTATGGTATGAAAAAGATCATGTTTTGTGGTAACTTTGGCAACTAGGAAAACAATGTCTTGGGGGAATGGCAAGTCCTTATTGATCATGATTTCTTAGAATCTATACTTCAACAGATATCATGCATTATTGCAGCAATCAATGAGGGTAGAAGAGGAAAAATTAAATATCAAC
This sequence comes from Protopterus annectens, assembly GCF_019279795.1. Taxonomy (NCBI): domain Eukaryota; kingdom Metazoa; phylum Chordata; order Ceratodontiformes; family Protopteridae; genus Protopterus; species Protopterus annectens. The sequence continues at coordinate 1,148,236,672 of NC_056725.1, read as the reverse complement.
TGACATTCCCTGCAGTGTAAAAACACATTTTACTGGCAGTCGTGTGTGTTAATGAATGCAAAATTGTCAGTGGCTAAGTTGAAAGGACTATTTCAAGGAATTGATATTAAAGTGGAAAAATTGGAAGAGATTTGTCATTCTAGGAGTGTAGATCCCTCAAGCTCAGTGAAAGATTAGGGCATATGGGAAAGAGATCGATCTTGATCTAAAATTAGATATGCAGTTTTGTTCAGTGGTTATCATTTGGCCTTATATTTAACTAATTGACTGGACCAGGGAGCTTCTCTTTTTTGCTTTGTAATTGACTGCACTGTGCACACCATTAGGCCATGGTTGAATACGCATGATGTAACAAAGTCAGGTATACAGAGAATTAAGTTTTGCTTTGTTGTTTAAAGAAATACACACATTTATCTGTCTGTTACAGTGCTACTTCAATGGCTAGTATCTGGTATATAGCATTATTTTCAAAATTGTGGACCACTAGCCTCACAAATATTTCAAGTTGATGAATTTCAGTATGTAAGATTTTAGCCTCAGAAATACATCAAGTTAATAGAACAAGTGTTAATAAAACTGGTCTTTGGTTATAATTATGTTATTGCACTTTTTATAAAAGGTAAAGATGTTCAGGATGTCTGTCCATAGTTATTTCTTTTTTAACAAATGTTTGGTGCCTTTCATTAATACAATAGCATTGTAAATATGTTCTTCCTTTTATTAATATTCAAGAATATAACAAAACAATAAAAATAAAAATGATGTCCAGACACAAGAACAGTCAATACATTTAATAGTGCATAGATTAGCACTTTCGTCCTGAAATTACAAGACTTCTTCAGATACAACCTAATGCAAGCAGCCTTAATAAAGTAACATCTAATATGTCACATGACAATAAGCATCCAATTACAATCCTTTTTAATTACATTAATAAGACTTTTTAAAGCTTCACATAAAACTACCTAACCTAACTAGAAAAAAATAACTTTATAACTGTTGTTATAAAATTCAGATTAAACCTGTACATTACTAAATATAAATCCAGTAATAAAAATGTAAATGTATATATGTTGTAAATCACAACTATATATATATATATATATATATATATATATATATATATATATATGTACTGCATAAATATAAAAATAAACATAAAACACATTCTTGTCATAACATAAATTAAATATCTATAGACTTTAATGACAATAATCCATTTATTGATGTTTTGCCATTTAATCCAAGTGGGGAGTGGCATTTAACTTAATTTGCCATTGTAATTACTTTGTTTCAGTTATAGCTCACCAAAGACCCCCACATGTAGGTATCGGTACTTTTTGTAACACATAAAATAAAAACTTTTTAAAGTATAAACAGCCTATAGAATGCTTTAAAAAAGTATTGTCCATGTCCCTCTTCTTAATTGCATAGCAATGTTTGTAAATTCCAATTCTTAGTCGTCTCTCAGTTTTCCCTACATAGAACCTGTCACATGATGAGCACAAAGCAATATATACTACCCCTACAGTCTTTCACATACATTTGTAATTGTTAGTGATAATTCTAGGATATGTTGTTACAGATATGTTTGCAATGTCATAGATGTATCTGTATTGTGTACACCTGCCACATTTCAACATTCCATGAGATCTAAGTTCTCTAGGTGGTCTTTCTACTGTATTTTTAATATTCATATTCTTCTTGTAAACAAATTTCAATACAAAGGGAAAATCAATATCGTTACCAAATAATTCCTTCACTATATTCCAATTTTTGGTGATGAGGTGTCTAATGTCCAAACTTCGACTGTTGTATGTTGCAATAAAGATCTTATTGAAAACGTCTGGTCTTTTTCAACTATAGACATTCCTGTAATGCCTTTTAAAATAAGTATATATTTAGTGTTTCTTTCTTGTATTACTTTACCCACAGTTGCAGGGATAACCTCTATCCAAAACATTGTTTTAAGTTTTTCATGTTTTTCCAAAATAAGAGAATCTTCTGAAACCATTCTACTAAGTTTTACAAAATGACCCTTTATAAGATTCTGTTTTTGCCAAAAAGGATGTAGACTACTGAAATGCAAGTAACTGTTGGAAAAAGTAGTTTTAAAGAAAATGTTGGATTCAAAACTACATTTTAATGTATCATTATAAATAACAATATCTAAGTAGTTTATCTTTGTGTCAGTAGTGGTAAATGTACATTTTTAAAAGGAGGTGGTATTATTTGTGTATCTTATAAAATTATTCAAACTGTCATCTGAACCCCTCCAACAGATCAGAATATCATCCAAAAATCTCAAATATAAATAAAACGTAGCACTATATACTGAGGATATAACATATTGCTGTTCCCAAAAAACATGATACTGTGTTTGTAAAGACATGGGCAGATGCTGCCCCCTTAGCTACCCCTCTTATTTGTTTAAAAATTGTATTCTCAAAATAGAAATAATTATTAGTGTGAACTGTTTCCATAAATTTCACAAGGATATTGATCTCTACATTGTTGAAATTTCATCCATCATATAAAGCTGGTTATTTATTTATTTGCTTTTGTTTACCAGAAAATTCCACTGGGCCATAGACAACCCATTTTCAGTGGAGGCCTGGGGAGAAAAGCTCCACAGTACATGAATTTAACAATTTGAATTACAAAAATGTGAATTACAAAGAATAATATGTACAAAATACAGAGTAAAAACCGTAAGAGAAATGTAGAGTAGTAAAATCTGAACAATCAGTACAAAATAAAGATTTACGTTGTGTAATTTCTCTATAATCTCTTTCTACAGTAGTATTTTCTCACCACATAGAATAAGGTCAGTAAGAAGTAGCATAGAATACATATTCTAGGAGGGCTTGGTGCAGGTACATGTCCAGTTTGAGGATAGGCAGTTGTGAAGGGAATTTTAAAAGAGGTAGGATTTTGAATTGTTCTAACTGACAGAGGCAGAGCATTCCAGTTTTTGGCTATTGAGCATGAATAAAGAGGTTGGCCGGGTGGGAGGTTTGGTTTGTGAACCTGCAAGAGCTTCTGATCCCCCAATCTTAGTAGCTAAATATAGAACTCACAGCAGGACAGTTTAGGGGTTTAAAGAGCAATTTGTAAGCTGTGGTTAGTTGCAAATAGGAGAGACAGTTTGGTAGTTGTAGCCATTTCAGTAACTTAAGAGCAGTGCAGTGATGAAAGGAGTATTTAGAATTAGTTGTGAATTTGGTAGTTTTATTGTGCCATGTCTCAAGTTTGGATTTTGAAAAGCTTTGTATGTTGGTAAGTAGATGGACACCGTAGATGAGTGAGAGTAATAGGTAAGTTGTGGCTAGGGTTAGTTTTGTGAATGGGCTTAAGAAGTGATTATGTCTATAGAGAATTCCAAGTTTATGATGTGTTTTGCAAATGTTGTGTTGTATATGCAGGTCACATTTTATGTGTTCGTTGATAGTGACTCCAAGGAGCTCTGTGTGGTTAATGACTCCACTTATTTTCTTACCATGAGAATAGATGGTAAACTCGGTTTTATTTAAGGGCATTGCTTTCTTAGGAGTGAATAGTATGATTTTGGTTTTATTTAGGTTAAGGGCTAGGTAGTTGCTGTGCATCCAGGATTCAGTGGATGAGAAGGCCTTTTCAGTTCATTGAAGTAGATCAGAGATGGAGATGCCCAAGCAGACAATAGTAGAGTCATCTGTGTATTTAATAACAGATGCTTGAGACAGAGGTGAGTGGAAATTGTTTATAAATATGCTAAATAGGAGTGGCCCAAGTATAAACCCTTGGGGAACTCCAGTAGGGGTGTTGAGAAAAGGAAAGATGAAGTTTTGCCATGTGAAGCCTGTTGTCTTTCAGTTAAGTGACTAGAGAAACAGTTTAGTGTGGGAAGGGAAAGACTGATCTTAGAAAGTTGGGTGATAAGTAAAGGGTGAGAAACAGAGTTGAGTGCTTTTGATAGGTCAAGGAAGAGGGTGCAGACAATTTTGCCAGCATCACAGGCTCTGTTGACTGTATCAATGAAGGAGAGAAGGGCAGTTGTAGTACTATGGCCAGGTCTGAAGCCATGTTGTGAGGGTGAATGTATTTGGTTGTCAAGAAGATAGTGGAAAAGTTGAATATTGATGCATTTTTCCAAGATTTTGGATATAGAAGAAAGAATTGCAATGGGTTGGAAGTTAGTGATGTCAGTTTTATTGCCACCTTTATGGAGAGGGAGAATGAATGCCTTTTTCCAGGTTTTAGGAACTTATAACTCAAGGATGGATCTACTGAGAAGTATGCTTATGGGGTAAGTGATGCTGTCAGCAGCAGTTTTTATGTATTTTGAGGGTATGTCATCAGGGGTGCTTGAGCAAGGTTTTAGCACTAGTAGTAGTCTTTCTATAGCTGAGATTCAGATGACCTTTAGAGTAAAAGCACTCCTAACAATGAGGAGATTGCCAGCACCAGCATAACACCACCCACATCACAGAGTCACACACCCATCTATGCAGGGGTCCTCAACAAAAATTTACCTAAACAACAGAGACCCCCAAAATACACTCACAAACATTCCACACACAACACCAATCACATCACATACAGTAGTCAATACACCAGTGTCTCACAAACACAGCCCATTAGGCATAACAATAAACCAATGCAGCCCATAAGGTATAACAATAAATCAAACTTACTAATCATTGGTGACTGAATAGTGAGACACACTGATGTCCCCCTCACCAGCTGTTTGTCAGGTGCTAGAATCCGTTACATCACACACAGACTTAAGTCTCTCCACAACAGGTACAAGTATGACTCTATCATTGTCCATGTTGGTGTGAATGACTTGAGACATACCTCCCTGGACTATATGAAGAGAGACATGATTGAACTCTCAGAGTATGTGTTCCAGGCAGGTATGACCCTAGCCTAAGCAGCATCCTACCTTCACCAAGAATGATACCACACAACAAAAAAATGATTGACTTCAACAATTGGCTTAGTTTCTGGTGTCTTTCCAAGGGGATCCAGTATCTCTCTGCCTGGGATGACATGGTTGACAGACCTCGATGTTTTGCCAGAGATGGTCTCCACCTGTCACCCCTGGGGTTCCAGATCTTGGCCAAGGCTGTTGCCTCCCCCATTCTGCCATTTTTTAGGGTATGCCCCATGGACAAATCTTCCAACATAAAAGATCTGTCAAAAAGCAAATTGAAGGTCATGCTGCTCAGTGCTAGGAGCCTTAACCCGCAAATGCACTTACTGGAGGCTCTCCTTACACTGGAAGATGCTGATGTCTGTGCAGTCACCGAAACGTGGCTCAGGGCTGCAGGGAGCACCTCTGCCTTACCAGGCTATACCTCATTCCACACTTTCTGACCCCAAAATGAGGTCAGAAAGACTAAGGGTGGTGGAGTCTCCATCTTCATTAAGGACAGGCACACCTCCAGACTGGCTTACCAGCATGACACATTGGAATTACTCCAGGTGCATCTGACAGTTGGCAAGACACCCATCCAAGTTATAGCCAGCTATAGATCCCCCCACCATGACTCAGGATACCCACTTCTCCTATCTGGACCTACTTGACTCCATCAAGGTACCCCTAACACCCTGATACTTGGTGACTTCAACTACCCCACCATAGATTGGGTGAACTATTCCTGCACTAATGCACTCACCCAATTATTCCTTGACTTCATCAATTTTAATGCACTACAAGGGGAGATAACATACTGGACTTGGTACTCACCTACATGGGCAACCGCTGGACCACTCCCATAGTATGTTCTTCCCTGGTGAGATCAGATCATCGGTCTATCTCATTCAAAGTTTCTATCCCACCCAACTCCTCCCCAGCTATAACCAGGCTAAAAAAATTCTCAAAAGCTGACTACAACCTCCTAAGGGAGGGTATCAGCAGCTTCACACCACCGCCACCCTCACAGGATGCAGACAACTATGCTGAACAGTACACCAGTGTAGTATACAAGCACCTGTACAACTGCATGGACTCAGCTATACCCAACAGAACTAAAACCTGCTCTTCAAGGAAACACAAACCTGTCTGGTGGACACCCACTATCAACAGGCTTTACAACAAACGGAAAAAACTGTTGTCCAAGGGTAAAAAGGAACAAATTCCAAATCGGAAAAACTCCCTCCTCCACCTCAACAAGCAAATTAGATCACTAGTGAAAACCTCCAAAGACAATCATGAGTAGAAACTAATCTCCAAAACAAAAGGAAACCACAAGTCCTTCTTCAGTTACATTAGGAACCTCCATGGCAAAGCCCACATTTGTTCCAAATTAGTGCATAATGGTACCACTTACACTGATCTTGCTGACTTAGCCAACCTGCCCTTATCACCCCCCAAAGGCCCAGTCAATTTCCCCAATACTTGTCCCACACCTCAAATCTCCATAGATCAAGTGTTAAAGGCCCTATCCAAGGCAAAGAACACAGCTTCCATGGGACCTGATAGTATCCCAGACTGTACTCTATAATTGAGTATAATGCCCCATTTGGTATGTACCTCTCCAAACACCTGCACCAACTGGAAAGGCCAAAGAAATGCCTCACAAACAGAATCCATGGCCTCGCCTCAAACACCTGTCCTATGTGGACAAGCTCAAATCACTATCACTTTACTCGGTATCATACAGATTGCTCAGAGATGATCTGTGTCTCGCCTACAATGCAATATCAGACCCTGCCCTACTAGGAATGCTCCATATCTGTAAGTCTAACTCCTCACACATTACCAGCTCGATAGGCCTAAATCTAATATGCAACATCAACAAAACCTGCTGGAGAGAGAGGTTTGTCTCCCAGAGGCTGCCACAGCTCTGGAATAGACTTCCCATACATGTCAAACAGAGTACCTCACTGACCCTCTTCAAGTGCAACCATGATGAGTGGATGGGAGACCACAGATTTGTCTCAGGGGTTCCACCTTTGTCTCTCATTGACAGGGGCAACAGGTGCTGACAGAGGTTTCTTTTTGCAGATAGGCTCTTAGATAGGCTTGTAAGGGCCCCAGGGCCTAGTAACCGCCTATGATCCTATGAAGTGGAGTGGGTATTGGGCTTTTGCAAATGTTGGGTGTGAGTAGGGGAAGGAGAGTAAGCAGGTGATTTAGATGGAGATGTGTAGCAAGTGGAGTAATTTGCTTGAGAAAATTTTGCTGTGATGTTGGCTATGGAGTTGATAAAGAAAGTATTAAAAAGAGAGGCTATTTCTTCTGGAGATTTGTCAGTGTGAGGGCAGGTTTTTTTTTTTTTTTGCCTGGGTTAAGTACTGATGTAATGGAATTCCAGAATTTCTTTGGGTTCTGCTTGTGGTTAGACTGCAGTTTTAGATATTGTTCTTTTTTATATTTGTTGACTAGCTCTTTTACCTGGTTGCAAAGTTATTTAAAATTTAGTAGGTCTGGAATGTTTCTGTGTGCTTGCCATAACTTCCATATTTTGTCTCTGGCACACATGAGCAGTCTAGTAGGCTTGGATAGCCAAAGGGTATGGTTGTTTTTGATCCTCTGTACATGTAGAGGTGAAGACTGTTTAGTGTATTCATGAAAGTAGTGGTGAAGTAATCAACAGCTTTGTCAAGAGGAAGGGTTTTTAGTAAATGCCAATCTGTTGTTTTTAGAATATTTTTGAAGGTTACAGGGTTAAATGAGGTCAAATTCCTTTGTTAGTTTATACTGATGTTGATTTTGCCTGGAGGGGGAAGCATGGTTTATAAAGACAGGGAGATGGTCACTGGAAGGTGTATCAAAGAGCACATGTATGTTTCATATGCAGGCCTTTATGCAGATCTCCAAAACAGCCCAAAATTATCACTTTTCTGCTTTATATGTGCTTTGATTAAAGGTTTTTTTTGTGTTTTTGGTTTTCCATTTCTGTGGCAATAAAGTTTTAATGCTGTCAATGTGACTGCATTGCTCAGTTTAATGATTGAATTAGTGTTTGATTTGGAAGTAGATTTTGTGCTGTTTGTGCTGAAAAATAACCTGCATCACTTCTCCAACTCATCTCACATAGGAAGCAGTAGTGGTAAATGGAGTGAAACAGCCGTTAATGGGGCATTGGAATGGCTGCAGAGGCTCCATTCAGATTGGCTTTGTCAGGGGAAGGTCAGCAACCCATCAGGGCAGCAGGGGTCAGACCTCCCAACTGTCCAGGCTTTCAAAGAATGAACAGATTTTCAAAAGAATATTTTTGGTTTGTTCATGTTTTTTTTCTTAATTCTTGGTGATTTGTTCATTTAATTATAATAAGTTTTGAATAAATAACTTTCAGAATAGTCAATAAAGTAAGAGCTTTTCTATCAACTGTCTGTTTTTATACAAGAGCATCAACTGTACTGTTTATAGGTGCAAGAGCATTATTAGTACTCTTCTTTATTGTCTGTATTAACAGGTTGCCTTTGTAATGATAATAAATTGCTTTTATTTTATTATTGAGAGGCAAGAATGACAAAAATAATAAAATTATCAAAATTAGTAAGGCAACTAATAATCCTCCACAAAATGTTTCTTGAAGAAAATGTTGCTCTCTTAATAATAATCCCTCCTCCACAAAATCAAAGTATTTGAAGAAAAAAAGGATTGTAGATTATTTTAAATTGTCATTGCTCATGTGGCAGTTATAATATTAAAGTTGAAATTCTAGTACAGGTTTTTATTTCCTTGTGTGTCTGCAGCAGTATTTTTGCATCACATTAGTAAAGTGTTTCTTGTTTGATTGTATTTTTGGCAAATTAGTGTGTTTTCCATTGCATTTTTGGTATGATTTTTGGAAAATTGTTTCAGATTTTGTGTTTTTGGAAAATTTCATACAGACCACAGTTGACTTTCAGCAGAAAATAAGTTTATTGAGTTTTACTTTAATCAGAAAGAAATTGTTCTCATATTTGTCCCACTACTTACAATGGCAATGTCCAGATTTCAATATAGCCTTTTTGTCCTTATTGACAAATGTTTGTCATCACAGTCAGCCAGAGATTGTAATTGATTTTGCTTGTTCTTCCTCTTGCCCATTTAGTGACTCCAGATGTGCCCATCACTGAGGGTGTTTGGGAGTGTTCCACCTGAGGATATTTTGTTGGGGTTTGTGACTAGAATCCAGTCTAAAATGGATCCTTTGTCATTGCCTTTGTTAGGTCTGATTGGGGAATCAATGAGCTGGGTGAAGTTGAAAAGATTAATATTTGATGGGTGGTTGGACTTGAGTTCTAGCCAGTTGATATTTACGCTGCCTAGTAGGATAGTTTCATTTTTAATACTGGAAGAAGTTTAGGCTAGGATATCTTCCAATATGGGAATGTTGTTGCCAGGGCCTACATAGAGAACTACAGTACATTGCTGTTATTCATACTTAAGAAAGTTATGAGTATTTCTGCATTAGAGAATAGTGGTTTAGGGTTAGGAAATGGGACTAAATTGTAAGTGCTGGTAAACAGAAGGGTAACACTGCCTCCTTTTTTATGGGCTCTGTCTAATCTTATAGTTTAAAAGCCTGGGGGTAGAAATTCAGTGTCTTTAATATGGGGTTTTAGCCAGGTCTCAGTGATAGCAATAATGACTGGTTGTTGGTGAGTGATCCATGTGTGAAAATTTGAAACCTTATTACAAATACTTCAGAGATTTAGGGTTACTATATATAATGATTTGTGGAAATTTCTGTTGATGGGTGTGGCAGGATGATTAAGTGTAGTGGGTCCTGGATTTGGGTGTATGTCACCACATAAAGGCATGGTGGAAAGCTTGAAAGTTTGACATGATAGCTTTTGGTTAGTGGTACGTTTGATGTGACTTATTTGAAAATTTGCAGTAGAGAAGTTTAGTTGATTAAATTGTTTTTTATATATTGAAGAGATGGGCTTCACATTCTTTTGAAGGAAGAGATTTAGATGATATAGGCTAGGAGAGCTGTCTGTATAGCAGCTGAGTGGAATAGGCAAGGAAGTAGCGGTAGTAGAGTTGGCAGATTAATAGCGAAGGAAATGAGGTTTGGTATAGTGAGATGTATTAGAGATATAAGAAGTAAATATTGCAGGAAGAAATATCCAGGGAATTGTTATGGCTAGGCTTGTATAGGCCCTAGGGCCGATAGCCTAGTACCAACCTATGAACCTATGAACCTATGAACCTAAGTGTGGAAAGAAGTAGCAGAGAGAGTGTGAGTGTAGCGGATGACAGCATGTCTGATGGATTTGCAGAGATGTGGGGTAAACAGTAGTAGAAGCAAGAGCAGGAGTTGTTTTAATGCTGTGGTTGAATAATAACTGAGAGCATAAGGTAAGTGGGGTACTGCAGATGGAGAAGTTACAGCTATGTGTATGGAATATATTAAAGGTTGTGAATGTAGAGGAAGAAGATGAAGAGAGTTAAGCAGGAATGGAACGTGGAGTAAATGGAATATAATCTAGTAGCCTGTTGGGGTTAGGTAAGGGAGAGTGTCGGCTGGGGAAGGAGTGTGTGTAGTTATAGTAGTTGAAGAGAATATTCAGGTGACCTATGGGTGGAGTGAAAGATAGACATGAGTAGTATATGGAGGAAGTATGCTGGGGGGAAGTGGCAAGGACCAGTGTGAGTGATGGGTGGAATGACTGAAGGTGATTGTTGAAACCATTCCAAACTTTTATCATGAGGAATGACAGAAAATAAATCTTTAATATCTACCATTGCAAACAAAATGTCTTCCTCAAAATTAACTTCCCCTATTTTCCTCAGGCAGTCCCATGATTCCCTGAGAATATGAGGCTTGTCATCATTTTTTTTTTTTTTTTTTTTTTTTTAGTTTAAAGTCTACCCATTTTGCCAAGGACTCAGTCTTAGATTTAGACGTAGCCACTACTGGCTTGAGAGGTGGATCCAATACATCTTTATAGTTTTTGGGAATACCAAAAGCAGCTGGTAATGTTGGATAGAGTACTTTCATATATCTCATTGTCTCCAAGTTGAAAGTAATTTCCATAAAAAATTTAATCTAAATCCAGATCTATTTTGTGATGTTATATTTATTTGATTCTTAGTGACAGTCTCAAAAAATATTTGTGCATTTTGGATACATAAATAGAGTGGTCCACTATACAGTTAGGGATAGGTTTGTCTCACATGTTTGTTGTGTTAACTGTAAATATTCAGTATTTAATTATTGTTACAAACATATTTTATATCCATTATGAATAATCAAGTATCACTTAAATGATGCGCATTTGCTCAAAACTAAAAGATCTAAAACATTTGAAAGTTGCAAACTCAAAACCAGGGCATTCCCAAAATAACAACACTTCAAAATAATTTTTGAGGGAGGCAAGCCACCACCCCATGAAATTTATATATATTAAGTCTGAGGTCACACAAAATCAAGCAATTAAGTACAAGTGGAAAAATATAAAACTTACCTTCTCCATCTTCTCCGAGTCCAATGAAGCTCAAACTGGAAGATAATCTGTGATGTAGCCAGTGACAGTGTGCTGAAACACCAACAGCAAGAAGCACACGCTCTTCCTACTTTGACATTAAATACTCAGTGCAGCAGATTACTGTAATGTATAGGTTTCCCATATTTATCTCAATGAGCAGGGATATGTTATTGGTGTTTAAAGTCGTGGTTCAGTTATTATTAAATAAAAAAACTGTTAACTCTCAATAATTATGTTGCAGTAGCATGTTAAGGCAGGATGTAGTTCAAAAAGTAGTGATTCTGTTAAAGGGGGGGTGATGAATAAAAAGATTTTTTTAGCAAAGTTGAAGTTTCTGATTGCTGAGATCTATAGGCTATTTACTGTAGACTTTATAATGATAAGACTACCTAGCATGTAATCGAACGTGGTGTGCAAGATTTGTTCAATGAATTTAAGAAAGTTTTTATTGAGGGAGGCATGTTATCGCAATGGGAAATGACAAATACCTCAGGTCAAGCATACTGGTATATGATTGTCCCCTTTGGTTTATCATTATTTTCTTTCTCCTGGATTGATCATAGGATCTTGACGCTAGAAATGTGTTTGAAGTCAACTCGTACATGAATAATTTATGCATACATGAATGCTGGAATCAATAATAAATGGAAATTAATGCCTGACTGTCAATCATGCTCCATTGCTTCATGCTTCAAGACGTTTATGGAAGGTCACATGATATTTATATATGGAAGTTGATATAATTACTCCTTCCAGTTATTGTAAAACATCAAGATATGTGTGGGGCCTCTTGTTGGTTCTGCTGACAAATAGACCTGGTTAAAATAAATTACTTTAAAGGGAAGTACCAAATTAGACAGAAATGAATAGAATTTGTGGGAACAATACATGCAGAATAGTGTTCAGGAGATGAAAGAGTACAATTTAAGGCATGGCAGGAATTGAGCAATTTATGCAATGTTAGAGTGAATGAAGGAAATGTTAGTCACGGTTTATTTTATTTCCTGTTATTGTATACATGCCTATGTCACTTTAACAAATGTCATGTTTAACAAATATGTTTAAACAAACTATGACATGGACTGGTTGCGTTCTTAATGATACCCTGGCTAACATGAATGTGAAAGGTATGTATGACATATAATGGATAACTGCATATATCTTTATGAAAGTTTATCTCCAGAGGATAGCTACTTATATAGGCTGAATTTAAATGCTATTTGCTTTGATTTGTATTTGATAGCAAACATTTAATGTCTGTCATGCATGAGGTATGTACCAATACTGAGCAACCAAAACAATTGTGTAATTATCATTGGTAGAGGATTAGATGGAAAGGACAAAGTGAAGTATAACTGTGAGGAGCTATGCAGAACATTAGATTGTTTTCAGCAGCCATTTGTGCTCTGATAGTGGGGAATATAGGAATGTTAGAAGGAAGAATCATATAATTAGATAAAATGAAAGATATAAATGGAATTATTTTAAGAAAAGGTAATCAAATGTTCTTTTTTCCTAGACTGTAACAAATCTGACTTACAGAGAAGAGATGATTTAAGCTGACGAACCATAGCTGCCTATTCTGTCACCATGTGACATTATCCTATCTATTTCCTCTCTAAACTTTAAGTTAAGTGGAAAAAAGTCCTCTCAACTTCAGGAATAAAAACAGTGTTCTGTTGTACTTGAGGACCAATAAATATAAATAACCCAGAAAAGAAGTCCATAAAAACCAAGGCTCACAAAACCAAAGACTGCATTGCGAATTTTATATTTAACACTTTTGTCCCCAGGACTTCATCTGAAATAGTAGTTCATCAAACCTGCAGCACACATCCAATAACATTTACAAACCCAGGTCACATGTTCATCCATAAAATGTATAACATAATAGCTCACATTTAAAGACAAATGTTGCTGTAAAACCTCCCAGATATTTTATAAATGTTAAAAATTATATTAACCTAGTATGATGTCTCTAAGGTATCATAACTACTGACTAATAAATATAAAATTAAAAAACTATTAATAGAATAAATGAATCGATCAGCATATTTCTTACATGTATAATATCCAGGTATAACATTGTATATGTTTGAACACTTGTATAAAACTTACCTACAGCCTATCTGATTTTTAATCACAATAGCTGGAAATAGATACTTTTTTCATTAATATCAGATGGCATGTCAGTGCCAAGTCTCAGTTCCAACATTACTTTGCATTTGTCCAGTTGTATTTCCCAAATCCCACTTCTAGGATTTTTATTAAGCGCACTATAAAGGACAATATTAAAATCAGTTCAACCTATTGCATGCTTACTGAAGCACTATTAATGTTACCTTTTAGTATGTCATTTGTATGGTCATAAATATGTTTGCGATACTATTCATGATTCTAATGAAGTCCTGCAGATGAAAGTGTTAAATCTGAAATCTGCAGTAAAGAGATGTATGTGGTTTTCTGAGTCCTAGTTTCTACACACTTACTTTCTTGGTTATTACTTTCCAGTTGGAGTGTTTTGCTTGAACATTTGGTACCTGATTAAATAAATGCTAAACAGGTCCCCTCTTACTTAAGGATTCTTTTTTCTTGTTTGTAAATTGCAGCAAACTGCTTGCAACAGATGTAACAAGTGTCTTGCTGCAGCTAAAGACTACACACAAAGCACTAAACTGCCCTGACCTCAAATGCAGTATAAGCACTCATTTCTGAATACTGGCACTGCACTACCAGTGGATCAGCAACTGCCGAATGTGCCCCATAACACCTTAAAAAATGAAAACGTAGTTAACATTATCATGGTGCTGGTACACTAAAGGTTATAATGTCATGAAGATTTATAAATACAGGAGGAGAATACATGAAACACATTGTGCCAAAACTGTTGATGCTATGATACAGTATTGTCACTCCAATTAGGTGGACAGCTACCTTTAGAATTCATTAATGCAATTATCACATAGCTACCAAATTCATAAGGTACAGTCTGCTATGCAATGGATTTATCATCATTCCCAAGCAAATATAGTATTTTACATAGAACATGTTTAACATAGAATGTAGCAAAATGTTCTGTTTAAGGAATGTAGAAAACATTTATATATGCTGAGTGAATTTAGGATGTGGTTAGTGTAGACTATGATGCAGACAAATTGTAGCACTTTAACCCCAGTAGTGTGTGTAGCCAATAATATGCTAGACTGTTAAGACATACCCAGAGTGAGGGTATCTATAAAGCATACATATCTGAAAAGCTACCATTAACCCAGCACACCAATACCACCTTTCTTCTGGCCTAACAATTATAGAATGCCTCACAGGGAACATGAGGCAGGCATTCCCCAACACTGAGGAGGGAAGTGGAAAAACATAAATCGTTCTGACAGGGGTAACTTGGTAAGGAAAGCAGACAAAGGGTACAGATAGACAGAACAGTGTATTACTGGTGGAGAAGATCCCTTTTTTCTCCTGAAGAGCAAAAGAAAGCAGTAAAAATGTAGGGCATAGTAGCAGATGCAAGGGAACAGTATGGCAGACAGAGGGATATTGGCAGGGGACAAACAAAAGGAGGCAGACATGACACTACAGATTGACATGGATGTTATTGATACATAAGTGTGGGCATCTCATAGAGACACTGATATGGACAGGAGGGCAGCCAATGATAAGGAAAATTGGACAGCACATGATGAGTACCCAGTAGGGAAGCTAGGGCAGGCTGCTGCCTATTGGGAAATCACATGGTCCTGTATGGGGTGTAACTCCCAAACAAGATGTGCTACTAGAAGATATGCAGCATTCATCCTATCACACTTTAAAGGAACCATCACCAGATGGGGCTTGTATGGGTCCCCACAGTATGACTTTAGAAATCCGTGAAGCACCACATTAAGCTCAGGGAGCACTACCCAAGACACAAGTATGGATCAGCACCAAACTCCAAATGCAGGGGCGTTATTCAAACCACAGCTGTGGTACAGTAACCAAGTCATAGCTATGAGTTCAACACTTAAACCACACCTACAGGGGAAGAACCCCAACCAAAGTTACAGGGACAATACCTAAACCACAGCTATTGGAGCAAAATCCAAGACACAAGAACAGGCAGTGCCCAAGCCATATTTATGGGGACAATAGGCAAATCACAATTAAAGTGAGAATACACAAGCTACAGCAACAGGGCAATACAAAAGCCACATCTACAGGCAGCACACAAGCCACAGCTACAAGCAGTACACAAGCCACAGCTACAGGGCAATACACAAGCCAGAGTTACAGGGCAGTACAAAAGCCACAGCTACAGAGCAGTACACAAACCATAGCTACAGGCAGCACACAAGCCACAGCTACAGGGCAATACACAAGCCACAACTACAGGCAGCACACAAGGCACAGCTACAGGGCAATAAACAGGTTACAGCTGCAGGTAGCACACAAACCACAGCTACAGGGCAATACACAAGCCACAGGTACAGACAGCGCACAAACCACAGCTACAGGGCAAAACACAAGCCACAGCTACAGGCAGCACACAAGCCACAGCTACAGGTAGCGCACAAACCACAGCTACAGGGCAATACACAAGCCACAGCTACAGGCAGCACACAAACCACAGCTACAGGGCAATACACAAGCCACAGCTACAGGCTGCATACAAGCCACAACTACAGGGCAATACACAAGCTACAGCTACAGGCACCACACATACCACAGCTGCAGGGAAATACACAATCCACAGCTACAAGCAGCACACAAGCCGCAGCTGCAGGGCAATACAAAAGCCACAGCTTCAGGGCAGTACAAAAGCCACAGCTACAGGGCAGTACACAAACCACAGTTACAGGCAGCACACAAGCCACAGCTACAGGCAATACACAAGCCACAGCTACAGGGCAGTACACAAGCTACAGCTACAGGCAGCACACAAACCACAGCTACAGGGCAATACACAAATCACAGCTACAGGTGGCACACAAGCCACAGCTACAGGGCAATATACAAGCCACAGCTACAGGCAGCACACAAACCACAGCTGCAAGCAGTACACAAGCCACAGCTAAAGGGCAATACACAAGCCACATCTACAGGGCAATGCACAAGCCACAGCTACAGAGAAATACACAAGCCATAACTTGTAAGATTCAGGCTGTCATATTGCAATAAACAACAAACAGCTGGCTTAAATTTTAGTTTTTGACAGTTCTGCATATTTCTTAATATATATCATTGCACCTAGTTTCTGTTTTGACTTTACTTCTGGCTTCCTTGATTTTCTGCTAAAGATCACCTGTTCTGTGAATGGGTGAAGATCTGAACTTTCCAGTGGTTTTCACTATTACTTGCTGCATTCAGGTAGTAATATTTGCAGATACCCTATGTCTGAAGTTTTCCAGTAACAATTTCATAACTGTCATCTAGATTTCTTATAATCAGGAGTTCAGACCTGGGTGGACTACATTTTTTCTGCCAGTTTTGGACTTTAGAGGTCTGTCATTGACTACTGTCATCTTTTACTTGGCATCTGTGAAGTCAATATATTCATTTGACTACAGCCAGAACTTCTGCCAAAACAAGCAAGGGGATTGTGTTATCTTGTGCCTAGATGTTCAGATTTGCTTATTCTCCCTTTGTTTACCGTTCTTTTAATTAATACAGTTTCATATGATTGAAGTTTTTTTTTTCCATAAACAGCCTGTGTTATTATTAGAACTTCCATTTCTGTTCAGCTGCCAAATTTTTTGAAGAGAGCATTATCTTCATAATGCTTTAACTATATTGCCTGTAGGCTATTCATTATTTTTTTGTTTGGAGACTACAGATGAGTTTTTCAGGCAAACTTTATGGTGACTTTGGGGACATGAACACTGCCATGGCTTTTCAATTGATTCATTATCCGAACTTCAGTGTTGCTGTCATTTGACAATCACATAATTAAGATGTGATTTTCAGACTCATTTTGAAGCAGGACTATTTTCTTTAATGTACAGAGAACTTTTAGCTTCAATTATTTCTTTTTCAGGTTTGTTTTCATTCTTTTATGCCACATTACCTATCTTCAGTAGGTAATTGTTTTCTTGTTAGTGTTACTGAAGTTATGCCACTTTTTTGTTTGATTTTGTTTTTTTGTCATCTGATACATGTATTTTAACTTTCCATTATAGTACTGCTACATAGTGTTGAGCGTTCCATCAGGCCATCCATTGGTCCATGCATAACCCCTTTTCCCATTTTTGCACATGGGATCAGTGTGTCATATCAAAAGTGACCACCATCTAGAGCCAATGTCCACACTGATGGGGTGGCAATTCCTGCCTCAGTTGTTCTTCCATACCACACACACACACACACACACACACACACACACACACACATGCACACGCGCACGCCCGTGCACACACACACACACACACACACACACACACACACACACACACACACACACACACACACACACACACACACACACACACACACACACACACACACACACACACACACACACACTCACACACATGCACACGTGCACGCCCGTGCACACACACACACACACACACACACACACACACAAACACGCATGCACACTCACACCTATGCCCAGTTTTGAGTATCCAATCCACCTTCAGTAATTTTTTAGAATGTGAGAGGAAACCAAAGCAGCAGGAGAAAGCCCATGCAGACACATGAAGGACATGCAGACACCACAGAGAAGGCACCCCAGCCGAGAATTGAATGGCAGTACTGATAGCTATGAGGTGACAATGCTACCCACTGTGTCACTATACCTTCCCATAAGCGCATTCATACACTAGATCAACTGGAGCCACAAGTAGTATCACACACAGATCAGAACAAAATGGTGATTTCACAACATGTGAACTCTACAAACATTATGTAAGGCATCATGTATTGTACTTATCATAACAGTGCCTAGCAGCTCAAGCTACTGCCCTCCATCAGAAGAGAGCTTCTGTCAGAGAACCTTAGCAGCCATCTCAGTTATCTGATGCATATCCCAGCCTATGATCACCCCAGTGTAGGTGTGTCACACCAAGGGGTATTATGGTATTTAGGGCACAGTTAGTACAAATAAGCCTCATTATTTTGCATTGCAAGTGGAAACAAAAATCAGTATCTGTACAGCAAGCACAATTCATCTTGGATCAAGATAATATCATTGTTAATAGTGTCGAAAAACACAAAATGTCCAAAAAGTCCAAGCCAAAGAGACCAGGCAAATGTGAGCTCACATTTGCCTGGTCTCCTTGGCTTGGACATTTTGGACATTTTGTGTTTTTCGATAGTTTTTCTTTTGGCACTTAGTTTGTCATTGTTAATAGTGTGTTATAACAGTGACACATAATAGTTTGAAACAACTATTTATTGGCTACAGTAAGAACTATATTGAAACTGTTTTAAAAATCCGTAGACTGTATCTGTCTTTTTGCTAACTATGTAATGATATTCACATATGTGGTTCTTACTTCTGATGTAAGACTTGGTATTTGCCTGTAACATGTTGTGCAGTTTACCATAACAAGCATATTTTCTTGTACAGATTTTGCATTACATGCTTTTGGAATATAACTAATACTATTAATGAGTTAAATGAATCCATGAAACATATGCTTCTTGTTTGCTGGGATACTAGACAGATGCTGTTCAAGAATGAAAAGGGGCCATTTACATGAGGGTGTTATCCACCTTGCTAATGAATGGACTTGCACTCAGATGGTTATGGACATCTAAGACCTTACATGTTAGTAAGCCAGACATCTTGTTGCTGCAAGAAATATTAGGGGAAGGGGTATGGCCAGCGCTGTTTATCATAGCTGAAGAGCTTCTTGTCTCCCTTGCAGGTTATAAAATCATTTGAACTGTACCATACAGAGGCATCAGTGGTATTGAGGTAGATCTTCCCTCTGCATATGCATGTATGCATGTACACCTATTATTTAACTATTATGCTTTTCTCCTTTGACCTTCACATACACCTCCATATGTCTCGCATACATCCCCAACTCACCCATAACTGTGAATGCTGTGTATGAGTGTGCATTCTGCAACTGGTCAGAACCCTTTTCAGGATTACTTCACCGCCTTGCACCAAGAAAGTGCTGGGATAGGCTTCTGCACCCCTTGATCCCGAACTGGATTATGGACATGAATGGGCAATGAATTAGTGAAAGTTCAGTCTTGCAGTCCTGCAATCTTGTATGCATGAAAAATAGGATTCTTGCCAGTACAATATTAAGACATAATCAGCCTCTGTCCAGCACAATTTTAAGTCCATCACACATCCTAATCATGTTGAAAATATGGGTATATTAAATGCATATCCCAGTGATATGCATGTCCGGGGGTTCTATCCTCCACTTCTGGTGACATGTAGATACCTGTATGAGTATACATTGAGTAGTTATTGTTGTTTTTTTGAATGCAAGCTACTTTCTCTATGTATTGGCATCTGCTTGTCATTGTTAAAATGTTATGATTTCAATGCTTTTTTTTTTTTTTTTTTTTTTTGCAGATGAAGATGATGCAGCTGTTTTAGGCACTGTTGGGTTTGTGGCTACATCTAGCATTACTGATGGCATGTCAGTTCCATCAACAACCACAAAGTAGTTACCACCTGTGCCACTGTCAGCAGTGATATATAATATCAGGGACTTCCACAACACAGCCACAGATATACAGGATGTGGTTGGCAGCCATTTATCTGGTGCCTCCAGTGTGTCCTTGCCAGCCACGGTGGAGTGTGGCATGGCAGAGACTACAAAGGTACAGATAGACACTGAGTCCATAGGTCTGAGAGATGGCTGCAGAGGGTAACACTGTTTTTCTTCAAAGCACACAGTTCTGTAAGTTACCTTATTTGGAACACAGTCAGTGACTTGACTGGGGTTTCCTGCAGCAGATCACACAGATCAAGACTAAGATATGTCTGGGCTATTTGATCTACCTGTACAGTAATGTCTGGTGCTCAAGTCCACCTATCAGGAGTTCCAGGAGATCACTGGGTTCCCAGCAAGACATTACTTAGATGGTCCATTCTGTATCATGTATGCTTGCTGTCATTCATGATGGTGCTAAGAATAATAATCCTACCATGATAAATACCATTCAGAGTAATGCAGGAAGACACTGTGGTAACATGATGATGTCACTACAGGGTTTGACATAATGACATATGTCAACATGATATGGTATTGCCATCTGTCAACATTGGCATGTCGTATTTGGGATCAGGCATGCTCTCATATGGTGCCATGCCTCCATGGCAGGGGGCTTGTCCTCATGGTGTGACACAGAATGAGGCCATGAGATAACAAAAAAGGAAGATCATCATCATCGTCGTCGTCATGGTCTAAGCTAGAATAAGGCCCTGGTGCAAATGGCTACAGCTGCTAACAGTGCAGAGACCAGTGGTTGTGATCTATACCACTGTCTTTTTGTCATGAATTACAATTTGGTTGTTTTTGTTGCATCACAAACCCATGTCATGTGTTATGACAAACCTTTGTCATGCATAATAAACTCCAAGGTGACTGAACTGATGTCTACACTTACCTGTTTGCTGCTCTAATTTCCTAAATCATACATCAGAACAGATAATATTTATCTCGTTTGTTTTCTCAGTTACCAGAAAACAAAATAAATGAAAAAAATAGACAAAGCAATAATTTGCATTCTTTTTTTTCCTCTCTCAATTTATTTCTGTATATCAATTTATTTCAGACAAAATAAACAACATTATATTCAATTCTAACATAAAAAAGCCTTGTCTTTCCTGATTAGCCAAATAGAAAAAAAATAAATAAACGTGTAATGCCATCTATTTTATTGTCATATGCAAGCAATAATGTCCAAGAGGGTGTGTGTTACTGTGTAAATAATGGACACCCGGGGTGTTCTGAGACCTGATGGCACAGGCATTATTGTGCTTAGAGAATGGAAAATGGCTGTGTTTTACTTATTTTTTATTACTATATTATTACTATCATTCTTTTTTAATTTTTTAATGTAAAACACTTCCCCTGCCTAATGTTTCAAACTTGCTCTATTATATATAAATGGTGATGGAGGAAGTATTTTACATACAAAGGATAAGATTTTCAAAAAATATCCTGATATTTATTCTTTGATCCCTTACTTATAAAATCTGTGGTTTATTGGCACACATTGGGGATTATAGCCACTAAATAATGACATACATTTCAGTTTCAAACTTTATTTCCTTCAGAAAATACATGCTAAAACAAATCCTTTTATTCTACCAGCTTTGTGATTTTTATAACAGCAGTGTTTAAATCTGTTCCTATTTTGGAACCTTTGCCCCCTTTATTTTAGGCTTTATCCAGATTTATTACTTTAAGAGGTTGAAAGGAATGAGCACCTCTTAACTGCTGCTGCCACTGCTCAATCGATCTCTCTCGCTTTCTCTCTGTCACACACACGCACACACCAACACACACACACACACACACACACACACACACACACGCACACGCACACGCACACGCACACACACACACACACACACACACACACACACACACACACACACACTTCCACCTTCATGTACACAAGAATGCATATGTTAACACAAAACACACATACACAGACTTTAATTTTTTTTTGTTTCTTTTAATTTTACATAACTTAACAGCAAAAACACTGCTTACTGAGTGTAAAATAATGGCTCAATCGATCTCACTCTTATTTTCCGTCACGAATACACTCACACACATACAGACACATAGACATAAACATACTCACTTCTCTATAATTTAATTTTTTTTTTATTTTACACTTGCTAAACAGCAAAACAACTGCTCAGCAAGCATAAAATAATGGTGTCTGTTAGCTTCATTACAGTCCAAGCTCCACAGTAGCTTAATATGCTGCCGTGAAGTGGTAGACCGATTTTTCAGTGGGCATTACCTGTTCATTAACACCCTATCAGAGAACATTCATTCTCCAGTGAGAGTGGAACTGTACAGGTCACCCATTCTCTAAAAGTTTTTAAAGAATATGTAACATAATTATATGTAGAAATGCAGTAAAGTTTAGATGAAATACTTTAACTGAAGATCCATATACTATTAATCAAAGGACAGGTTCATCACTAACAGCTCTTTATTAGTCATTAACTGTAGAACTGTATGTGGATCCATAGCAATTGAGCAGGCAAATACAAGACCACATTGGTGACAAATCAGGTAAGTTGGCAATCACAGTCAAATAATGACAATATACAGTGGATATAAAAGGTTTATACATCCCTGGTAAATGCCAGTCTTCTTGGGTACACACCTGCCATCAATTAAAGAGACTTTGATTAACCCCAAATAAAGTTCAGCTGTCCTAGTAGGATCTTCCTGACATTTACTCAGTTGCCTGCTACAGCAAAAGCCATGGTTCACAGAGAGCTCACAAAGCATCAAAGGGACCTCATTGTTGAAGGTATCAGTCAGTAGAAGGGTACAAAAAAATTCCACAGCATTGGACATACCATGGAACACAGTGAAGACAGTCATCAAAAAGTGGAGAAAATATGGGACAACAGTGATGTTGCAAAGAACTGGACGCCCCTCCAAAATTGATGAAAAGACAAGATGAAAACTGGTCATGGAGGCTGCCAAGAAACCTACAGCAACATTGAAGGAGCTGCAGGAATTTCTGGCGAGTACTGGTTGCATACTAGATGTGACAACAATCTCCCGTATTCTCCATGTTTGGGCTATGGGGAAGGATTGCAAGACGGAAGCCTTTTCTTACACAGAAAAACATCCAAGCCCAGCTAAAATTTGCAAAGCAATACATCAAGTCTCCCAAAAGCATGTGGGAAAATGTGTTATGGTCTGATGAATCCAAGGTTGAACTTTTTGGCAATAATTCTAAAAGGTACATTTGGCACAAAAACAACACTTTGCATTACCAAAAGAAGACCATCCCCACCGAGAAGCTTGGTGGTGGCAGTATCATACTTTGGGGTTGCTTTTCTTTAGCTGGAACTAGGGCTTTAGTCAAGGTGGAGGGAATTATGAACAGTTCCAAATACCAGTCACTTTTGGCCCAAAACCTTCAGGCATCTGCTAGAAAGCTGAAGATGAAGAGGAATTACTTTCAACATGACAATGACCGCAAGCATACATCCAAATCAACAAAAGAATGGTTTCATCAGAAGAAAATTAAAGTTTTGAAATGGCCCAGCCAGAGCCTAGACCGAAATCCAATAGAAAATCTGTGGGGTGGCCTAAAGAAGGCTGTGCACAAGAGATGCTCTCGCAATCTGACAGATTTGGAGCACTTTTCCAATGAAGAGTGGGCAAATATTGCCAAGTCAAGATGTGCCATGCTGATAGACTCCTACCCAAGAAGACTGAATGCTGTAATTAAATCAAAAAGTGCTTCAACAAAGTATTAGTTTAAGCGGTGCACACTTATGCAACCAGCTTATTGTACGTTTTTTATTTTTATATTTTTTCCCTGGGTCTACTTCACGAAGTCGAAAGCCGACAATATCAAAGTTGATATTGTTGGCACCACAACATCGAAAGCGCAAAACATCATGCAGGTAAACGGAAATCTCCGTAGGGGGAGATTTCCATTTACCTCAATGAAGTGAGGTCTCTGAGTTGGAATATTTAAGTGTGGGGGTTGTGGGGGGTGCAGGGGGACTTGCGCCCCTGCCTACACTACTTAGTTTTTATTTTTGTTTGCTTTTGTTTTTTTTTAAGCGTTATTCGATGTTTTACTACATCAGTCACTAGAGGATGACCTTTAGTGGTTCGATGTAGTAAGATTTTGATAACGTGATATAGACGCTTTTTCCCCTAACAGATTTGTTTGTTTTTCAATTGAATTGTACAGGTTATAGGTCACATTAAAGGTGGTAAAAGTTTTGAAATGATTTATTGTGGTCTCACTTTTTTATATCACAAAAACCTGGCATTTTAACAGGGGCCTGTAAACTTTTTATATCCACTGTATATTTCAAAAAATACACTAGAGAGCTTAAAGGAAGGAAACAGTGTCATTTTCATGTAAACAAGCTGAGAAGTTAAATGGTTCTAGTATCACTTTGTTTATAATCTGCAAAGAGAAAAGTTGGATCTAAGACTGAAAACATCAGCAGTGCAAAGTTCGACTACACCATAAGTATTTCCTGTCCAGCCAGTACATCTGCCATAATGTTATCCTTGCAGTGAAACTATGTGGTTAAAAAGATAAAGATTTTTGACTGCAGAGAACCTAGTCAGCATTTTGTATAAATCTGATGAAATTTTTAAGGTCTTTTTGAAGCACATGAATATACTAATATAAATGGTCATTAAACAATGTCCCATAAATGTTACTTGCGTCAGATCCTACCTAAAATAGCTTTCTTGCATAAATCACATACTGGTATAATTTCCCAAATATATCCTTTGGGGATAAAGTTGTAAAAAATACTGGCAAAGCATGACTCTCTTCTGTTACGCAAGCTGACTCCAAGTATGAGGCTACATAGAGTCAGAATTAACAGGTTACTGAAACCCACCTGCCTGTTAGGTTTATGCAACATCAATGACGATGCATTAGTCTTCTGGGAACACAACTTAACAAATAAAAAGTAATGTAACATGAGTAACACCATGACTGCAGCCAAAGAAACCAGTGATCATTACAGCTCTGATCTGCATGCCAGTAAGTGCAGATTGTAAGCATGTAATTCTATTATATCAAGTCTTTAACTGAGATAGCATGCAGTTGGGACTGCTGCATCAGCAATCTAATTATTTATCTGCTTTGATTATATTTAGTTTGTATTGAGTGAATTGCTTGTAGAACTGGAAAGGATTTATAAGGTAATTGTATGTAGTCTCAGACCTTACATTAAGAGGATGAAATTTAAAAATCATTGATACAGAATTTCTTCATTTGACAATGTAAACTTTAGATGTTAGTCTGTTTATATTAACTTATACTGACAGTTTTAATGGACAAGAATGCAAGTTCTAAAACTAAAGAGAAGAATCCAGTATTGGAGAACAGTATATATTGAGTGGGTATCTATATTATACTGGGATGGATTTCAGTAGTAGTCAGGTCTTACCTTATTCTGTCAATAGTTCCCAGAGAGTTCAATGTTTCAGGAAGACAAGATTGGATTCTAAACCTCACCTGAATTCTACTCCTTATTCATACGTTTCCTAGAAATGATGAGTGCATTTACCTTTTTTTCACATCTATTGGAAAATCAGTAAAGGTTTTAAAGTGGGGAGAAGGCTATGAATCAGTTTTTGGGTAAACAATGCATGGAGTCAGCTGGTCTTGTGGTGTTGAGAGATAAAGCCCTGACTTGAGCCCAGCTGACGCAGGTTTAATTAGAGCTCTGATGGCCAGTGGAGCAGCAGGGCAGGGATGGATGCACCCATCTTGGATGAAAAGGTGTTTGTTGATATGTTCCCTAAGAGAAGTCATGGCCCAAAAAAGTGATTTGCCCTTGGATGTAATCAACAAATGAGGCGAAGGTGAAAGACAGTGGGTAGGACATAAACAAAAAAAATCCCATTGGGCTGAAGCACAGATGAGTTCAGCCCCAGGATGCCTTTATGATCCATGCAGGGGGGTGGCTTTTAGATCCAGCATGGACATGGACACACAGGGTCAGGCCAGTATACATGAGGCATGAGGGGACCAAAGCATTAAAAAAAAAATACATGGAGTCATTTTATCACTTTTCTAAATTTTGCTAATTGCAATGAATTGTTATTTCATAGGTTACTCTTTTTTTTTATTTTAATTCTGAATGCTTAAAAATTATTTTGTCACTTCATCTTGTGTTTAGGTAGTTTCACAGTGTGTTCATCTTAGCAAAGTACTGTGAACTCAAGACATTTTTATCAAAGTTATGTATGTTATAAAGGCCACAGAACTGCAGTGGCTACTTGTGACAAGAACTTATTTAAGGCCTGTGATGTCACATTGTATCCACAATGTTTGCTCCTTCTGTACAACAAACAGTCATGATGAAAAGTTACTAGATATGTGAAATCATTTGTTTTCTACAAATATACAAGGGAAGCATTGCAACTGGGATTGGATCCTTCCTATTTATCACTGCCTAAAGGGGGGGTCTATATTAGTTCTTTAAAGTCTAATTACAGCAAATGGCTGTTCATTGAACCAAAATCACAGAATGTCCATTCATTGAATGTTCACATCAGCGAACATTTTTCCCAGATAAAGAAATTACTTGGCCAACATACGGAAATTTGCCTTTTTCCCCACTGTAGTGCACTCTTGGAGTTGGTATATATATATATATATATATATATATATATATATATATATGGGGAGCATAGCCCCCCCCCTTTGGTGGGTTTGATGTACTGTGATGTATGTGTCGGTTGGTCTGTTGGCCAACTCATTTCCTTCCCTGGGGAAAACATTCGCTGATGCGAACATTCAAGGAATGGTCATTCGGTGAATCTGGTTTGATGAACAGCCATTCGCTGTAATTCGACTTCGACTAACTAATATAGGCCCCATAAAGGGCAGCATACACTCCTGGGAAAGAGGCTACAATAAAATGCAAACGGGAGCTTGAAAAAGACTTGTGAGATCAAGTACAGACCAATGCAAGAGAATATCTATTCAGTGAAAGGAGAAAGCAAGAAAGAAACAAGGGAAAGAATGAACAAAGGAAGGTAAGTAGGACAGGTCAAAATGCAACAAATCAAAGAGAAAATTGCAACATAAGGAAGGAAACTCCTAATGATGGAAAACAGATATTTTCTATGAATCAGTAGAAATTTTCCCTTGTCCATGTGACTTTTCTCTCAGAATAACATAATGCATTTATTCTCACTCCTATGTCTCAGGTCAGTATTGACAAAAGTCTACAATGGATTTTTATACTTACCTGATTAACAAAAACACAAAATAAACTATGTTAAAAGAGATACATGGTGTTAGTATCATTTGTTAACAAGCCAAAGATGACAGGCTTAAAGAATAATTATGACACCATGCCATGAACTTTGTAAAATAAGGTGGATGTTTTTATTTATTTATTTATTTATTTATTTATTTATTTATTTATTTTTTGCAATGGTTTTGCCTTCTTATTTGTTTAATAAATGTTCAAGTGAGATGGGATAATATAAATTGTGATGCCATGATTGATGTTTCCATCTGCAACTATAGTGCATTTCATTTGGGAAATCAAGTTCTAGAAACAGTGCAGTAAGTTATGACAAAATTAAAGGTATGTGATCAAGCTCTAAATAAAAGGCTGTTCATGCCTGGCAAAAAGGAAAGGAAACTGCAAAATAAACAATATTAATGTTATGCATTTAGTGATGGAAATCATTTTGAACATCTAGAAACCAAATTATTTAAAGGAATCAGTGGAAAACTGGAAGAAGATTTTGAATGCTTAAGTAAAAATACTACAAATATAGAATATTTTGCAAAATTATTTTTCATGTAAAACTTTTGGGAGACCTGAAAGAGCTCAGGGGCACAGCATGAAGGGGAAGCACCCACATGTATGTACCAGAACTAAAGAAGTTGTCTGAGTGTTATGATTCTTATGACTACTTAATTCATTTAATGATTAGTTTATGCAGCTGTCCTTATATTAAACTATTTTCTCTGATGTGGACTTGAATTCCAGCAAAGCTGTAAAAAATGCAGGAAAAAATAAAATCTTGTATCTTTTGGCTGATAGCTAATAAGTTCATTGAACATAATTAGTCAAGTCTGACAAGCTTAAGGGATTGATCTTAATGAGCTGGTGTAAAGAGCATATAATGAGTACTGATTTGCATAATTAATGCCTTTGGATGATACTTAAAAGATTCTTTCTACTGCATAATCTATTAATAAAGAGCTGGCCATAAATGCTTTGGCAATTTATGTGGATTTATCCCTTCAGTAAAGTATGTATGTTATTTATTTGGTGGACTAGAGTTCACGTTTCTTTTTTTCTTTGTGTGGACTTTTTACTTGATGATTCCATTTGGCTGCTCCTACTTACATCTGTTAGACTTAGCTATATTTCAGTAAAATAAATCACTTCCTGGTGTTAGATAACTTCAAAGGTAGTTATAATAGTTAGGAGGTGTAGTCCTCTACATGGTGATATGAGGTGTTCCCAACACATAAAAGAACTTTGTCAAAAAAGCGTGCATGAGCTGTTAGGTTTGTCTAGCCTGCCTTGGAGAAAATCATTGGTGATTTTGTGAATCACATTCATGAAAAGTTCTAGTTTATGAAGTTCATTTACATGGCAATAAAAGAAGAGGATAACATAATTAGAATAGCTTAAATGTGCACTTCCTTGTCAAAAAATCTGATATATCTGAAAATGTTATTAATGCAAGAGACAAGAATGGGATTCAGGTGAGTGATATTTTAAGACAGCTATTTGTCAGTGGCAAATGTTAATCTCATAGTGCTGAAGGAGTTTCTCACAATGATATATGAGTTTGAGAAAGACAGACAGACACAGAGAGGTATGAGATATTAGTGTAGAAGAACTATATCATAACAAGACATACTGATATATCTGGTTTGAGTAAAAACTCATAAATAATCAGTGTTTAAGAAATATTAACAGTATCTTTACACATAATCCTTAACTTTTGATGACTTGTTATTCAGTCATTACTTGTGTCTGTTAAATTACAAAAAACAAAATAATGTCATATTTTGCACTTCTTTTAAATATCATACTTGTCTTACCAACCCATACAATTTTAACAGTCCAGGTATGATCACTGATGCATTCAAAAAGGGCTCATGTACCTAAGATAGAGTGTTTAACTCAGATGTAACTCCAGCAAAGTAAACAAAAGACACTAAGCTGCTATGTGCATATGAAGGAATAGTGGCTGGAAAGATATTAGTCTGTAGCTGTAGTTTCAAAAGAAAACAAACCTTGGGTAACCCAGGAAAACAAATTTATTGTGAGCGCTTTCGGACACAAAAGTATGCAACCTTCTTCAGACAACATAAATAATAGGTAAAGGGATTTAAATAAACCCTTAAAATGACATCATAAATTCATCAATTAGTGTTTAAAGCAACAACAACCTAAATGCAAAAAACACCTTTAAAGGTAACAATAAGAATGTGAATATAAATATAAAAAACAATATAAGATGTGTGAATATATATAAAAAATATAAAACATATATATATATATATATATATATATATATATA
This sequence comes from Protopterus annectens, assembly GCF_019279795.1. Lineage (NCBI taxonomy): Eukaryota > Metazoa > Chordata > Ceratodontiformes > Protopteridae > Protopterus > Protopterus annectens. Next base: position 1,148,207,033 of record NC_056725.1, on the reverse strand, counting down.
TATATATATATATATATGCAATAACTTCAACATATATGTCAAAGGACGTATATACACATGTAAACACAACCTTAAATGCATTCACTCATTCAAACTCAACAGGGAAAATCACATATTTACATATTGCATAAGAAATTCAACGCCTCTCCAATGATTTCAGTTTTAAAAGACATTTAACAGAACTCATTTCATTGAGACCAGGAAACATATAAGCATTTGTTAAAACCTGCTACCACAGTTCCCTCAGTTCCAATCTCAAAGGCCATGGTCCCCCTCTTGGATTGTCAGAAACCTGTTCAATGACCATAAATAAAAATAAATGGTCATTAAATTCAGTAATATGTCTTGCTAAACTGTTAGTACAATCCTTTCTAGATATAGAATATCGATGTTCATAAATCCGTTGTTTTAAATGGCGTTCAGTCTTGCCAATATAAAATTGGGGGCACCGCTGGCATTCAGCCACATACACCACCCCAACACTGTTACAATTAAATCTCCCTTTTACATAATACTCCACATTATGGATGGTAAATTTATTAGATGTCTTAATATGCTTACATTGGTTACAACAACCACATTTATACATCCCCCCAGATGATACAAATGGGGCTAGGTGTTTTTTTTTCAACCATACTTTTAAGGTTAATACCCCTTTTATACACAATTTTTGGAGTCTCTGGGACTTTACTTCTAAGATAAGGGTCATCTGTTAACAAAACCCAATTCTTAACTATAATGTGCCTGATTAACCCTGCATCAGAAGAAAAAGGGGTACTAAAAATCAACAAAAAATTTACATCATCAGACACGCTGGATACATTATTATTACCCACAAATTCTAAGGTCCCTTCATTAATGGTGGTCTGGCTTTTAATCAAAATAGGCCTAAACCAACCGTTCTTCCATTTGGTACAAACGTCTTCAACCAATTCATGAATCATATCATGGGGATACCCACGTGCAAAGAACATATTCATCAATAGTTCACACTCATTCAAAAAGTTGTGGTCCAAGGTTGTCATATGGGCAGCCCTTACTAGCTGTCCCTTGACCACAGATTGTTTTTGAAAGAAGGGATGGGAACTCTCAAAATGAAGGAAACAATTAGAATAAGTGGGTTTCCTGTATATTTTAGCTGTGTACATACCTCTCAACCTGGAATCATCAAAAATCTGGACAAGACCCATGAAAAATAGGTACAAATCTGTACGCTGATTAAAATATAACTTGCATACATGAGTACGTAACCCCACCCACTCCAATGGAATTGTGGGATACTAACTTTCAAACACAAACTAAAGAACAGACAACCAAAATATGGCACCAGAGTCCCCCTGCAGCCTTCCAATGCCCCATTACCTGGCTATTTCGCCCCATTTACAATAAACACTAATGTGTGCATTCTGCTTTACTTCTACAATGATTATTTGGATTTTATTTTTTCATTTTGCAGCACATCAATGCACAAACACTAACAGACATCTGATAAACAAAGCAATACTGTCTCACAATGAAAACAGACTTGACATTAAAACTTCTCTGCCCTTGAAGCTCACATTCATTGAAAATGCACCACATCCAAAGAAAATGCATCTGGCCAGTGGTGGATAAAGATTACCTTTGGGCTGTTTGCACATCATTGGCCCCTTGCACACAAAACAAGAAACATACGTGCGTTCTTTTCTTTGATACACCTTCCTGACTTTATTAAGTTATATTCCTTGTATAACACAGCACACCTGTTAGAGCACATTTTAAAATTTCTTGTTTGAACATTTTTCCAGTAGGCTGTACTGTAGGCAATGAAAGAAAATGTATGAACCAGTAATTACAAAACTGCCCAATTCAGAACGTTTCCATCATAAAAGTCTACCACACCCAAACTATAAATAGAATGTCAGTAGTGTAAGCCATAGGCATCTTACATAGCTTCTAGGCTGTACTGTAGGCAATGAAAGAAAGTGCATGAACCAGTAATTACAAAACTACCCAATTCAGAACGTTTCCATCATAAAAGTCTACCATACCCAAACTATAAATAGAATGTCAGTAGTGTAAGCCATAGGCATCTTACAGCTTCTGACTTATTTTCAATTTCAGTTTTTTTTATGGGGCAAAAGGTCAAAAACCAGGGACACATTTTAAACATTGCTTGTATAATTTTGGAAAGTTTCTGGAATAAAATGTGTTACCACCATGCATCTCACTGGTAAGTGTTGAACCAAGAACCCTATACACGAGGCTCAGTGCAACATACCACTATGCTAAATCAGCAATAGAAAGACTGAAACTTAATGGCTACCATTTAGTGAATTCAGTTCTCATGTCTCCCCATAGTTCTCAACCTCTTAGCACAAAAAACCTGGACAAACAAAGCCAATAATGTGGGAATACAAATACAGTTCTCACTTCTCATAGTTCTCAACTCTTAAAACAAAAAACCTGGACAAACAACAAAGCCAATAATGGGGGAAAATAGAAATTCTGTTCTCACGTCTCACCATAGCTGTCAACTTTTAGCAGAAAAAAATCTAGGCGACACTCAGAAATGGTGGTGGCTAGGGACTTTAGGCAAAGGTACCTCTAGCCACCAGGTGTATTACTTTAATTCCTCAGTTCTCTTATGTGCCTCATTCCATTCTCTTAGTGTTTGTAGTACTCCTCCTACATATCCCACCTTTCTCTAAACTTCTCAGGTGTTTTCTTTTAACATTGCTTTTGGACTAATATCTTATGTAACTTGCCATCTTTATAGCTTCTTCTTCTACTTCCAGTGCTAGCATTTCCACATATCTTTATATAATTTGTGTATTCTACTGCTTCTCAAATTAGCTATTTTAGTAGGTGCTTTATCCTTATTCTGTTTTCTACTTTTTCTTTGCCTAGTTATGGGACAAAGATTTTTTCATAAAATTAATCTGATGTTTTAGTGCAAATTTAGCACGTTACACTCTGCATTCATCATCCCTCAGCACAGAAAAAAATAAAAGGAACACACACACACACACACTTCCTTACCTAATTCCAAGTGCCTTTTCATTCCATTCTCGCAGCCTGTCCCGAGTGTCTGCCAGCAGCTTGCAAAGTAAAGTCTATCTCGCATCCTGCCTTCTCGGCAACAGAGTGAAGAGCCAGCCTGTTCTAATTCCCACAGCCTGCCCATTCTCAGCAGCAGAGTAAAGTTCCAGTCTGTTCTAATTCCCGCAGGCCTACCCATTCTCGGCAGCAAAGTGAAGAAACTGAAGTAAAGTTCTAATCCCCGCCTTCCTGCTGTATAAAACACAGCAACAAAACTGCTGTTTAATGCCCGCCAGCCGGAAATAATGACGCAAGCTCCTTGAGCTCAATTCCGACTGGCTGGTAGCCCTGCCGGCGCTGACGTCATCGTGCACGTGATGACGTCAGCTCCAGCAGCGCGAAAATTGAAAAAAACAAAACAAAAAAAGCATAAAAATCGGAAATGAAGGGGTGCCACTCGGGAATCATGGCACCCCTTCATTTGGACCCCAAAACTCGGTAAAAACCGAGTAATTCGGTATGGTTGGGAGGTATGGCTGTGTAGCCAGCAATATTCAAATTCTTACGGAGACAAACATCCAAATAGTTAATACTGTTACTATCAAAAACATAAGTTTGTGTCTTTCGGCTTTTCCCGGTTAGGGGTCACCACAGCGGAACTCCGGTCCGCTAATGATTGGCAGTAGAGTTTTACGTGCTGGCTTGCCAGGCCTAATGCACAACCTTCAATGAAGGAACACCCATTCACGCATGTCGCCACACAGAAGATGCTCTGACTGAGAATCAAACGGGCAACGTCTAACTGTGAGGCGACTACGCTACCGCAGCACCACCACCGCACTATAACTATCAAAAACATAAGTAAACTTTAGAAAGTCAGTAAGTTCTGTTATACTAGAAACTAAATTATAAGCATTAGTTTCATCCCCTTTAAATATTAAAAATAAATCATCAAGGTAGCGAGTGTACCAGACAACATGCTTAATATATAAGTCATGTTTAAAAAGTAAAGTATTTTCCCAATGGGCCATGATGCAATTCGCGAAACTGCCTCCACAAGGAGACCCCATAGCAATACCAGACATTTGATGGAAAATAACCCCACCAAAGAAAATATAATTGTTGGCCAAAATGATGTCTAGAAGGTATTCAATAAGATCAATTTCTTCACCTTCAACACCAACCATCAACAAAAGTTATCTTGCCCAAGCTGTACCTAAATTATGGTGAATACAGGTGTACAAGTCACATACATCAATGGTCAAAAAATTATAACTGTCACAAAATGTCAGATTATTAATAGACTCCAAAAAGTTCCATGAGTCATGACAAATATGTGTCTGACCAAAAAGATGTCTTTTTAACTTGGAATCAACCACCTTTGCACACCCATAGGTAATACTATTCCGTCCATCAACTATAGGATGGAGTGGGGGATTGTTTAAATCTTTGTGAAGCTTGGGCAAACCAAAAATGATGGGAGTTACAGGAGATGGGATGGTTATGTAATTAAACAATTCTAAGGAAATCATTCCATCAATAAATAAGTCGTTTAATAGAGCCCTAATGCGTTGGTATGCACCATTCAATTCATTTATAGATGCCTTTTCATATTTATCAGAATTAAGAATATCTAATATTTTGTTACAATACACATCTTTGGCTATCCGTACAAGACCGCCGCCTTTGTCAGGCTTAAGTACACAGATATTTTGTAACTTTAAGGATTGCAAGGCCTCAATTTGGCTTTCAGAGACATTAAACCTTTTCCGGTCCTTAGGTCTAAAATCAGTAGAACAGATATTCCTTATGTCTACTTTACAAATTTTTTCAAAAAACTTGTAGAATGGTGAAGTGGTGGGTTAAAAGTACTAGAAATATGAAACTCAGACATATCAGAAAAAGTATTACCTAATAAACACTGTAAATTCAATTTCCGTACAAATAGCTTTGAATCAAGTATAGTTTCAGCAAGATTCAGGTGTTTAGAAGGCACAAAGGACAAATCATTGGCCAACAAGTCAATCAAATCATCAGAAACATAAACATCGAAGTTGTAAATTTTAAAGTCACCTGTACTATTTGTAATAATCCGGGGAAACAATGCCCTAAACAGATTATAATGTTCACCAGTTACTATCTCCTCCGACGGTTGTTTCTCTTGTTCCGGCGAGTGTTGCTGCCTCCAGGTTTCGGCGTTGAATTGTTGGATAAAGGGCGGTTCTGAAAACCCACATTGTTATTTGCATTATTAGTTTGCTGCTCCCTCAAACGTTGGCTACGTCTAGGTGAGCTGTTCAAATAATTTTCAGAGTTCACTTCACTAGACTGAATAGTCTCATCAGAACTCCTCCCCCTTTCCGTTTCCATAGGTACCAAGTTCTGATTATGTGTACCAGAAGAATTGACAAAAGATCCTGAAGGTGGGAAGGGATAAGCAGTACCATTAAGGTAATCCCTCCGATCCCATTCCAATTTCTTATTTTTAACACTTTTAAGTTTTTCAATGGATTGATCAGTGCTATTAAAGGTACGAATGTATTCGAACTTGTACCTCAAAAATTCAGCATCATTTTTAATTTTAGTGTCAAGCTCTAACAAATTTCTCTTCAGGATCTCGATTTAATTCTGGTAGTTATCGGCCAAGAGATTGAGGAAATCACAGCCTTGTTTGTCAAACAGGCTAATTAAATCTTTGTGAAATTGTGAACCGCAAATTAACCCTGCAGGAAAGCGCCATTGCCGCAAACCTTTTGGGATGTTACAAAGTGCAATACACTCAGGCAAGTACACAATTTCCAACTGTAGTTTTTTACACTTGTATAAACCCTCATCAAATTTCTTTAAATTGTCAATTAGGGAATTAGGGCAAGAGGTATTCACACTGCTATTATTACAATTTGTAAAGGTGACGCCATGGTCAAGTTGAATGGAAGTATTCAAACAGTCGTTAAGAGAAGGGAACACTAAGGAAGGGTTACCACTGTTAATATTCATTGTACCATCTGAGTTATTAGGACGCAAATCATTGTTATTGTCATTGCAGTGAGGTAAACTTACTGCACCATGTGTACTTGTAGAATGAGTGAATGTATTTAAGGTTGTGTTTACATGTGTATATACGTCCTTTGACATATATGTTGAAGTTATATATATATATATATATATATATATATATATATATATATATATATATTGTATATTTTTTATATATATTCACACATCTTATATTGGTTTTTATATATATATTCACATTCTTATTGTTACCTTTAAAAGTGCTTTTTGCATTTAGGTTGTTGTTGCTTTAAACACTAATTGATGAATTTATGATGTCATTTTAAGGGTTTATTTAAATCCCTTTACCTATTATTTATGTTGTCTGAAGAAGGTTGCATACTTTTGCGTCCAAAAGCGTTCACAATAAATTTGTTTTCCTGGGTTACCCAAGGTTTGTTTTCTTTTGTAGAAGTTTGTTTCTCGGTTTTTGTCATTTAGCTGTAGTTTCAAAGAAAAAGAATGTTGGTAAGGACTAGCTAAAATAATTAATAAATATCTATGTATTTATTTATTTATTTTATAGTTTGTTTACCAGGATAGTCCATTGGGCCAAGGAGCCCATTTTCAATTGAGTACTGGGGAGTGAAGCTCCAAACAATGACAAACAAGTAAAGTAATTTAGGCAAACATTCAAAATTGTTACAAAGTATATAACGTGTATAAGATATGTAGAATACAAAGAAAAATATACTAACAAAAGAAATAATATTCAGTGCCTCTACAGGGTAATCAAAGGATGTATGTATCTGTAATTATATTTACATATTCTATAAAAGTAACTTTTCAAGTCAGATTGGAAGAAAGAGAATAAAAGAATGAGAGAACAGAAAGATTAAGGTATGATAGGTGAAATGGCAGATATAGGAATGTAAGGAATGACAGATATAGGAATGTAAGGAATGACAGATATAGGAATGTAAGGAATGATAGATATAGGAATATAAGGAAGAAGCAGGTATGGAAGATGTAGGGGGAGAGTTAGTTAGGGAATAAGACAGTGGGGGTCAGTGTTATGTAATACTGAGAAAAAGAGGTAGGTGGAATGGGAGAATTATAGGAGAGAGATCTAAGTAATGAGAAATTAGAGAAGTTCCCTTTCATGAGATTAGAGAAGGGAGATAGGTATAGGATACAGTTCAGTAGAGGAGGGTCAGGAGGGATGGGAGCAGGAGCAATCTCAGAGGGATGAGAAATGGGAATGGAGCAAGGTTTTGATGATGGAGTGGTTGTTGGTTGTACGAATTAGTGGAGGAAGGGAGTTCCAGAGTCAGGTTAGAGAGAAGGACAAAAGGAATTTGCCGGGGGTTCGAGCAGCTTTATGTACTTTGAGTAGGTTTTGATTGTTTGACCTGACCAGTCTATCAGGCTGGTGCAGTTTGAGGGATGAGTCAAGGGAAGGGCAAAGAAAGGGTTTGAAGATAAGTTTATGTGCATGAGAAAGTTGGTCGCAAGAGAGGTGATGGGGTAATTCAAGCAATTTAGTTTGTGGAGGGCATTACAGTGATGAGAGGAGGATTTTGTGTTAGTTGCAAAATATGTGATTCATGAACTTATACATAAAATAATTTAGCCAATGCCAGACCCTATGCTGAACCTTAGTACAGCAGTTGGCATTGCTGCCTCATACTGCTTGGTTCTCTGTTTTGGTTCTTAGCTGGGCTGCCTTCCATGGAGGGTCCGAACATTCTTTCTGTGCCCACAGTAGTTTCCGTCAGGTGCTCTTGTTTCCTCCCACATCCCACAGGTATACTGTAAGCGAGGTAGCAATCCTCCTACTTACTAATAGATGTGAATGCTGTATATGAATGTGCATTCTGCAATGAGCTGAAACCTTGCTCAGGATTATTTCACTGCCTTGCACCAATGGAGTGCTAGGATTGGCTTCGGCAACCCATGACCCAGAACTGGATTACATGCACTGCTGGGAAATGAATTAGTGAAAGTTCAACCTTGAAGTCTTGCATGCATGAACACTAAAATTATTGCTAGTACAATATTAACAGGTACTCAGTCGCCGCCCCTTACATTTTTAACCTGCTTACCTTTTGTACCAAGCATTTTATATTTATACATTTGAATAGAAGCTTTTGATCAACAGCAACCCGGGTTACTAGTGCAAAATAGGTTATATACACAGAAAATGTAGATCAGACAGTCAAACCGCAGTACTTGGACCTTTGATGGACAGCCTGATAACTCAGAAAAATCTTGGATGGTCATAGAGGAAATGAGACAAAAAAATAATAAATGAAGATTAGAGAAAATCTGAGAATGTATGGATATGAGGCACCAACAATATCCAGTGACACCTGCTAAAGGAGAATCACTCTGCATGGATATACAAAGTGAGGTGTAGTGACGCAGAATAATGACCATTTAATATGACCTCAACAGATGGAGATGTGATCTTGGACAACAATGAACATGCATTTAAGTGGAAGATATGGCACTGGAAAACAAGCATAAAACTAATTTGGAAGGAAGATATGGCATTGGAAAACAAGCATAAAATTAAATTTGGAAGGAAGATATGGCACTGGAAAACAAGTATAAAACTTAAATTTGGAAGGAAGATATGGCACTGGAAAACAAGTATAAAACTTAAATTTGGAAGGAAGATATGGCACTGGAAAATAAGCATAAAACTTAAATTTGGAAGGAAGATATGGCACTAGAAAACAAGCATAAAACTTAAATTTGGAAAGAAGATATGGCACTGGAAAACAAGTATAAAACTTAAATTTGGAAGGAAGATATGGCACTGGAAAACAAGCATAAAATTAAATTTGGAAGGAAGCTATGGCACTGGAAAACAAGCATAAAACTTAAATTTGGAAGGAAGATATGGCACTGGAAAACAAGCATAAAACTTAAATTTGGAAGGAAGATATGGCACTGGAAAACAAGCATAAAATTAAATTTGGAAGGAAGATATGGCACTGGAAAACAAGCATAAAACTTAAATTTGGAAGGAAGATATGGCACTGGAAAACAAGCATAAAACTTAAATTTGGAAGGAAGATATGGCACTGGAAAACAAGCATAAAACTTAAATTTGGAAGGAAGATATGGCACTGGAAAACAAGCATAAAACTTAAATTTGGAAGGAAGATATGGCACTGGAAAACAAGCATAAAATTAAATTTGGAAGGAAGATATGGCACTGGAAAACAAGCATAAAACTTAAATTTGGAAGGAAGATATGGCACTGGAAAATAAGCATAAAACTTAAATTTGGAAGGAAGATATGGCACTGGAAAATAAGCATAAAACTTAAATTTGGAAGGAAGATATGGCACTGGAAAATAAGCATAAAACTTAAATTTGGAAGGAAGATATGGCACTGGAAAACAAGTATAAAACTTAAATTTGGAAGGAAGATATGGCACTGGAAAACAAGCATAAAATTAAATTTGGAAGGAAGCTATGGCACTGGAAAACAAGCATAAAACTTAAATTTGGAAGGAAGATATGGCACTGGAAAACAAGCATAAAACTTAAATTTGGAAGGAAGATATGGCACTGGAAAACAAGCATAAAATTAAATTTGGAAGGAAGATATGGCACTGGAAAACAAGCATAAAACTTAAATTTGGAAGGAAGATATGGCACTGGAAAACAAGCATAAAATTAAATTTGGAAGGAAGATATGGCACTGGAAAATAAGCATAAAACTTAAATTTGGAAGGAAGATATGGCACTGGAAAATAAGCATAAAACTTAAATTTGGAAGGAAGATATGGCACTGGAAATAAGCATAAAACTTAAATTTGGAAGGAAGATATGGCACTGGAAAACAAGCGTAAAACTTAAATTTGGAAGGAAGATATGGTAGTGTAAAAGAAGCATAAAACTTAAATGTGGAAGGTAGGACAAGTGAGACTGGAAAATGAGCCCTAAACATAACTTCAGAAAGTGGGGCAAGATCTTTGGTAGTTTGCAGTAAGACTTCTGAAATATTCACCTTAGAGTTCATCATTATGAAGTGTGAGTCATTGCGCAGGTTTGTCTCAAAAGTTGACTTCCTGATTGTAAATTTTCTTCATGCTTCATGGCTGAAATTTTCCAGATTAAACTCCGCAAGGATCATCAAGTGAGGTCTTACAGATTATGTTTTGCAGATTTGAAAAAATATTGGATTTTCATATAATCATGAGCCTGCCTTAGAATCACCTGTTCTGGTACCTTTTCACTTTTCACTAACTAAAGCGTGTTTTAAAATAATGAAGATTGGGACTGAAATTCTAGAGGCAGTAGAAAGGTAGCGGGGAAAACACACATGGAGGCATAAATCAGAGTATTTCTTTGGTTATAGGGCTTTTTAGTTGGTTTAGTCACTTTTCATTGAGTCTATAAATTCAATTGCTTGCCACATGGGGCATTTGGCACTGCCTTACATAGATGCAGGCATTTAGATACCAAAACTAACATTTTTTGGAGCCATTCTTTTCGTTGGTTAAAATTTAATTTGGTCTTGCCAGTACATTTGGTGCTGTTTTTCTTTTCTGGATTTTTTTGGTTGCACTTATGACTGAAGATTTTCTCAGTAAATCTTACTCTATAGCTTTACCCAGTACTTAGCTGCAAAAAGAGCAACCTCTCTGCATGCTGAGGCACACTGCTGCATACATTTAGTCATACATAGGTTAATTGTAGTTTCTACCCTCATAGCTTGCAAGTTAGCCCACTGTACCACCCCTTTGCAGTTTACATAAAAGACATCACACCAGGAATGGACATTTTCTCAATTTCTCCACCTCCAGCTTGGTTGATATAGGCATCCTGGGCTAATAGGAATTATGTCATGTTCACTGGCAACTAAGTAATCCCTAGAGAAATGGATACAGTATCTGAGAAATGTTATTACATATTTTTTTTAGCTGACATAGCTGAAGTAAACCTTGTGATTGTTCTTCATCTGAGAGGTATCTTTGTCTCAAATGTGGCTTTACTAGACTTAATTTGGCCTTTTAGTAGTTTGTTTAAATTGATGAGGTGTTTTATCGTGTTGGGCACAGCATTTCCAAATCATGGTTATGACTTTTTTTTTGTTTTTGTTTTTCATCATGCTTATAGTTGAATCGTTTTTTTTTTTAGTTGGTTATGGGCAAGATTCTCATGCAAAAGCAGTCAAAGTAACAATCTGATAGTAATGCAAGCATTACACCCTCCACATATAGTACTAACACAACACATAGACCAACATATGCTGAGGCACTTAAAAGGAATTTTCTTAAACCTCAAAACACCTCCTAGACATCCCTCTTACAAAATGAATCCTCAGCAGCCCCAAACACTGCACCAAAACAATACCCAACACAGTACATACAGGCACAAACTTTGCATCCTCAACTACAAAGACCATAAGGCAAGCCAACGCACTTCCCAATATTTTAATCATAGAAGGCTGTATTGTACGATATCCAGATGTCCTGCTCACCAGGCTGAATAAGGAGAAAATTACTATTAGTTGTATATAAAAGGCCAGGATCCACCAAATCACTCATGCATTCAAGTCATTAGACCATAAGTGCCAGTATGACTCGGTCATAGTCCATGTGATTATAAATTACCTAAGATGTACCTTCCTGGACTATATGAAGAGATTTATTAGGGTCTTCTCAGACTGTGTGTCTAGGCTGGCAAGTGCCTATCATTGAGTAGGCTTCTACCTTTACCAAGGATGATGCCATAATACGAATAAAAGATGATGGACTTCAATAATTGTCTTAGTTTCTGGTGTCACTCCAAGGGTATATATTATTTGTCAGCATGGCAGATATGGTCAACAGACCCCAATGCTTTAATAAGAATGGTCAGTACCTGTCCCGCTAGGCTTTTTTAGATTGGCTAAAACATTGCCCTCACCCATAGTGCCTTTTTTTAGACAATGCCAGCCTGACAAACCTTCCAGCAGAGCAAAACCAACCCATGGGAATCTAAAGGTATTATTGCTCATTGACAGGAGTCTAAACAAGAAGCTCCTCTTCCTCTAGGCCCTCCTCACCCTGGAGAATGTGGACATCTAAGGAGTTACTGAGGCATGGTTTAAAGTGCAATGCTAAAATGTCTTACACATGCAAAGGCCAGCTACTGCACTGGCAGAGACCAAAGGTGGAGGTGTCTCAATCTATATCAACAACTATTTTACCTCAGGACTTGTCAGACAGGATGACATGCTTGAGCTTCTCCATATCCAGGTTTCCAAAGGCAAAGTTCCACATCATATCATATCATATCATATCATATCATATCATATCATATCATATATCATATCATATCTTTGCAAGCAATAGGTCACCATGTATGAAAAAAGAAACTCATAACTCATACTTGGACTTACTGGAGGCCCTCACTATGCAACCCAATACCACATTCATGAGCAACTTCAATTACCCACTGTAAACTGGGATACTTACATGACCCCAAACTTACAGATCCAGAGATTCCTGGACTTTGTAAACACAAACACATTGGACCAGATAGTCCATATGTCCACTAGAGGTTCAAAATACTCAACCTGTTACTCACAAACATCAGACAGCATTGTACCCCCCACACACACACACACACACACACACACACACACACACACACACATAATGTCCTTTCTTGTAAGGTCAGACCACAAATATGTTTCCTTCAAATAAAAGTCAATCTTCTGACCCCCAGCTAACCCCTTTTACATTTAGGAACTATCCTAAAACAAAGTTCCTACTTCTAAGTGATAACCTGTCAAAATTTCAAACTACCTGAAACCCCTGAGACCAAAGCTGCCTATTGGGAATTTTTCACAGAAACCCTGTGCGACCATGTCAATAAATGTATAGACACAGCTGTGTCTACCAGAATTAAGCCCAGAACTAACTCAAAAACAAACCACACTGGTACAATCCAAACATAAACAAGTTGTACAACAAAAGAAAAAAGTCATACCCAAGATTAGGAAATGCTATGCCCAGAATGATAAAAGTACCTCACTGATTTAAACAAACAACTAAGAGGGCAAATTGAGTCTTCTCAAGGTAAAGATAGCCTCCCAGGCAAAGGAGAATCACAAGCCTTTCTTTAGCTGTGTCAGAAACCACAGAGGCAACACATAGCAGTGTACAGAACTGAAAATCTGCTGGCCGGTAAACTTAGCTCAAATTTCACCCTCCTCTGTCCCCTGGCTGCTCCCCCAGGAAATACCATCACCCCCCCCCCAATTATCACTAGTTAGCAGCTCCTAGATGCACTCCCTAAGGCCAAAAACACTATATCAATATACCCTGATATCTTGAGAGATTATGCCCTCTTCCACTGCCAAATCCAAAACCTGATCAATGTCATGTTTGAATTTGGAAGTGGGATCAAGAGGCATAATCATATAATGTTTAACATTTGACAGCTGTTGTTGTGCCTCAGCAGAATATTGGGACTAATCCTGAATGACGACCGCCCCCCCCTCGTCTGCTGGCAAAATCACAATACTTCTATCTAATTTCAGTTTGTCAATACAGCTCCATTCCTCCCTACTGATATTATCCTTAATAATATTGTCTTTAGCAAGATTAAGATGCAAATCTTTAAGAACATTATTTTGAAAGGCAGAAACAATAGGTGACATGGGGGAGTTTAAAGGTGGAAGGTCTAAACTTGAAAGTTCTAGTGTCAAGGTTATGTGACAGGTTATGTAAGGTTAAGTGGGGTATTGAATTCAAATAACATTTGACAAGTATGTCATTATTTTCCTGGATGTATCAATCAAGCGAACTAGTATGGATACACTGGAAAGTGAGGTATTTAGAAAATTCCCTCAATTCAATATACTTCTACATGCCACTAGCTTCCACCCCCAACATGTCATCAGGAATATCCCAAAGTCACAATTCCTCAGAATAAAGAGGATTTGTTCCAGCTCCTCCACATATAGCCAGTACCAACAAGACCTCATTACTTGATTTAAGGACAGGGGTTACAGAGCAGGTGACATCTGTAAGGCCAGTAGGTTTGCCACACAACAAGATGGGGGTCAATTGCTTCAATATCGCAAACGGTTACCTAATAATAAACATCAAGTGAGGCTTGTCACTACATATGGCAGGAACACTAGGGCCTTTATGGACATTATTTCAAGACATTGGAACATCTTGCAGACTGAAAGTAAATTAAGGGCACATCTGAATGACAAATGCGTATTCTCTTTTCATAAGGGTCGTTCTCTTGGGTCCTTGTTTAGCCACTATAAGAGGTGGCAGGACACGGACATTTCTTCAGTTCAAAGAACAATCAATGGACAAAAATTGGTGGGTTGCAGTCCATGTGGACATTGTACCTATTGTCCGAGGGTGTTTAAGATAGATAGTTTCAGCAGCCCAAATACCCCAAATGAGTATGATATTTCATTTGTTGCCAACTGTAGTACCAGTTGGGTTAATTTATCTGGCAAGATGCACATGTATGGCATTTTATGTAGGACAAACACCAAGGCCCTTAAAGTTGAGGATAGGGGAACATCTAAGTGACATCAAAAATAAAAGACAATCCAGTGCTTTGTATAAACATATTTTGAAACATACAACTGGCGTTTTTAGATTTATTGTGATTGATTGCATCACTCACAGATGTAAAGATAAGGCTGCATTACATGAAATTCTAAATAATAGAGAAAAAATGTGGATAGTCAGGTTGGGGGGGGGTTATTCCCACCAGGACTGAATGAATATTTTTGAATTATGTTACATCCAATCAGATAGTGGATAACTTGAGTGTGTTGTATATAAATCACTGTTTATGGGAATTGCTTATTCATCTTTGTATTTATCACTGAAGAAGGCTTTGGTCGAAACCAGTTTGATTTATGCAGGCATATTTTTGCCCCATGTTTGCTAATATTAAAACAGCAATTTATACAACAGAACTTGTGCTGGCTTATGTGTTTTGCTTTTTGAATTGACTTTGGAGCCATGTACTTGCCATATGTGCAGGTCTTGCTGTTGGATTTGATACAATACCCCATTCAGGCATTGCAAACAAACTCATACATATGGGCATGAATTCTTATGTTACACACTGGCTAACCAGCTGACTCTCAAATAAGACCCAGGAAGTTTGGATAGAGGAGACCATCTCCACAAAGAGGCCAGTCACTAGCAGAGTCCTTCAGGGCTTCATGCTGGGTCAGCTCCTATTTCGCATCGACTTCTTAGAAGTCATGACCAATGTCAAGGGCTTTTTTCTGACCAATTCTGCACATGATTGCAATCTAGGAACAGTCATAGAATCCCCCCAAGACACTACTATCCTACAGGAAGAAATAACACAGACAAATGACTGGCCCCAAAGCTATGGCTTAAAACTCAATGCCAAGAAATGTATATTGGTACCCTTTGGGAAGTCAGCCACCCAGGGAAATTACCTCATTGATAGCACTCCCCTAAGAGTAGAACCAGTAGTCAGGGATTTGGATAAGTATGTAGCTAGTAACCTGGCTTTTGACCAACATGTGTCTAAGCCGTTAAGGAAGTCATTCTATGTTACTCAACTTGTAAGCAAGGGCATAGCATCTATGTTCAAATAAGTCATCATTCCACTGCATTCAGCCCTCACCAAGCCCATCATTGAGTACAACAGCCCTTTCAGTATGTATCTGACCAGGCACATGTAACAACTGAAATGCGCACAGGGGTTCCTCACAAAAAGAATATAGGGCATAAACAGCATGTATTATGTAGACTGCCTCAAAGCCTGATCTCTATATTCTGTTTCCTATAGACTGCTGAGAGGCGATCTATGTCTGGCATACAAGGCATCCCCGGATCCCAGTCTGACTAACCTTCTGCATATCCACAAAATGAATAACATCAGAATTACTTATCTAGGGATATAAACTTTGCTTGCGGCATAAATATCACACGTTGGGGGAATGGGTATGTGTCTCAGAGAATTCCCCTTCTCTGGAAAAGGCTTCCCAACCATGTGAAGCAGAGCTCTTCCTTAACCTTATTCAAGAGATACCTGGACCAATGGATGGGAAATAAGAAATACAACCTTGGTCTTGCACCTATGTCTCTAATGTACAGAGGCAGACTGTAAATGTTGCCCTAGCCCTTAAAATAACTTCTAAGGCACATAAACTTTTGGGATAAATTTCTGAAGCTTGGCTAGGCTTATAAAGGTGCCAGTCGCTGTTAAATGTTATGGATGAAACATTTTGAATTTTTATCTTGAGGGTTTACATCATGAAACCAGAGATGTTATTTTGCAACTTTATATCAAAAACTGATTTGGCAGTTGTAATGTTTTCATGTTTTCTTTACAAAATCTCCTTTTGGAATTGACTTCCTTAAGAATAGTATAACAACACGTAGGTTTAGTTAGAATTGATGTTAATTTGCAAATTAGGCATAAAAAGCTGAGCTCCTGTACTTATAAAGCAGTGTTTGCCAAATCAAATAAAAACCTTTATTTTTGGTAGCTTGTAATATTTTTCAACCAAAAATTCAAAGCACTTTTCTTGAAGCATGTTACAAAGATTGAAGTGCTACTCTAAAATTTCACCTTACAAGGTAATTTCATAACAGCAGCAAAAAATTTGTTTTCAGAAAAAACATCAGTCGTAAGGTATGATCCCACAGATATTACTTTGAAAATTTGAATGGATATAGCACTTAGCTATGGTCTGAGTGACACATCAGTGGAAATTAGCTGTATGAATAAAAGGAGGATGATGATTAACTAGGAATACAGGTAATTACTTGTTTTTTTTTTTACTTCGCATGCCCCTCTAGTAGTTGGGGTTCCTGCCTCTTCAGCTGGGAATGCAGAAAATGACTTTACATCTGGTTCCAGTGAGTCTTGCCATATATGCTTGAGGAACAACAAACCACCTGTTGAACAAATGGACATATACCAGTTTCTGAAAAACATGTTACTGAGATAAACATTTTCAGCTCATAATGACTTTTTATTACCTTAAATGTATAATATAAAAACAAGAACTTGTTAAACCATTTGAGATTAAGCTGTGAACAGTTTGTACTGAACTGCAAACTGATGTCTAGGAAATTCTTTTTTCCCAAATGGCATTTTACATTGTGAAACTTCTTTTGACAACTTTGCAACAAAATGTGACTGTTTTTACACTTATTTTAAGGTTTGGTGGTTAGTCTTCACTTTGGTGTTTTGTTGTAATAATTTATCCCTGATTCTCAACCTGTAAATACTGTGCAAAAATTTGGAATCCCTTTTTTATTGTGGAAATTTTGTGTAAATAGGTAAAGAGTCCTGATTCTCATACCTTTAAATGCAGAGCTCCAAAACAGCATTATTTTCCCTCATGTTTCATTCATCCTTAAAATATTGAATTACTTAAATTCAAGGACTGCCTCTCAGTTTTATTAGCACTGATCTGGGACAGCACTATATCTGTTTATACAAAATTCTTGATTTAGTATTTCTTGATGAAAGTAAAGAACACCAATTATATGCTAGTATAGTTGACATTTACTAAAATTAATTTTGCATACTGAAACATTCGGTGTAGTTGCAGATGGACTTAAAAAATATTCATTAAACAAATGCCTTTGTTTGGCATTAACAAAAATAGCAAACAGGGAACTAAAGACATTAATCTCAGTTATATTTTGTCTACCAACAGTTTTTAAATCATTCAATAGGAACTATATGACCTGCATTGGTGGATTGGGAAACAGCCTACACATTGTAAGCTTTTCAGGAAAATTTAATGCTGGAAGTTTAGGCGCAATCAGATCTAATATGGTATTGAAACTTCAGATCACTTTATTCGATTGCAGTCCAAATGTGCAGTGTAAGTTCAATAATGCACAAATAGGAAGTGAAAAGAATGTCTAACAAATTTATTTTATTAAAAGAAACTCATGCACAGCCAAAAAAATGGTAGAATCTGCCATGATATGGCTGGAAAGGAGAGAGAGTGAGTGAGTAGTTTTCCCTTAAGAATGATAAATGCTAGCAGAAAAAAAATACATAAAAAGTGCAGAAACCAGCATTGCTAACTGTTCTCTCATTTGGATAAGAATGATAAATGCTAGCAGAAAAAATATATAAAAAGCACAGAAACTAGCATTGCGAATTGTTGCCTGATTTGGTTCTCAGCTAGTGTGCTTTGAGTGGAGTCTGAATGTCTGTATGGGGTTTTCCTTGGCAATCCAATTTTATGCCGATCCCATTAAATATGACTATTATATGATTGAATGTTGAAAGGCAGAAGCAGCTGAAAGTCCACCACAATTGTCTTTATTACACGACAAAGCTTTCAAGTAAAACTCTTCATCAGTATCTAAAAACACACAGTCTTTCTGAGTTTAAATACTTAATAGCAGCCAATCAAATATCACATGTTCTAAGCTTGTTAAAGCTGTTAAAGTACCCACATAAAAATATATATTTAGCTAAAATGCATCTTATTTATATATAAAATGTGCTTCTCATATAAAATATCAAATATGAATACATAAAAACAATTTATTTACAACATTATCAATCCATAAATATTTTTAAATGTTATTATGCCTATCTTTCAAAATGGGCTTTAGGCTCACAGTGCTATTCAGACGTGGGGGATGGTCTGCTCTAAAATAATTTATCCAGCTATACTCATTTAATTCTGTTTTCTTCACCATATCTCCACCATTTTTATTCCTGGATACTATAATATTCTGAATTAAAATTTAGTTCTATACCCTTATTCTCTTTATGCTTTGCTAAAGCATTAGGTAAAACTTTCCTTTTTATATCTGACATACATGTGCTGATTCTGTCCTTAAGTTTCTTATTGATTTTACCAATATAAAAATGTGTGCATGCTGTACAGTGTGCAAAATAAATCACATTTTCTGAAATACAGGTTGCCCTTGCATTAAATTTTAAATCCTCTCCACTAATTGGGTGCCTGAAGGACGGTTCAGTGCTTGTAGCTATATAATGTACACAATTATAGCATGGAACTGTCCCAGTTTTCCCACAATATTTCACAACTTCTGTTTTGCTATTCATTTCTTTAAAACGTAGCTGTTGTCTCAAATTCTTTTCTCTTTTATATCTGAAGCTCGGCTTATAAGTTATATAAGTTATAAAATGCCCTGCTGGTGAGCAACATCCAGCAAAGGAGATGATCAACTGATCCAGAGAAGGTACAAGGGCTGCTAAAGAAACAGAGTATATGAAACTGACATGGGCAGGTCCTGAGGAAGGCATAGCTTGCATATCTTGGAATGCCTGGCTTGAAACTCACACCAAATGTTTTCATTGTTTCTAATGTAAAGACAGTTGCTATGTTTCACATATTTAAGCATTTCTGAGTTAGTTTAAAAAACAGTCAGCGGCCTTTTTTCTGCATTCAGAGCAGTCAAGTGCTTTCTTTTTTTATCTCAAGATTCTCAAGCTCTACTGAAATGCGCAGTCAGATAAGAGTCCTGTATGCTTCAAACTTGAAATGAGGAAACATCATATTTTGCAGAATGTTACCCTGTTTGCCTTCAGAATGAAGGAAGGGACTCTGACGGGCACACAAGTCCTCAGCCCATGGGAATGTAGCCATTAAGCTGGCAGGACAATGTCCCTTCTACTCACAGCATATCTTAAAAAAGACTGCATAAAGTGAAAAACTGCATAAATCTTTGGGAATCAGCTGTGGATAATTCCAAATGGACAGCAGATTGCTGTCCAGGACACTGATTTCTGATGATTCTGAGCCCAGTTTATAAAAATTTTTGGATTTCCCTTCATAGAAATATGGTGTCTTTTTTCACTCTCTTTTTAACAAAATGTAGTGCATATCCATTGCTCAGGAGTTCATCTCTAATGTCTGTCGCTGATTGTCGAATCTACAAATAATGTAAAATTAATAGAACTATAGTATTATATAATGTGGAAATCTTCAGTTTTGTTTTTTTTTGTTTTTTTTGCTGTATAGTTATACTCCATAGCTCTCTGGTCTTTCGAAAGTGAAGTATTTATTCATGCATTGAGTCGTGCATTGCTTGTCTGCTAAGAAAGCAGTATGTTTCATCTACATCATTTTTCATTTAATATTGCATGAGCAAAGTAAGGCAGAGTGACTTAACTTTATTAGTCTAATTTTAAATGAAATTAACTTTGCACCCTGAAACATTTTAAAAATTGTGAGGTGATGACATTATACGCAAAGTTCAGCAGAAAATAACAAAATAAAATCACTGTGATTTTTTCATTAGCAGCAAATTTCTGAAGAAAGAGAATTGTCTTTGGTCTACAATACTATACTACAGGTTCGTAAAAGATAAGCGACTGGCTTGTGAGTCATACATAATTACAAATGCCATATTCTCAGTGTGTTTGCGCATACTTTGTTGGCATAGCTGAAAGATTTCTAAAACCAGGTCCACTTGTGTTTGATAATAATATTGCTGTGAACTGGAGAGTGTTTGGGCAAGAGTATGACATTTTCATACAGACTGCATTTTCTGATAAAGATGATTATACAGCGGCATTTATTCTACTTACTTTAGCTGGGTCAGAAGCCACTGAAAGGGAACATTCATTTGTTTATGCACCTGCTATCTTTGCTGGAGAGGGGAAAAGCTGTCACATTGTTGTACAGGCTGAGTCAAGGGAGGACCATGAGTGCTTAAATGTAAATTTAGAGAAATGTGTAACCCCTAGACCAACATTATAATGGAGAGGCACTTATTTTACACAAGGGATCTAAAGCCAAGAGAAACTTTTGCTGCATATATAACCGACTTGAGAAACAAAGCTAAAAGGTGCAGATTTGGTGATTTAAGGGATGAGTTGATAAAGGACAGACTTGTTTGTGGTATTAAAATGATGCTGAGGGAAAGCTTTTGCTTTGTGACAGTGATTTAACTTTGACTAAGGCCATTGAGATTTGTCAGATATATCAGCTCACAGAAAAGCACACGAATATGCTTACAAATGAGAAAGGCATGTTTCCAGTAACTTCTAAACCTCATCTTGATAGTATACAGCACATGGTTAAAAGAAACAGGCCCAAGCACATGGCAGCTGTAGCCCCTGGCACACTCACAGGTAAATCACATAGCTTTCTAGCAAGTTCCAGAAACCGCACAGTCTCAGTGAAACATAAGACTGAGTCAGAAAACAACCATAAGGTTGGGGCTGAGTGAACATCACCTAATTTCATTAACTGTCATAATTGTGCTAATAATCATGAATCTAAAAAAGAGAAATGTTTAGCTTTCGGTCAATAATGCCACAAATGTAACAAATGGAATAATTTCAAAAGATTTTGTAAATCAAAAGAATGTGTGCACTCTTTTACTAAACAGTAACATTTTAAGAAATGAGTTGATCAATTAGAAAGCCAGGACCCAGAGTCTCATTCTTTTTATGTTGATGGTGTCAGTGCTTAGTTAGACAGTCAATGCAGTTCATTTATGGGCCAAGAATGAAGTATTTTGTACTGTTTGGATAAATGGCAAACTCATAGAGCTCAAAGTTGATAGTGGCTCAAAGTGTAATGTTATGTCTACAGAAACATTTGCAAGAGAATGTGCTGGTGAAAGACTTGATTTGACAAAGTGTGTGAGGCGTGTTGCATATAGTGGTGAAGAAATTCAAACCAAAGGATCAGTAATGCTTTCATGTTACTCTGCTGGGAGAAGCTACTTATTATTTTATGTGGTCAAGAGGCACGTGCAGTCACTATTAGGGCTCAGAGACTCTTTGAAAATGGGACTGCTTTTATTTTATTTAACAGGGAAGTTCACCATGTTAGCTTAAAAAACCACTACTCTAATTTCACACAGCATATTTTTTCTACCTATGTTGATATTTTCAAAGACAAACTAGGGAAGCTTCCAGATGTGTACTTCATGAAGTTAGACCCAAATGTCAGGCCAGCCAGAAAAGTTCCAATAGCCATGCAGACTAGAGCTGTCCAGTTAGTGAACCGACAGAGTGGGTATCTTCCATGGTGGTAGCTCATAAGAAAAGCTCAGATGACATCAGAATTTGTATTGACCCACGAGATGTGAAGAAGACAGTAAAGAGACCTCATTGTCTAATGTGCACAGTCAAAGAAGTTGCAGCTCTCATGCCTAATGCCACTGTTTTTCCTGATGCAAAGAGTTCATTTTGGCAAATTTTGCTTGACAAGAAATCTTCATTCCTCAATACTTTCGGTACTCCATTTGGAAGGTACAGAGTTCAGAGAATGCCATTTGGGATAAATTCTGCAAGTGAAGTCTTTCAATGTGCAATGGAGCAAATTTTTTCTGTGTATCCTTGCGCTATTATAGTAGACAACATACTAGTAGGAGGTAATGGTGAAGCAGAGTATGACAGAAGCCTCAGTAAAGTTCTGGAAAGAATACGCCAATGAACTGAACACGTCCTACTGGTAAAGAGTAACCAGACTGAAATCCTGAACACGAAGTGCTTTATTTGACCAAACCACAGAAAAATACAGAAAAATTTCTTGGTGTTGTTTATTTTTCTGTATTTTTCTGTGGTTTGGTCCAATAAAGCACTTTGTGTTCAGGATTTCAGTCTGGTTACTCTTTACCAGTGGAAAAGTTCTGGAAAGAGTACGTCAAGTGAATCTTAAGCTCAATCCACAGAAATGCAAATTCAGGCTACAAGAAATCACTTACTTTGGTCATTTATTCACCAGTTCAGACCTACGATCAGACCCTTCTAAGCAAACAGCCATTCTCAAGATGCCAGCTCCAGACAAATTTCAAGCCCTGCAATGTTTTGGCATGGTTAAATACCTAGGCAAGTTCATTCCAGACTTGAACTATCCACAGCGCTCAGTGAGTTGACACGTAAAGATGTATCTTGGTCTTGGTTAGAACAACAACAGAGAACATTTGATGTCCTAAAACAGAGAATTACTAGTCCACCTAGTCTCAAATACTATGACATCCACTCTTTCATGTGATGCTTCGAAATTTGGTCTAGGTGCAGTCATTCTACAAGAGGATCAACCAGTTGCTTATGCATCCAGAACTCTTACCCAAATTGAAATGCAGTATGCTCAGATAGAGAAAGAACTTTTGGCAATTGTGTTTGCATGTTCCAGGTTCCATGATTATGTTTATGGTAGACCTATCCAGACCTATCCAGATCAAAACAAATCACCAACCTCTAGTCACTATTTTGAGAAAGCCTATGCATACAGCTCCAGCCAGATTGCAATGTATGATCCTGAGATTGCAAGAGTATCATTTCAATCTTATCTACAAGAAAGGTAACCTTCTTTATCTTGCTGATACATTGTCCAGATCACCTAGAAACACTATTCAACAGCATCAGAATGAACAATTTGATTTTGAAGTCGTGGAAGTGAGAAATTTTTCTTCCACACATTTTGATGAGCTCAGAGATCATACAGCTGCAGATCCAGTTTTACAGAAGCTCAACCACTTTCTCAGAAAAGTATGGCCATCAAAGCAATCTAGTTTACCTCCAGAAGTGCAACCTTATTTTCCATACAGAGGTGAGATTTTCTCTGTCAATGGTAACATGTGCTAGTTACTTATAAAAGTAATAAGTTACTATTACTAGTTACTTTTAAGTGAAAGTAATATGTTACTATTGCTTATTACTTTTCTAAAAAAGTAATATATTACTATTACTAACTAAAGTAACCCGCAGTGGTGGTGCTGCGGTAGCGTTTTCGCCTCACAGTAAGATGCTGTCCGGTTCGATTCTCAGCTAGAGCATCTTCTGCATGGAGACATGTGTGAATGGGCGTACCTTCGTTGAGGGTTGTGCATCAGGGCTGGTAACTTGGCACGTAAAAATAAACTACCAATAATTAGCGGACCGGAGTTCCGCTGTGGTGACCCCTAACCGGAAAAAGCCGAAAGAAGACTACTACTAACTAAAGTAACTAGTTACTGTTGAGTTACTTTTACATAAGTATGGTTTATCAATTCTCATGTTCAGATTTACTCACATAGTACTTGTATGTGAGGAATGCATGCTTACTGCACATGAATACGAGGATATTAAAGTTGTATACACAGTGTTACAATAATGATGAATAGCATTTTACAGTTTACAAAGTCCCACATGCTATTCTTTATAGTCAGAGAGTCACATTTTAATACTTAAACCAAAGTACGCATACCCAGCAACACAAGATCCATAGCAAGTTACAACCCATCAAATTTTCAACAATGTATATTAGGCTAATCTGCTAAAACAAATGCTGGGGATGCAAAAATGCTTACAGAAAATGCCATATAAGTCTAACAAGACTGTTAACACAAAAACATCAACCAAAATATCACTTTATATAACTATTCTCAATGACTTCACATTTCTGTTGGCTCGAAGAAGGAGAACGTTTTCAAAGTGCTCGTCAGTGAGTCTATTTCTTCTTGCAGTTAGCACTTGTCCACTAAGATTGAACAGGCATTCAACAGGTGCACTAGATGGCAGAGCTGTATTAGTGTTCAGAAATATCTTCTTGACTATAGGGTAATTGTTGAGAGAAGATATTTTTCTGGAAGGGTCAGACAGATACATGTCCATCTGAAAAGATATGCTGACATTGGCTGGTGTCGACTCTTTGAAGATGAAGAAGCTGTCTTCGGCAGTTAATGCAGAAGCTTCAGATGACCCATGTGGAGGTTCATCTAGTTTCTGCATGGCATTAAGGAGCAGAGCCTTGCCTCTGAGTTTCGATTCTTCACTGTCCATCCATTACAAATGGAAATGTGGATGCACTATGCTAGCCAGAATGAGCTCTTCACGCTCCAGAAGGTGATTGAACTGAGGCTCAATGTCTTTAAGAAGAGCATCAACTAGTGGCACAACAAGTTCTACAGACTGCCTGACTTCGGATAACTTGTTTTTCAGGCACGTAATTGTGGGGATCAGGATTCCCATGAAGCTTTACAGCTCTGACTGCAGGATTTTCAGAGCCATTGCCAGGGGCTGAATTGTTTGCACAAACTCAGCAGCAAAGGTAATTTCTGCAGGCCTGAAGATGACAGTTCCATTCTGTTCATATATCTCATTCAGCAAGCCTTCGCCCTGAGTTGCAGTGAGGTGAATTCTCTCCATCATGTAGAAAGTGAGATTCCATCATGTTGCATTGGGAATAATCAATGCCAGATCACACTTGTTTAGAGCCACATCAGCAGCCTGGGTGCTGCGACTAGCCTTGTTCCAAGCAGCATAGCATTTGGCCATTGTGCTCCGCATGATATTTTTATACTGTGCGTCATTACAAGCAGATTCAGCATCTTGCATGGAAACTAGATTCAATGTGTGTGCTGCACATCTCAGATGGGGCAGCTCTCACTTTGCCTTGACCGACTCAGCGCAACTGTCTTGCTGTTGTAAATCAGTTCACCATCATCATCCTCATCTTGGGACAGAATGCTTGTAGTCCCAGATCTCTCACATTCTGAGAAGACAGTGAAAGTATAGCACAAGCAAAAACAAACTAAAAATCCATGAAAACAGGTAGAGGGAAGCAAGGCAGCAAACACCAACAGATGAACGTTAATCTTCTTTAATACAGATAAACTGTGAAGTGATTTTCGTTTGAGACTGTGCTCAAACTTCTTCAGACAAACTGATTATACAAATCACAAGTATATATACCAATTAGGTGAGCTGCTCACACAAGCACTACATCAATTAAGCAATTAAAAACTGCACCAAGGTAATAAAGCATTTAAAGGCATATAAAACAAAACTGCCTAAATGCTCTTAATACATGTTTGTACTTAAAACCACCTTCAACTGTTGCAAAATAAAATAAAAATAAAAATATAACCGTCCAACATGTTGATTAAATAACCTACTGAGGATAGACGTATATATCAACTAATGTATACTACAAAAAAATAAAAAATATATAAAATGTGAAAAGTATATATATGTATATATATATGCATCTAGCTTGATAAACTTTTAAGTTTTAAAACACTGACAATAGAACAGCATTCATTAAGTCCAGGGGTATTATACGCATTTAATCTAACTTGCCACATAAGTTCTAATTCTTCCAGTTTTAATGGAGTAGGGCCTCCCCTAGGATCTTCGTGAATCTGATCTATTATCATAAATTTAAATTTGAGGTCCAAGTTGAGACTGACATGCTTAGCCAGAGCATTGTCGAGTTTATTCTTCCGAATTGCATAAATATGTTCATACAAATGGTCACAGAGACATCTCTCCGTTTTCCCTATGTAGAATGATAAACAATTCTGGCATTGTGCTAGATAAACTATCATTTTAGAATTGCAATTCACTCGACATTTCAAAAAGTATTGATGGTTGTGAATAATGAATCTATTAGATTCACTAACATATTGGCAGTAGTTACAAGACTGACACTTGAACATACCCAGTGTTTTTGGGTATGTGTGTTGGCGTTGCTCGAGAAGGGACTTTAAATTTTTTGCCCTTCTATATGTGACCACTGGTCTGTCACCAACTTTATTGAAAATACTGAAATCACTTTTAAAGATAGCCCAATTTTTACATAAAGTTTCATAACAAGACTTACTATTAATACTGAAAGTAGTGATAAATGATGGAACATGACCAGTAGGTTCACATGGTGTATTAATGTCATCTGTTGAAACATTAACTGCACTACTATGCTGTACCACTTCTACATTTGTAGAATTAATATTTAATAAAGGTTTAAATAACTGCCTATTCCGTTTGGACCCCACTTCTTCTATAAGTTCATTAATCATATTCTCAGGATAGCCTCAGTGGATGAACATATGTTTTAATAAATGACATTCTTCAATGAAGTTGGCATCAAGAGTTGACATGCAGGCTGCCCTGACTAACTGGCCCTTAACTACAGCTCGCTTCTGGTGCAGAGGATGACAGCTAGAATAATGCAAAAATGCATTAGAATATGTGCTTTTTCTATGTATCTTAGCTGTATACCTCTGAAGTGAAGAATTTTTAGTTAATAAAATGTCAAGGTACGCTATAATGTATAATAATATAATATTATAATATTATATTATATTATATATTATTATTATATATTATATAATTATAATTATATAATTATATAATTATAATAATTATAATTATTATTATTATATTATTATATTATAATATAATGTATATAATATAAGATGTAAACTTTAGGAAGTCTGTGGTGCTGTTGAAATAGTTGACTACCATGTCACTAATGGCTCTGTCACCTTTAAGTAAAATAAAAATGTCATCAAGGTAACGTGTATGGAAAATGAACACATCTTTGTAATCGGAATTAGAAAAAACAAAAGAGTGTTCCCAATGAGCCATTACCAGATTGGCTATACTAGCACCACAGGGGGATCCCATTGCTACCCCAACCTTTTGCAGATAAAATTCATTATTAAACATGAAAAAGTTATTGTTAAGAACAATATCCAAAAGTTCTTCAACTAGGTCGAGTTCTATTCTGGTACACCCTTTTACTCTTAAATCCAGCCTGATCCAGTCATTAACTATTTCATGCGGGATACAGGTGTACAAATCATTGACATCTGTAGTTATATTTTATTTTTATTTTATTTTATTTTGCAACAGTTGAAGGTGGTTTTAAGTACAAACATGTATTAAGAGCATTTAGGCAGTTTTGTTTTATATGCCTTTAAATGCTTTATTACCTTGGTGCAGTTTTTAATTGCTTAATTGATGCAGTGCTTGTGTGAGCAGCTCACCTAATTGGTATATATACTTGTGATTTGTGTAATCAGTTTGTCTGAAGAAGTTTGAGCACAGTCTCAAACGAAAAGTGCTTCACATTTTATCTGTATTAAAGAAGATTAACTTTCATCTGTTGGTGTTTGCTGCCTTGCTTCCCTCTACCTGTTTTCGTGGATTTTTAAGACAGTGAAAGTCTTTACAAAATTGCTGCCATTGTCAGTAATTGTTGCACACACCTTTTGATCTATCTTGTACTTGATGGGAATGCTCTCAAGAGTTGATGCTATGAGATCATATGTATGACTCCCCTGTAATCTGCAGCATGACAAAGCAGCTGACTTTCTTTGAAGTGTGTCACAGTCGACACCAAAGAAACTACAATTCTGATGGGTCCAAATGTCAGCAGTAGTGTGCTGCATACTATCAACATTCATGCTGCTGGAAGCTGCGAGCATGTTCTTATCATTCATAAGCATATTCGTGTACTTTTCTATAAGATCATATATCTGCCAAATCTCTGTGTTTTTTCTTAAAGTTAAATCACTGTCTCAAAGCAAAATCTTTCTCACTGCATCATTAACACCACACACAAGCTTGTCTTTTATCAACGCATCTCTTAGATCACCAAATCTACATGTTTTTGACTTGTTTCTCAAGTCAGTTATATATGCTGCAATGGTTTCACCAGACTTTTGATCTCTAGTGTAAAATAGTGCCTTTCCACTGTAATATTCGTTGAGGGTTTCACATTTCTCTAAATTTACGTTTTAAGCACTCATTCTTCCCGCGTTTCAGCCTGTATCACAATATGGCAGTCTTTCCCCTTCTCTGCATAAACAGCAGGTGCATACACAAATGAATGTTCTCTCTCAATGGCTTCTGAACCAGCTAAGTTGAGCAGAATAAATGCTTTTGTGTGTGTCTTTATCAGAAAAAGCATCCTGTATGAAAATATCATATTCTTGCTCACTCTCCAGTTTTCAGCAATATTATTATCAAACACAAGTGGATCAGGTCTGTGAAATCCCTCTGCCATGCCAGATAAGTGTCAAACACACACCAAGTACTTGTAATTATATTCAGCTGTACAACAGACTCTTTGAAATAACTGTGCTCTTTGAAAAGGCTGTACTGTAATACTGCACACACTGCCAACAATTTGCACACTTTAGATACTTTGAATAGATTTAGTTAATGTGAAAAGAGTAGTACATTACAAAAAAATACAGTTGTTTTCTCTTTTTTGAGCATTTTATCTGATTCTGATATTGTTTCAAATGTTTTCATAATTATTTCAAGTACTTTTTTCAGTATAAAAAGTCAAAGTTTGCTACCCAAGGATGAACGCTCCTGTAATAAAGTAATATAACCAAAGTAGCAAAACACAGGAGCGTATATAGACAGAGTGAAAGAATCTACATCAAAGAATCCTTGCCAATTTTTACTGAATTTCCAATAAAAAGTTTTTCATTAACTTGGTGAAGTGAAAACTACCTTGTTTTGAATATTTTACTACTACGAGGATTCGTTGATGTGGATTCTTTCACTCTGTCTATATACGCTCCTATGTTTTGCTACTTTTTTCAGTATGTTTCAATTTTGAACATTTTGTTTATTCAGTAATTTGTTTGGAATGCTTTGCTTTATATTCATTGAGGGAAAAACAATCCTTTAAATGAGTTTAAGTACCTGGAAATATTTTCTGACCTGTTTATGAGTCATTTGCAGTTGTTTGAGCCACTCTTGTATATTCCATCGTTTCTGACTGTGCACCTCATGGCTTTAAAAAGTTTTGACTTTAGATCCCATTATGAGAACATGTCTCTCGTCTTGTGTATTCAAATAAGATGACAAGGCTTGGGTGTTCATTTAAGATATGTATTACAGACAAACACATCAGGATGGATGACTGGAACATAAAACTTAAGCAAACTACTTAACTGACTGACTGCTATACACATTCATGCTTTCACTTCAGCTGCTTACACAAAATGGCACTCTGCTTGCATGTGCTCAGGAATTTCTGTGCATGTGCCCATGAAGTACAGTGGCTTTAAAAGTACAACACACACACACTATGATCTACACTCCTTATGTCTGAGTGGGTTTCCTCAGGGTGTTCCGGTTTTCTTCCACATTCCCAAGATATGCTGCAGGTGGATTAGACATTCTAAATTGGCTTTAGGTGTTTGTGTGTGCATGCATGTGCCTTCTGAAGAAGGTTGAACGCTGGGCTGACAACTCAACAATGTAAAACTCCACTTCCACTTGTTCTGCAGACTGATGATCCACCATGGTGATCCCTAACGGGCACAGCCGAAAGGAGAAGAAGAAGACTAGTCGTTATAGCTAGAGAGTCACAGATAATAATTAAACCAAACCAGCCAACAGCACAAGACCTATAAAAACCTATCTCATTTTGTCTATTTTCAGCAACTAAAAATCGAAACTTGAAAAGCATTTTAAATAGAACATAACAAAATGTTGTCAGGACAAAAGTTGGTTGATCATAGATCCACTTGAAGTGTCCTGCTTGGTGCAGTGGGTTGGGGCATCGGGTGCTCAACAGATGAGTGATGAGTTTGATTCCGACTGATGGTGGTATGAAGAACCAATGTCATTTATTATACTGTGAGGTAAAGATATGATCTCAAGCAGGCTAGAATTGTCACAGTGTTAGGGGATGTTTTAGTGGGTGAGAGTCCCACAGTACCAGGGCAGGGCTGGAGTCTGGTCATCATTAGCTTTCACCTCCTTGCAATGCTAAAAAAAATTAAGTAAATTTTGCTCCAGACTAATTCTAATGATCTATTATGAATGCTACATGCTATGAGTTGTGCCAACATTATGTTGTAATTTTTTATCTAAATTGCCACTTCAAAGTGCCTATTACCTCCTAACATCTGGTTACTATTCATACTATATAGGGACCCCGGAAGTTTTGCATCACTCTTTAGGAGGCTGTATCACCCACGTTGAGAACCACTGGTTCATAGGTTCATAGGTAGGTTCTAGGCTATTGGCCCTGGGGCGTATATAAGCCTAGCCAAAAAGGTTCCCTGGCTTTCGCCACCTGAGAAAACTATTTTCCTGTGCCGCTGTCAAGCAGTGTTGCAGAAGTGATCCCTGGGGTGAATTTTCTATTTCCCATCCAGTCATCAAGATTTTTCTTAAAGAGGTCCTATGAGGAGCTTTGCTTGACATGCATGGGTAGTTTGTTCCAGAGTATGGGAAGTCTCTGTGACAGGAGTCTATCCCTCCAGAATGTTCTGTTTGTTGTGGTGACAAGGTTTACATCCCTGGAGCGTGTGGTTCAGAGAGATTGGGATTTCTTTAAGTGTAGTATGTCCAGCAGCTCTGGATTTGACATAGCTTTGTTAGGCAGAGATCGCCTCTGAGCAGGTGATATGTGACAGAGTAGAGCTGAAGTTTTTTGAAACAGTCTGTGTATGGCATCTGTTTGAGGCCAATAATCCTCTTAGTGAGGTATTTCTGTGGCCTTTCCAATTGTTGTGGGTGTCTGGTGAGATACATGCCATCTGATGAACTATATAGTTTTCCAGTTCAGTGTGGGTGATGCCATTTACAATCAGTTCTGCATATTGTTGTGTATTTCACTTGAGGTTACAGACATAGCTGTAGAAGGCTTTGTGGTTGGCCAGTGCCTGAAAAGCTATATTTTCTTCAAATTTAGCCTTTGAGGTATTAATTAACTCTCTTAGCTGCCTGTTTAGATTGGTTGGGTATTTTAGTATGCTGGGCTTTGTTCCTCCTATGTATGGCAAATATTTTTTTTTCTTTTGCTGTATAACCAGTTGATTCCATCAGGGTGGCTTGTCTTTTGAGTTTGTCTTATTCTTAATACCACTGGTCACAGCTGGCTCTATGCAGCTATCAATATGACTGTATAGAGATTTTGTAAATAGTTCAGGACATGCTATGGTGTTTACTGGGTTTGGGAGTGCTTGGAATTTAGCCACGGTGTCACTTAGTAGAGAGAGGTTAGCTTTGGAATAGTTCCTAAAGGTTTTTGGTTTTGCTGGGTCCCCAGATTTAATTTTTATTTTGAGCAGTACCACCTTATGGTCAGTTCTGACAAGCAAGGATATTACATTGGATGAGGAACATCACGCCCCCATGTTTGTGAGTTCAAGGTCAAGTTTGTACCCCTGGTTAGGAGAGTGGACCAACAGTTTCAGGAAGCTGGTGTTAATGAAGTTTTGGAATCACTGGACTTGTGCATTAGGTTCATAGGTTCATAGGTTGGTACTAGGCTAACTACCCTTGTGGGCTATTTTAAGCCTAGCCAGTTACTCCCTGTGAGAATCAAACCCTGCACCTTGAGTTTGTAAAGTAAACACCTTAACCATTATGCTAACCTCCCACCCTCAGAAGTGATGTAGGATTCCCACTCTATAGAGGAATAGTTGAGATCCCCATGAAGATTGTATTGGGTTGAATGGTGGAAGACTCTAATACATTGAGATAAGTAGTACGGGTTTCCTGGGACAAGGAGGGGGACCTATAGGTTACAAGGATATGGTACGAGACCCTGTTAATGGTAAGTTGCACACGTATGAGTTCCAGTGTGTTATACACTTTAACTGGTCTGGATGTGAGGTTGTTTTTAATATAGACTGAAACTCCTCCACCTTTAGTTCCCTCCTGTGCAGTAGTTGGTGTAAAGGCGTGAAAGATATTATAACCTTGCACTGCCGTAGTACTCTCTGTGACTTTAAAGCATATCTCCATTGCTACACAGATGTCTACACTCTCCAGTGAGAGGAAAGCTTGCAGGGAGTGGAGTTTCTTGTTAAGACTTCTAGAAATTAATAGTACAACCTTCAGATAGGTTTTGTAGGTTCAGCTAAATTGGGAGATTTGTCAGTTTGGCATTGCCTAAAAAAGGCCCTATGGGGCTGGAAATGGTCTTTGCCACTATCCAAAAGCCTAGAGGGGATAAGTGCAGACCATCCCTGGTAAACCAGCATGGTCTGTCAACCATGTCGTCCCTGGCCATCTGATATTGTACCCCCTTGGACTGACATCAGAAGCTAAGCCAATTGTTACAATCAATCGTTTTCTATTGGTAACGTGGCATCATCCTTGGAGAAAGTAGTGCACTGCTCAATATTAGGCTCATACCTGCTTGAAACACATAATCAATGAGCTCGATCATGTCTCACTTCATATAGTCAAGGGAGGTACATCTTAGGTCATTAACACCCACATGGACTACGACAGAGTCACACTGGTACTTGTTGTTAATGACCTGAGTTCCTGTGTTGCTTGATGGATATTAGTTCTGTAAAGGCAGCTAACCGTAACTCTCTCTTTACTCAGTCTGGTGAGGGGGACATCAGTGTGCCTCACTGTAGAATCATCAATGACCAGGAAATTTGGTTATGAGCCGTTTGCCTTAAGGGCTTAGCAGTGGAGGCATTGGTTACAATGTTACTATGTGTAGCTGTGGGTGGCATTTTATTGGAGTGTTTATGTGATGGCTTAGGGCCCATTTTTTGACTGTGCTGTGCAGGAGGTCATAGTGTTTTAGGAAAGTTACCTGTAAGTGCCTCAGCATAAGTAGTTCTATGTGTAAGGTCTTTACCCTGTGCAGTAGGTGTGGTGCAAATGTCACTGGCAACCTCTATTAGTTTTGGTTGCATGATAGAATTTTGCCTCCAGCATGAAAGTGTATTTATACTTCTCACATACTTTATCAGTTTTATTAAGTATAAGTGGGTTGTCAGTGTACATGAGGCAATTGCTATAATGCCTCAAAATACCCATCTCAACCAAACTGGCCATAGACAGACTTGGGAAGTAAATATCCGTGGCTGCTGATCTACTTGGGAGGAGTGAGAGGTATTTAAATATTGAACAAGTCAATAACACAAGGAACTTGATGAGCAACACTCAGCTATGAGAAACTACTTGCTCTAGTAGGAATTG
Source organism: Protopterus annectens (assembly GCF_019279795.1). Taxonomy (NCBI): domain Eukaryota; kingdom Metazoa; phylum Chordata; order Ceratodontiformes; family Protopteridae; genus Protopterus; species Protopterus annectens. Next base: position 1,148,173,328 of record NC_056725.1, on the reverse strand, counting down.
TCTAGGCGGTACCAGCATTTTAAGGGAAACTTACACTGTGAGAGACTGGCATCTACACAAATTACAAGAGGGAATTATATTGCAAGATATCGGCGTCTATACAGATCACTGCTATGTGCTGCTGTGCAGAGAGCAGCAGTGCTAACTAAAGACTGTAGAAAAGGTCAAAACATTCAGGCATTCAACACAAAAACACTCAATTAATGCAGCTGTAACAAAAACAATGTGAAAACAAGTGCAAAAACAAGGGATATGGTAATGTAAATCATAGCTTCCTCTGAGGTTATATTTTAACAAACGGGTTTATTGCATTTTCTTTTCCATAATGTTCTTTGCAACAAGCTTGCAAACATTCTTGATAAAGTGTTTACTGTTATCCAAACAAACAGTATCACTGACTCATACCTTAACTAGTTCAGAAATTTTTTTGCACAAGTCCAAGGAAGACTCTATTAATCCAAATAATCACTTCCCCATATCACCAAGTTATGTAGATGTTAAGACAGTTGTGCCAACCATTGCAGACATAATTAAAGTTTTAACCCTATTGTTTCCCCTCTTGCAATCAGGTTTTCTTCAGCAAAGGCAAACTATTGACCAAACAATATCTCTAGGCACTATATTTGTCATCACAATCCTTTTCCCAATCCCATTTTTCTATTTGCAACAGATAGGGTTAAGACCTTCATTAGAGGTAGTTTCAATTTTCTTTCTTTGTTGTGAAGAAAAACTGACTTTCTGAAACATTAACTCCATTCAGATATTATGCCCCTCCACCAGCTAAAAACTGTATGTTTTCTAAACTAATTTAATACATAATGGCACCTATGAAGGGGTCTGTATTAGATCGTCGAAACGGCATTGCAGCTAATGCCATTTCGCCGACACATATAGACCGAAATCCCAAAACAGGAAAAGCTCAGGTCAGTGATTTCTTTCCCAGGGAAAAAAATAGCTTGACCTGAGCCATGACATTGCCCTTTACCCCACTGTAGTGCAATCTCAGAGTTGGTATATTTAGTTAAAGGGGGTGTGGGGGGGCAAAGCCCCCCAGTTTGCAATGTTTTAAGTGGTGTGTTGTGTTTTGTTGGTGTACCGATTTTTTTCCATAGGAAAAAAAATCAGTGATCCAGAGTTTCGCTGTTTTGGGATTTCGGTCTATATGTGTAGGCGGAACTGCATTCACTGTAATGCCATTTCGCTGATCTAATATAGACCCCCTATGAGGTTTATCCACTTTCACCCTATTTACTTATCATTTATATTGTACCACTTTTTATCCATTTAGAGTCTTATGCAGTGGTTAGCGTTGCCACCTCACAGCAAGAGGTTCTCCGGTTTGATCCTCGGCTGGGGTGCCTTCTGTGCGGAGTCTGCATGTCCTCCCTGTGGTCACGTGGGTTTCCTCCGGGTGCTCCGGTTTCCTCCCACATCCCAAAGACATGCTGTAGGTGGATTGGACACTCTAAATTGGCCCTAGGCATGAGTGTGTGCGTGTGTGTGCCTTCTGTGGAAGGTTGGGCGCCGGGCTGGCAACTCGACACTGTAAAACTACACTGCCAATCATGAGCGGACAGATGATCTGCTTTGGCGACCCCTAACCAGGAAAAGCCGAAAGAAGAAGAAGAGTCTTATGTTAGATCAATTATCCAAGGTTCAAGTTATTCGATTCCCTAAGTTTCAAGTTATGTGTTCTATATACTACATTTACAGTCCACATAAATATCTTTTTTCATTCCCCACACAGCAGCCTATGTAACATTTTGCCAGCAATAGAGTACTTCTCTTCCTCTTTCAGCTCAAGTATTAATCTGCATAAATCTGCTTTATTTACCCTGTATGATGATTACACCTATATCAATAAATTAAATATCTTGGGGATCAACTTCAGTTAAAACTACTTTAGCTATAACATTAAAAACATTATTAAATGTTGATCCATAACTCAACAATATATAATTAAATGGAAAACTCAGAAATCTTCTGTGTTATCCAAAATTTTTAACTTTTTCTATATCATTTTCCTGTCAAACTGTTCTTAAAAAGGTAATCAGTATGAATCATAGTAACACACTGAAATGTATTTGCCAGAACTATAGCTAGGGCATCTGGAGTCCTAGGTAGTTCTCCAGACTGGCACCCATCTAAAAAAGAAGGCTGTCCCAAAGCTGAAGAATGAACCAACAAAAAAGTCTTCCATAATAAGCTATAACTGTAGCAAATGTGAATAGCTCCTTGCTACAGTTATGAACATGCTGAACTCCCATCTATGACTGTGAATGCAGTATTAGCATTCACTAAAGACCCCCACGGTTTCTCAAATGAGCACTGCTGCTGCACATCTGTCCCATTGGTAGATGCTGATCACGCCAACTAAAAGCTTGTGCCTGGGGCAGCCACTCTACTCTACCCTAGCTACCGCTCTGTTGTTTGCTTCCCTAAATGTGTAGGAATATTTAAAAAAAAACTCTAAGCTCAAAATTCCCTTGGTGGACTTAAGCTTCCATATTTCCCTGGCATTTCTTAATGTGTTACTCAACCAAACTCTTCAAGATTACTTCTTCTGCTAAAGATGCATATACATTGTTATCCGTCTAAAATAAGTTATAGGTTAAATGTTTGTTGTCAAATGACTGCAATCTGTTTGGATTCCAATTTCTAGCTCCTGTTTTTTTTTTTTTCAAACTTAAAATTCATATACAAATGCTTGAACTTATTAATCACTTTAAGAGCCTCTTAAAAAAACTTTTCTTATTTGAAATCACTTATTTTGCCTAGCCGATCCTTACAACCCAAATATTCTAATATGATTAATATTAACAATTGTTTCAATATTTAAACCCTTCTTTGTAACTGATTAGCTGATTTTTTTCTTTGATATGTTAAAAAAAAAAAACTTTAGATGTATCTCAGAATTCCGTAAGGTTATATTTTACATATAAGCACTACCTGGTCTTCCTGGAAATTGCCTTATAAAGAGTTGTGCTTGATACAAATACATGTTTCAAGTTTCTTAAATTTAGACAAATGTTTTTGCCCTCTATATGTTTAACTCTGATATAAAAATTCACTTTAGACAAATTTCTCAATTCTACTGGGAAAACATATATTCTACTCTTACCAGCAGTAAAGTGTGGAGCCATCTTTGGAATCACTCCTTAAATGCACCCTTAAAAAAACATGTATAATCAGTTTATGATTTGCTTTAATGACTGTTTAACTCATCCAGGAAGAGCTATCTAAATATCCTAATTTTATTTTGATTACTCTGTATGTATGAGTCCCAGTACTGATACATTACATATTTTTGTGTTGCTCCCTGTTTATAAATTATGGTTTTATTTTAATCGCAAAATAATTTCCTTCATTATTATTTTTAACCAGATAACTTGACAGCAAGCCATTCTAGATTTCAGTTCAGACAAGTTACTTAGTGACAGCAACTTGATAATTACCGTACTGACCAAATTCGATATCACTACAGAGTGCACACCCCTGGCAAATATCTGTCTCAAAATGTTCTTCACAAATGCTCAAATATCTGAGTATCTACCAACTCTAATAAATTTAAGCAAGTATTTACAGATTTGAGAACTGCTAGGAAAAGCTCTCTTTCAAATTATATCAGCTTGAATCAACTGTCTTATTTCATCCTATTATTTATGTTTTGGAAATTTCACTATCATCTAGCAAGGACCCAGTAAGTATACAGTTATATTTGTAATATGGGTAAGTACTTGAAATCATGTTACATCTATATGTCTTTTCAGTATTTCTTTCTCTGTGTTATTAAAAACGCATTAAATGTAACTTCTCTTTCATCACAGTTTGATTTGCTGTTGAATACTTGGTGATTAGTAATTACAGAATGTTTACTCAAATATATGTTGTTTATTTCGTTAGCACTATTAAAATTTCATTGAAAAGAGTTCTGGTAAAAATATTTTCTGAACAGTATCTGATTCTGAGATAGGTGCATTTAAAAGCCATTGCTAAATTAGTAAGGTGTTTAATCTAGCTCAGTCCCTTAAACTGATGTCCTTTACCTGTTGTTAGGAGTAACTGAAAAAATGACTACAGAAATCACACAATGTATAATTTTATAGTAGCAGATGGCTGGGCAGACTTTGCAATAGCTAAAGATTGACATCATAAATAGAAACATTTGTGTTAGCTGAAAGCAAATCTAATTTGAAAGGCTCACTAGAACATGAGCATCACTACAAAAATAAATGCATCACAGAATATGTTCAAATTAAGCTGCAAGAAAGCTGTATTATAGCTGTTGTTGTTGTTTGTCTTTCGGCTTTTTCCCGGTAAGGGGTCGCCACAGCGGAACTCTGGTCTGCTAATTACTGGCAGTAGATTTTTACGAAACACCGAAGTGCCAGCTCGATGCCCAATCTTCAATGAAGGCATGGCCATTTACGCATGCATGTCTTTCGAATGCTACTGTTCGCAGGGAGGACATGCAGACTCCACACAGAAGGTACTCCCAAGCCCAGCCGAGAATCGAATGGGAGAACCTCTTGCTGTGAGGTAACAATGCTACCGCAGTACCACCGCGGCAAACATGTGCAAATTAGACTGTAGCATAATTGAATTTGTGACACTGAAGTTGTCCTAAGCCATCTACAACCCCCTTTTCCCATTTTTACACATGGGTCAGAGTATCACTTCAACAGTGACACAGTTGTCTTGTTATTGATTATTAATTTATTAGTTACTAATTCCCATAATAAATCAACCTCCCCACCTCCAGTGGACCCTCCTTAATTGTTTGTCTGTCTGTATCTAATCTACCCATAAGTGTGGCTAACAGCCACAGCTGTGAGCTGAGATACCAGACATCTAGACGCTTCTGAGCTTCCAAAAAAAAACATAAGTTGCCGTTTTTTTTGTTTTTTTTGTTTTTTTTTTTGCTTATTTATACTATTTACTGCATGTTTTATTACCTGCTGTCTACTTTTATGCTGTATTTCTTTATTGTGTACTAAACTACACTGTTGTACTGCAATTGCCTGCTACACTGTGTCTGCAAAATCAAATGTTTTTGCTGCTTTCACTGTTTAGCAAGCTTTTTGTTGTTTCCACTGTTTGTTAAGTATTTACTGGTATTTTTTCACTGTTTTAAATCTATCTGTTTTGCCTGCTCTGCTTTTCCCACCAATCAGTACTTAATTAATTGACCTATTAACTGTTTAAATCATTCTTTAGTGCCTCCTAGCTGATGTGCTGCTGTTTAAAACATTTTTTCAATGTCTCACTGCTATTTTCCTGCTGTGTTAAATATTCTCTAGTGTTTCCCACTGAAACTATGGTAGCTAGTAGCTTTAGTATAGTCCAGGCCTGCTGTTTCTGAAACTGTTTGCAATGGTTTGTTTGTTCTGAACACATTTTCCAGGCCATCTTGGATTGGAAGGGGCCTATCTGCACTTTTGTGAGAGAATTGTGTTGATTGGGGCCTGACTGGTAAAGGGAGGCTGGTCTAGGGCTTGGAATAAGCATCCTCATTTGTCCTCTTGAATTTTGTTAGAGTTTTTTTCAAGTTTTAGCTTCTGGTATTTAGGCCCTGCATCTGAGCAGGTTTCTGCATGGTTTCATGTTGTCCAGCACTGCACACTACCGCGCAATTATGCTCCAAAGCCGGCCAGTTAAATTCAACAATTTTTTGTTCTGAACACATTTTCCAGGCCATCTTGGATTGGAAGGGGCCTATCTGCACTTTTGTGAGAGAATTGTGTTGATCGGGGCCTGACTGGTAAAGGGAGGCTGGTCTAGGGCTTGGAATAAGCATCCTCATTTGTCCTCTTGAATTTTGTTAGAGTTTTTTTCAAGTTTTAGCTTCTGGTATTTAGGCCCTGCATCTGAGCAGGTTTCTGCATGGTTTCATGTTGTCCAGCACTGCACACTACCGCGCAATTATGCTCCAAAGCCGGCCAGTTAAATTCAACAATTTTTTCCCAGGCAGAAATATCCATTTGCTGAGCTATTCCATGATCTTTTCTAAAAAGTCACCACTAGTGACAACAGTCTTCAACCTAACATTATAGACAGTTGGACCACCCTTGTTTTGCCTTCTAGCCTTTTTTAACATGGGTATCTTGAGGCAGTGGTAATTGCCTCATGTGCACAGACAACCCTCTACTAATAACACAATCTAGGACAGAGTGAGAAAGATGTATTTACACCAAGAATCTAGAATCCATACTCTGTCTCACTCAAAACAGTAACATGGAGAAGGTTGTCAACTCACCCACCACTACATATTGACATAGTATATCTACTCATACACAGAACACTACTTACACACACAGTATGCATTAAACATGTAAATCCACATATGCAGAGGTTCTCTTGAAAAACTTACCGAAACACCAGAGACCTCCAAAACGCAAGTCTACTACAACTAACACAGTCTCCACAGCACCCATGACACATAGCAACACCAGTGTCTTACCCACCAAGCCTGTAAGGTGTAACACTTTTGTCATTGGAGACACAATAGTGTGACACACAAATGTCCTACGCACCAGTTTGGACAAGGTAAAAGTCATGGTTAGCTGCCTGTCTGGTGCTAGGATTCACCAAATCATGCATGCACTCAGGTCTCTCAGCAATAAGTACCGTTATGACTCTGTCATAGTTCTTGTTGGTGTCAATGACCTGAGATATACCTCGCTGAAGAGAGACATGGTCGAGCTGTCTGAGTATGCATTCCAGGCAGGTATGTCCCTAGTCTTGAACAGCATACTACCCTTACCTAGAATGATGCCACAGTATAAACAAAAAAATGATTGATTTCAATAAACTGGCTTACTTTTTGGTGTCATTCCAAGGGGATCAAGTTCCTGTCTGCCTGGGAAACCATGGTCAATTAACCTTGCTGCTTTGCCAGAGATGGTTTGCACCTGGCACCCTTAGGCTTTCAGCTGCTGGCAAAGGCTCTTGCCTCCCCATACTGCCTTTTTTAGGCAAGGTCTCGAAAAAAACATTACTGACGTGAAATTAACCAAACAAAATAAAATAAGGGTAATACTGATAAATGCTAGGAGCTTAAATGAAAAACTGCACTCCCTGGAAGCACTTCTATCACTAGAAGATGTAGATGTCTGTGCACTCACAGAAACCTGGTTTAAAGCCTCACAGAGTACCCAAGCCCTGCAAGACTACAATGCCTTTCACACCTTTAGGCAACAAAATGAACATGTGAAAACCAAAGGAGGTGATGTTTCAATCTATATTAGAGATAAATTCATTTCCTGTCTAGTTAGACTGGACAACTCCATGGAGTTACTCCAGGTCCAGGTTACTGTGGGTAAGACCCCCATTCAAGTCCTGACCAGCTATAGATCCCCCTCCATGGGTCATGACACCCATGAAGCCTACTTAACCAAATTGACAACAATCCAACTTTTAATGAATACACTGGTTATGGGGGATTTCAATTATCCCACCATCAACTGGAAAACCTACTCTAGCCCAAACTCACTAGCACAAAATTTCCTTGACTTT
>NC_056725.1:1148075813-1148160813 GCF_019279795.1 Protopterus annectens | reverse complement strand
ATTGACATCAATATCATAGATGTAAACTGTCCAAATTTTTGTGGAATATCCAGATTTTTGGTCTGTTTCCCATAAAATTTGTGGTTTTCTGGCAAATCATTGATGATTGACGTTACTAAATGGAATACATTTCAGTTTCAGATTTTTATATCCTTCTTAAAATGCGTGTTAACACAAAACCTGTTATTCTAGTGAACTTTTATATTTATCAGAGCAATAGTTAAAATCTGTCCCTATTTTTGGGCATTTGTCCCACCATTATTTTAGGCTTTGTCCAGATTTCTTGTGATAAAACATTGAGAGATATGATCAATATAGATTTCTCACTGCTTGTGAAATGAATTGCAGTAATGCAGCCTGACGGTAGTTACATTTTTCTGCTTTACTAATATCACTGCATAACCATAACTATGTGCTGTTTCCCAGAGATTGGCATTATATTTTGTGTCAAGCAAAGGTTGAAGATGTGGTAAAGAGGCTGAATTAGAAATTCCCTACAGTGGTCAATAAACCACGAATTAATGTGGCCTGAACCAGGAAGTAAAGTCTATCAGCATGTTTTAAAGTTACTGATTTCTTCATGTATGATTATTCTGAAGTAATAATGGAATGGGGCGGGACAGCTCAGTGAGAGTGAAGAGAGAATTGGAAATGCTATTGATAGTTTGGGGAGAGTTAGAGCAAGTGAGTGGTCCTTGTTTAGTTTGGATTGGGATGACAGGATTTATTGTCACAGGATTGTGTCCAGTGAGCAGACTGACCTCATGGACGAAGTGTTTGGGTTCATTTAAAAGGTAAAATTGTTTGGTTTTGAGATGCTTTACTTAGTGGCTTTGTAAGGACTGTTTAGCCAAGTTATGAGCATGGCAAATGTATCATAGTTGTCAGGGGCTAGATTGTTTTCCATTACTCCCAGTTTCATCCCTCAACTTAAGAAGATAATTCAGCTATTTAGTGAGCAATACAGTTTGTTCTTATTTAAAGGAATGTTTACCATAGAGAAAAAAGTGTCCTGGAGTGGAAAAGCATTTGGGCTATGATTGTAACTACTATGTTAGACTCTTGGATGTTTAGTATGGTTGACCAGTTAAAGGGTTGTAAGATTTTTTTTTCACTTTGATGTTATTTTGTGTGGATTGATGTCTGCATGAGGTTTGTTTGGTATGAGATTTTACATTCAGATTGCTGCCCTGAAAGATAACGAGCGATCACTGAAGGGAGGGGCAAGAATGGAAATGTTTGAAAGAGCTGATGGTTCATTACTAATTAGTAGGTCAAGAAGTGAGTGGTTGTTGGAGTACATATTCAGGCACGTGGGTTAAGTGATTAGCTGTTAAGAGGTTTTGTTATCTAGAAATTCTGAAAATTCATTTAAGACAGGACCTGAGAAGTTAATGTTGGAAATCCTCAGAATAATCAGAAGTCTGATTTTGTTGTGGAGTCCTTTCTTATTGAAGTTTCTAGCTAAGAATATTTCAGAAATTAGGGATTGGAATTTAGAAAGAGATGAAGGAGAAAGATATGCTGCTGAAATAAGTAAAGATTTATTTTTCTTTGTGTTGAATTTTCAGGAAGACCTAGTGGGGGCCTGTGTCTGTTGTGGTGTTGGCTTTGGCTAGGATGTTGGGTATAAAAATGGCTTTTGTAGAGAAGTAAAAACGGCCTCCCTCCTTTTCCATTACCAGGTGTTGTGTCATACTCTTAACTGTATGAGGGGAGGAGGTGCCAAAAGTTGGGGTTGCTTGGTTTAATCCAAGACTCAGTGACAATTGTAGTGTCTAGCCAGTGAGAGGAAAAGAAGGCACTTACTTCACTTAATTTATGGCAATGCTTTGTGAATTTATGAGACCACAGGAGATATGGGACTCTGCGCAGTCTTTGGATGGAGAAGAGGGGTGCTAAGGTCAGGGATCAGTTTCAGTGCTGGATCTGATGAGCATTAGAATGGTTGAGCTGAATTTGTAGAGATGTTTGGGGATTTTGATGTGGAAAATATGACTGTACGTGTTATGGTAAGGAATTGTGCACAATAGAATGTGTTTTGGGGGGAGATATTATTGGTGGCTAGAGCAGAAAGTAGGAGTGATTTTGTTATTCGTTGGTCATAGAGTGGGGGAGTATTAGATTGCCTGAGGTAGTGACGAAAGAGGTGCTAATTATGTAAGGTGGGTGGGAAATATACTTTCTGAGGAGTGGTAGAAAAACAAGTAGGAGGAATGCACAGCAAAAGTCTGGTGACATAATGGTTGCTATGTGTACTAGTACGGAGTTATGAGGGCCAGGAGTGGGTTAAGGGTGGTTTGAAATGGTGAGTTTTGAATGAGTGATTAGAATTTAGCTATCAAGGAGTAGTGCCTTGTGGAGTGAGGGAAAGGTTTGTATACTATGGTATTTTGGTTGTTAAGTAGTATGTCTTCAATGGGAGGGTTGGTGGGGAAAAGAGAGTGGGTGGAGAAAAATGTGTATAAAGCTGCTAGCCCAAGTAAGTGGTAGCTGGGGAACTGGGGACTGATAAAGTGCAAAGCCAGCAACTGTTCCTGAAAGCTCGAGTCAATAATTCAGGCATGATGAGTAATAAATGAAAGCTACATATCTCTGAAAGCTACATAGCTGACACTTCTGCATTTGTGGTCAGTTTAAATGGAACTGAGCAAATGAAACGTGAATGTTTTTCTCCCTGAGATAGTCTATTGAAAGCATGACAGTAGAGAAGTGAAGAGTTTGAAGTTGCCAAGTCCATTTATGGGATAAATGATCTGGTCATGGATTGCTACTATCAGTTGTTTAATAAAGGTTTGACTAAGAACAGCCTTTACCACTGGCGCACTCCAACACTCATGGATGAAAATCAATGATTTGCTATTAACTATGTATTAAACTTTTGCAGGGTATCACAGTTTTCTTACTATTACAAAATAAGTTGTTAAAAGCCTTGTTTTTACAACTGTTTAAGTAGTTGTGCACTAGGGATGAGTAGTAATCTTCAGGGTTAATTTTCACAGATGATAAACATTTTTCTCAGTGTCACTGCAGAACTGCATTTACCATTACATGTGTAAATGTAGTAATATTCTGGGGCAGCTTGTGCTATCGGACTGCAGCAATGCAGCCCCCCCAGCTATAAAATGAAAGAAAAAGAATTTTAAAAATAAAATAATTAGCTGCAAAGTCACAGAACTTGAGCTGCGCATGCGTGCTTGGCAAGTTCTGGGTTTCTGTAAATCTGGACTGCTGTTAAACCAGTCCAGATTACAAAGAAAAGGCATCAGTGTACAGATGCCCAGATGTCTCTGTGGTTTGTAACCTCATAGACTGGAAGGAAGGAGATCGGAATGCCACATCTACAGTCACATACAACATGGATAGCTACTTATTGGCTCTCGCTGCAAGAGAAGGGAATTTATATTTATTACAAGTGAAGGGATGTTTCCAGGAATAAAGCTGCAAGGGAATATACAGGGTATGTGTGTGTGTGTGTGTGTGTGTGTGTGTGTGTGTGTGTGTGTGTGTGTGTGTGTGTGTGTGTGTGAAATTCCCCAGTTAAATATACCTGATGGCTAGAGTTACTCAGGCTCAAACCCTGTAACTCGGGTACAGGTAGCAAGATCCTGAACTCCCTACCCACCACCACTTTTGAAAACTATTGTTCCTCATAAAATCTGTGGTTTTCTGGATTTTTTAATCAATGAAGGATTGAAGTCATTAAATAATAACAGGCTGGCATTTGAATTTCAGACTTTATATTCTTCAGAAAATACATGGTAACACAAAACCTTTTATTCTAGCAATTTTCTAAGTTTATAAGATCAATATTTAAAATGTGCCCCTATTTTCTGGGGCTGTATTCTCCCATTATTGGCTTTGTCCATGTTTTTTGTGCTAAGAGGTTGAGAGCTATGGTGAGAACTGAATTCACTGAATATGTTTGGGGGCTGTATTCCCCCATTATTAGCTTTGTCCAGGTGTTTTGTGCAAACAGGTTGAGAGCTATGGTGAGAACTGAATTCACTTAATGGTAGCCATTTATGTTTCAGTCTTCCTGTCTTTCAAGAAACAGATGATTTGGGATAGTGGTATGTTGCTGTGACTGTAGTGCACAGGGTCCTCAGTTCAAGACTTGGCAATGAAACGCATGGTGCTAACACATTTTATTCTAGTAACTTCCCAAGACAATATAAGCAATGTTTAAATATGTCCCTGGTTTTTGGGCTTTTATCCCCCCATCCAATACATTTTGGCTTTTTCCAGATTTCTTGTGCTGCAAAGTTGAGAGATACAGTTGAGTGTCGAGTGGATTTTACAAGGAGCTGAGAGCTTCAGGGAAGAGAAGTTTAGTGCCTCTTATGCTGAGTCTGCTTGCATTGTTAATAGCATAACAGGTTGAATTCTTGCTTTTGATGCAGAAGGCTGTGGGTTCTACTCCCACAGTTTGTAGATGTATTGCTGATACTGTACTCTGTTGTACTTTTAAAGGGTGTGGATGTTCCAGTCCTGAGAATGTCCTCTTTGGCAGAGATACTGAACTGTTATCAGTTCACCATCCAGTCACTATTGCAATATTACTAGCTTATCATTTTTAATGTAACACAGGCAATTTATTCCTCAAGGGCAACAGGCACTTTATTTGTAGATGAAACAATGAAATATAAAGTTATTTGCTAGCAGCAACCTCTTCATTAGTTACAGATCTCTTTAATGTAGAATTATTTAGATGACTTGTACTTCTGCAGAGATTGTGCATATTTACTGATACTGGTGGACTGTAGAAGTTTGCGCAGACTTTTATGATGGAAGTGTTCTGAACTGGGCAGTTTTGTCATTATTGGTGCATGCATTTTGTTTCATTGTTTACTGGAAAAATGTTCAAAGCAATACGTTTAAAACTCTAACAACTGTACTGTATTATACAAGGAATATAATTTAATACAATCAGGAAGGTGTTTACTGATTATCTGATCAGCTCAGGTATGCCCCCTCCCAGTTCTTGGTTGGATGTGTTCGATTAGGAACCAGTTAAAATCAACTGTCTGCAAGCACAAACTGTTTTTGTTACTGAATATTTTCACTGATTGAGTCTGAATGCTACTGAATGTGATGAAGTCAGATTGAAGCAATCACTTCTCTTAGATCTTTGTTTTTTTTTGGGGGGGTACTTATTGTGCTCCCCTAGGGAGCTAAGTCCATCCAGATTTTCACAGAATAAATAGATTTTTGCTTCTTATTTTTGGTTTTTGTTCCTCATAAAATGTGTGTTTTTCTGGCAAATCATTTAGGAATGAAGTCACTAAATGATGACAGACATTGAGCTCCAGACTTCATACCCTTCAGAAAAATGCATGCTAAAGCAAGACCTGTTATTCTATAAACTGTCTAAGTTTATACAAGAGCAATTTTTAGTACTGTTTGCTTGTTCCCCCAATATATTTGGCCTTGTCTAGATTTTCTGCGTTAAGAGGTTGAGAGGTACGCACAAATAAATCGCTTTATAGAATTAGGTATATCCAAGCCTCTCAACTGTCCCAGATTTTGTCTCAAAATGTTGCTCTTCCCCTAAGAATCCCTCCGCAAAATTGCAATTTTGGAAGAAACGTGGAGGGTTTACAATTAATAAATAAGTGTAATGATCAGAGTTACAGATTACTTTTATTTCAGAAATGCATGTAGATTCTCTTACTTTGTCAGCTGCTCAACTTAACAGTACTAATATTTAAAAAGTGACCCTTCTTTGACAAGTTTCCAGCTGTATTGTGTGGCTGTTTTATATTTTTGCATTATGCTTTTAGTCCATTTTTCATAAAACTGTGGTTTTCTGGAAAATTAGTGGCAAAGCATTAAAGATTGAAGTTAGAAAAAAATGACAGACATTTGAGTTTCAGATTTCATACCCTTCAGAAAATTCATACTAATGCAAGACCTACTATTCTATTATCTTTCTAATTTTATAAGGGCAATATTTAAAAACTGTCCTTATTTTTGGGCCTTTGTCCCACTTCTATTTATGGCTTTGTCCAGATTTCTTGCTCTGAGGTTGAGTGGTATGACAAATGTATCAGGGCCATCACCGTCAGCCAGAGACATTTCAAATTGTGACATACTTGTTGCACCCCACTCCCCCATGTAGTGACTCTGGATGTGTCCAAGCAAGGCAAGGAGCAGTTATGCAGTGTAAGTGTGCAGAGTATCCTCCCATCCAAGGTAGACACAAGTACTACAGTGGCTTTTCGTCTGTCCTTGATTTTGCAGAATGTTCTGTTTTTCTGTCATATTTTTATACTGTTGATTTTTGCTTCTTATTATTCAGAAAGATGCATGTTGTTGCAGTGTCTGTTGCTCTGTGCTTAAGTAGCAATGCTTTAATGACCATCAGGTAAGCTTGTCTGAGATTGTAAGATGCAAGTAAGCTTTAGTAAGCATACTGTTGAAGAATTATCAACATTGCCTTTTTGTTGTTGCCATGCAGAGAATATCGACATAACTAGATAACGTATAAGCCTTAGGTATTGAAATGCATATGACAGTATTTGTAATTAAGGACCGGATTACAGTATTTTCAGAAGCTCATTACATTTGTTGGAGACTTGCAGTCATCTTTGCAGGCTTTACCCAGAAACTAAACAGAATGCCAATCTATCACGTATGGTCCATAACCTTTGCAGTAATCCTTTAAGCAATTTATCTTGAGCTTGTTTCTTGTTTGCTGTTCACTTTTTACTTTGATCATATTTTCCCCATGAAACAAGTAGATAGTTGTTGTCAGGCAGCAGGTCTTTTTTGGATAAGAAACATTTTTACAAATGGGGGTATCACAGAGATTGCTACTTTCAGCATGTTACTTGGTACTTTTATAAAGATGAATATAAATTATAATTCAAACTGCAGTGCAAGGAGAAGTGGTTTGAGATGAGTGCTGCTTGTTTTTTTTATACTTGATTTTGAATGACACTCCAGTAATGTATTTAAAAAGTAATTTATTTTCTCATGCCTCACAACCTTTTTGTTTCCATCTAGATATTAAGTAAGCTGTTATGTAGCCAATACATTAAAATATTTTTTTTCTTCTCCACTTCATTTTGTCTCGATTGGACTCTCATAATGACAGTTTAGCATGCAGGGCAGTGTATTTAATTAAAGCCCCATTTTTTGTGGTTTCGAGCATAGCTCTGACCCTTTCTAGTTAGCCACACCCCTTCCCGTTGGCCCCACACATTCAGCTGTCTCCTGCAGCCCCCCTTTGATTTGAAGTCACCAGCTGCCACTGGTAATATTATTGACTTAGACATAGATTGTTGCTGAAATTTTTACTTCCGTAACACCACTGCAGAAATGCATTTGTCTTTGCTGCGCCTTGTATTACATACCAACTTAAATTCTACTCATATTATATTCCAGTTATTAAACTTATGTTCATAATGTATTTTAACTCTTTTTGTCTTATTTAACTGCTTATGTAAACTAATGTTTATGTATTTAGTGCTATTTGTTTGTTTTTGAATGCTTTAATTGATTGTATTTGTCTTTAGTTATAAACACTCTAATAAACTTAACTTGTACTTAACTTGAGTAAGATGACTTAGAAAAGGATAGTCGTTTCACTTGTTAATGCCACTATAGAGTAACTTCTCATTATTTGTGAATTAAATTGCACTAATACTGCAAAAGTAGATAATAGCATTACTGATGTGTTTAGAAAGATTGCTGACACGTTGGACTACCAATAAGGCACCATAGCTGCGATCAGTCTCTCCTACATCGGCCCATTGAGACACAAGACTTTTGTAATACCAAAATGGGTAAAAGCAAAGCAGAAATGAAATCAAGAGGGCATCTTACTGGGACATAATCATTAAGTTGTACCTTTTAAGTTTGCAAAACAAAAGAAAAACGTTGTGTCAAAAAAGCAACCACTGGAGAAACTCACGCTGACAGCTGAAAGCATGGAACTACCAGCAGAACTATCTGCAGCCAGGCTGACTGAGGATAACCATGTTACAATAGAAGATGTTTTCGGGAAAGTGGAGTGAATGTGCTCAACAATAGAAAAGTTCATGGTTGAAATCCAGCAGCAGAATCAAGAGATGAAATTCATTCTTATACAGCTAGCATCCTTGAGCTGTAAAGTGCAACGTGTGTGTGCGTGTGTGTATGTGTGTGTGTGTGTGTGTGTGTGTGTGTGTGTGTGTGTGTGTGTGTGTGTGTGTGTGTGTGTATGTGTGTGTGTGTGTGTGTGTGTGTGTGTGTGTGTGTGTGTGTGTGTGTGCACGTGTGTGAGTGTGCGTGTGTGTATGTGCATATGCGTGTGTGTTAGCTGTACAGCCTTTCCCCTCTGTGTCCCACTGCCCCAGAAATGTTGCCATGCTGTGTTGCCCTGATTCAGTCAAGTGTGTTTATTCATTTTACAGTTCTCAGTACACAGAAGCAGTGTACAACACTTCAGCACATTAATCTCATGCAAGCCACTCTTATATTTCAGCCCAAAGTCTGTGTGTGTGTGTGTGTGTGTGTGTGTGTGTGTGTGTGCGTGCGTGCGTGCGTGCGTGTGTGTGTGTGTGTGTGTGTGTGTGTGTGTGTGTGTTTGTGTGCATGCGTGCGTGTGTGTCTCTCTCTCTCTCTCTCTCTATATATATATATATATATATATGACATCGTTTGTGGTGTGTGTGTATGTGTGTGTGTGTGTGTGTGTGTGCGTGCGTGTGTGTGTGTGTATAAGTCATTGTTTAAAGGGTATTACATGTTGTATAACTTGCATTTAGTGAGCACATCATACATACTACAAGCAGGCATGAAGTATTTCCTTGCAAGTGCATGGCTCTGTTTAATAGTTGAACAGCATACGTAGTACTTAGATGCAGTAGTCTGCATCCTACATGTTTGTCTGTTTGTGTCCTTCGGCTTTTCCCGGTTAGGGGTTGCCACAGTGGAACTCCGGTCCGCTAATGATTGGTAGTGGATTTTTACATACCGGGTTACCAGCCCTGAAGCACAACCTTCAATGAAGGAACACCCCATTCACGTATGCCTCCACACAGAAGACGCTCTAGCTGAGAATCGAATGGGACAACATCTTGCTATGAGGCGACAACGCTACCACAGCACCACCACCACAGTTTGGGCATAATTTCCAAAATACAGCTTAATCAAGTGCTGCAACTATGAGAAACCATTCCTAGACACTCAGAAATGGTGTACATTTTATTTAATTTGCTGTATTCATTTTCTTTTATTTTTGCACTGTCATCATACCTCAGTTTCATTTTTTTCAAGTGTTACTTATTCTGCCAGCAGGGTGACATAGAGGGATAAAGCCTTGACAATGGTCCCAGGAACCTGGATTTGATTAGTTGCTCGAGTATCAGGGGGACAGGCAAGTGGGGGATGGGCATGCCTATCAAGGGGAGGGGAGAGGTGCATTGTCAGTTGCATCATTGCATTACATACCTGGCAGATGCTGGGACTTGGCGAGGCGTGTCTGTATTTGTCAGGGGGACAGTGCTTAGGCTGAGGTGCATGTGGTGTCATGGCTAATACAGCATGAAGCCCATTACATTCCAACCCCTGAATATGGGAGAGGACAGGAAAAAAGTAGAAGAAAACATTCCCTGTCAGCAGTGTGATCCTGCCCATGTTACTTGATCTCCATGGTGGACCAGGACAGGGGTTGGGATTTGCTTGAGGGAGGCTAAGGTGGGTCAGATAGACCCAGTGGGTAAGGAGAGGTCCTGGGAGTTGCTGTGGAGAGCTAAAAGGACTGCACAAAAAAATGAAAACACAATGTGACAATTCTCTTAGGATGAAGTAGGGATGTTATAAGATAACATGTTTTGCTACTGTTAGTCAAGCATGTGCAAGAAGGGATAAAAAGATCAGAGTTGCAAGTGGCATCCTAATAGCAAAATTGGGCAGATGTGGTGTACATTCCATTTCTTTCTTTCTTTCTACCAGCCACTCATATGCTTAGATATGTAAACAGACAGCCATAATGACAGATAATAATGCAAGATGTAAACACATACACAATAAAATATTTGTAATAACATTAAAAATGCAAGCAATGCAACTCAGAATAGCCCCTTTAACTAAATGTTTCTGTCTTTATGTCTGAGCCTGCATGACTCTACATCTGCACATTTTTCTAAAGTTGACAATGTATATTCCCACTTTTTTGTTCACATTTTTATCTTATCATCTGTTGCCTTAAGAAGGGTGCTTTGAACCTATAGCCACAAAACCATCTAGCAGTTTATGTCAGACATCCACTACTCTCTCATATTAGGTTAGGCCATCTTTTGACTCTCTCGATGCTCTACTGGTCCTTGAATCACAGCTGACCAAAGAAACAGCTGACTAAACATACACACACACACACACACACACACACACACACACACACACACGTGTCTGTCTTTTTTCAAGTTTCTCTTTTTTTAGCTTATTAGAAATAAATGACATACTTCCTTTTCTAAGCACAAGTGGATATTTAAGGACTGTATTTAACATCAGTAACTTAATAACTCCTGACAAAGGACTCATACCAGCTTGAAAGCTCAAGAGGTTGCAAAAACCTGTGTTGGTCCAATAAAGGATATTACATCACTTTACATCACTTCTGTGTTCCAGAGTCTTTGTGAACACAACGCAGTGAAGATCAACTCCCAGATCACTGTTTTTCATAGAAAATCACTGCCTGTGTGATTTCAAAGTCTGCACCAGTAATGATTCCTTTATTTTAGGAGATTTCTCTAGTCTCCTTCCTTTATGTTTGTGCAACTCTTGAGTTGGTATATCTAAGTTCAGTGAGCAGGGGGGGCTTGTCTCCCACATAGGGGACTGCAGGGAAGCTTTCCACCCTGCAAAAAAATGCTTACATCTAATTTTTTTATAGGGTTGTTTTACAAGCAATTTTGCTCAATGTGTTTGCTCCTTGGGGTTTGTAACTCAAGTACTCAGCAGAAGGTGAGTTTCCTCTTAATTCACTCTGAACATAGTCCTAGTGACCTTTTTGTATAGTCCTGTTGACATAACTATCTCATTTGTTGCAGCATTCCCCTTTTCAGCTGTCTTTCCCATGGTAGCACATAGGATGCTGCTGTTTGACGGTAACATTTACGTTTTCATGGTATTCATACTCCCATTAGTCGCATTGGTTTATTGTCAGTGCAGTCCTTTGATTTCATCCTGTGGTTCAACAGCATGCTTTACAGTATTTCTATTCTTTCAACACATTATTTGCTAACTTTTTAGCAGGTCACATCATTATTTTATGATCTTTACGGAATGTTTTTGAAAATGGCTTACTCAGTTCAGTTTTCCAGTAAACTTACTTTACTGCTAGCATATCCGGTTACATCAGCACAGAATAAAATATTGTATGAAAGTCTGGGATTTCTTTTATTGAATTTACACTCACTTCTGAAAACTAGTAGATTTTCTGCTCAATATGAATGCCAGTTAAGAAGCCACTCTACTCTACCTCACATCTAAGGGCATTGCTGGGGGGGGTGGGGGGCGCTCAGGTTTCAGAGTGCTTATTCTGTTATTAATTCAAGGAAAACTAAATATATGTTAGTTTTATACTAAACGAGTCTCCCATGCCTTTCTGTCACATTTGAAAACACACCATAAATGCAGTATACCGACACTTCCTTTTATACCATTTACACAGAGGAGCCTTCCAGAGAAAGTGGGAATCAATAGTGACTGTAAATCATTTGATGTTCTTCCTACAAAATTTAAATTAATTGGTTAAAGGCATTCAGACTGACAAAAACCCTTCATAACATTCATGGCTCTCATACTAAAGTTCTGTGGTTTACAGAAGTGGCAAGACATTGAATATGTCTTCCTAGGTGTTTCACATGCCTGCCAGCCATCATCCTCTACCAGCTGGTTTTGAACCCATCAGTTCCATTGAAGCAGAAGCCACTCAACAATAGTGCCAAGAATAAGGTCTGTCATGAAAAGCCATTATGCAGTCATCCATAGGAGGTGGTGGGTTTTATTCCCAGGACCCTGTTATCCCAAAAGGCAGCCTGACGACTGTAGAAGTCCAACAGCACCTTGTCAATGTCCCATGTGTTCTTCTGCATGTTAATCACATTACAGCTTTTCTTCATAAATGTGCAACATAGCTGACATGCGTTTCTTGACCTAAACTGCTGCATGTTATGACACCAGCCTGTCCTAGGCACCAGTCATCCAGTGAGTCAAGCTGCCCTCTGAGCTCTAGAATGGATAAATCGGCATCAGACACTGATTCCCACCTTCTCTGGAAGGCGCATCCAGATCCCAGGACAACAACTGATTACAGCTTTCCCCAATTTCAGTCAGTACCCCTGCAACATGAAGCCAACTAGAAAACAAACATTTTATTGATTCACAGAACTGTCTCACCCTATTGAAAATCCTTTATCTGTGAAACAAATCACCTGAACCCTTCTACATCAAGTACTCAGTTAACTTAGCACTCAATAGCACTACACACTGGATGACAAGATAATCCAGAAGATATATTGCCTTTTTAACTATTAAATCACAAAAACATACAATTTTAAAATTAAGAAAAAAGCACACCATCCTAGAATTATTTTAGGGCTAAAGGTTTTGCTAATGCAATTCATGTACCATTGAAATAAAGTGACATGCTGGTCATTAGCATAGTGTCCCCCTGATCTGTCTGCCACATAGTAACAGCACATACTTAGGCGTTCCATGTCCTATTGTACAGCAGATACGAATACCAGTTGCTTAGATGAAGCTGATATTACTGCTAACTTGTAAAGATCAGTTTAAGAGACTGACACTCATGCAGCTACAACAGGTTTTAATAACTTAATTCATTGGTATTAATTACAGCACGTACTGTTCAAAGATGTCAATGATTTTATATATGTTTGCACATATAGGCTAATCTCTTTCTCTCTCTCTGTCTCTCTGTCTCTCTCTCTCTCTCTCTATATATATATATATATATATTTACATAACCAAAACTCCAGCACTTACATGAGTTTATATCTATATATCCAATTATACATGTATGTATATAGATAGATACAGATATACACATATACATGCATACATACGTCTATCTATCTATATACAACTTGAAAACTCTGACATTTATATACAATAATATTCTCATGTAACACAATTATGAAATTAAAACCAAACCAGTTTCACAGAAAGATAATTAGCTTCTTCATTGGATTTTAAAATCTAATGAACAAAGAGCCAGCGTTATTATATAAATGCATTATGCATGCAAACAAGTGACATCACATTAAAGCTGTAGTGAAGGTAAAGTGCTTGTTTTATAGAAGTCCTGACTACAACTGATCCAAATGATGAAATAAATTAAACAGGTACTGACTAGCAGAACAATATTACCAGATCCAAGATTACCTATATTGTGCAAACAACTTATTTATATATATATATATATATATATATATATATATATATATATATATATATATGTATATATATATACACACACACACACACACACACACACACACACACACACACACACACACACACACACATACAAAATTCATTCACTCGAGGCACTCCTTAAAATGGAGAACATCGACATCTGTGCAGTGACAGAGACCTGGCTCAAGGCTTCAGAGAGCACCACTGCATTACCAGGCTATAATTCATATTACATCTTTCGGCCACCTAACCTGGACCGAAACACTAAAGACGGAGGCATGTCCATATTCATTAAGGATATCCACACCTCCAGGCTAGTTGCTCAGCATAATGCATCCGAGATTATCCAAGTGCAACTAACTCTGGGCAAAACCACAATCCAAACTGTAACTTGCTACAGATCCCCCACCATGCCCCAGGATTCCCACTCCTCATTTCTTGATACACTGGAAAATATTAGGGTACAACCCAACACCCTAATAATGGACGATTTCAACTACCCCACTATTGACTGGGAAAACTGCTCATGTACCAACTCTTTTGCTCAACGTTTTCTGGAATTCATGAATCCCAATGCCTTGGATCAATATCCTAGACCTGGTCATTACCAACATGGGCGACTGGTGTTCCACACCAGAGGTCAATTCCTCGTTGGTCAGATCCGACCACAAGCTAATCAACCTAGACATCCACATCCCGCCCCCACTCCCCATTAGGGAAACCACCGTAAAAAATTTCTCCAAAGCCAACTTCTCGCTTCTTAAGACAGAAGTGGCAAACTTCACGACATCCATGCAGATGGACAATAGAGGTACGACTGCTGAATCCTACACAAATGCACTTTATAAGCACTTACACAAGTGCATAGATCGTGCTATCCCTAACAGAATCAAGATGCTATCCTCCAAAAAAAAGGAAGCCAATCTGTGATCCTCTGCCATAAACAAACTCTACAACAGAAGAAAGAAACTGTTGCAAAATAGAGTAAAATCCCATGACTGGAGGAACTCCCTGGTCAGCCTCAGTAAGAAGCTGAGATCCCTCACAAAATCCTCCAAAGCTACATACGAAAACAAAATCACCACTGATTCTAAAGACAACCACAAAGCATTCTATAGCTATGTCAAGAATCTCAATGGCAACACTCAGATATGCTCTGAGTTACAGCACAATGGCATTAAATATACAGAACCAACTGATATTGCCAACATCCTGGCAGATAGGTTCAGTGCTAACTTTACCCCCCTCTCACCCCCTAAAGGGCCCATCTTTATACCGGAAGAATGCAAAGTTCCTGTAATCACGGGTACACAGGTAAAAAACACACTCTCCAAAGCCAAGAACACAGCATTCATGGGACCTGACAACATCCCAGGCTGCATTCTACACAAACTGCAGAATGAACTGGCACCCCACCTAAGCACCATGTTCAGTCATAGCCTCACCTCAGGCTTTGTGACAACTGAATGGCACACAGCGACGGTTATCCCACTCCACAAAGGGGGAGCCACCATGGACCCTAGGAACTATGGCCCCATTAGCCTAATGAGCCTGGTCTGCAAGGCCATGGAATGTATCATCATGGATCTTATCGTATCATCATGGATCTTATACACAAAGACATTGGTAATCTCCAAACTCTGGACCCTACCCAGTTTGGGTCTGTAAAAGGCAGATAATGTCTCCTAAACCTGATAGACTTCTTTGAAGCAGTCACCAAAGCCGTAGACGAGGGTAAGGTGGTTCACACAGCCTATCTTGATCTGGCCAAGGCTTTTGACACCATCCCACACTCTGCAATTATAGATAATCTCACTAAACTAGGTATAAATCCCTATATCACAAGATGGGTTGCCAACTAGCTCACTGACAGAACCCACACTGTGAAAGTAGCAGACTCCAAATCTAGCTTCAGACCAGTGACAAGTGGAGCACCACAGGATTCAGTCCTGGGTCCCCTCCTGTTTGGTATCTACTTTTCTGAAGTACAGGCTAACACAGAAGGTCTTTGGCTAATGAAGTTCGCAGATGACTGCAAACTAGGAGTCATAATCGAAACTCCTAACAATGTGGACATCCTACAAAAGGGCCTCACGGAGACAGATGCCTGGTGCCAAAGCCATGGCCTCAAACTCAATGCCAAAAAGTGCATTGTCATCCGCTTTGGTAAAAAGTCTGTACCCATGAGTTACCACATAGGTGGTAGTCTTCTTAACACTGAAAGTGTGATAAGAGACCTTGGAACACAGGTGGACAGTAGTGTCTCCTTTGATAATCACATCGCCACAGTAGTCAGGAAAACCTTCTACGTGGCACACCTCATCACAAAAAGTTTCTCATCCAGGAAAAAAGAGGTCATTGTTCACCTCTACTCATCACTCATTAGTCCCATTATAAAGTACAATGCCCCTTTTGATATGTACCTCACAAGACATCTACAACAACTGGAAGGGCTGCAGAAATACCTCACAAAAAGGATTACTGCCCTCGAACAGATGCCCTACGCAGACCGTCTCAAAAAACTCCAGCTTTACTCCATTGCATATCGCCTACTCAGAGGCGATCTCTGCCTAACATACAAAGCTATGTCAAACCCAGAGCTGTTGGACATGCTCCACTTAAAGAAATCCCAATCCCTCCAAGCTACATGCTCTAAGGACCTAAACCTTGTCACTACAATAAACAGAACATGCTGGAGGGATAGATTCCTGTCACAGAGACTTCCCATACTCTGGAAAAAAACTACCTATCTATATCAAACAAAGCTCCTCATTAGCACTCTTCAATAAAAATCTTGATGATTGGATGGGAAATAGGAAATTCACCTCAGGGATCACCTCTGTGGCTCTGCTCGACAGGGGCACAGAAAAATCATTTTCTTGGGTGGCGAAAGTAAGGGTACCTTTTTGGCTAGGCTTATATAGGCCCTAGGGCCAATAGCCTAGTACCTACCTATGAACCTATGAACATATGTGATTATAAAACTGAGCCAATAGACAATCAAAATGGGGAGGGAGGGAAATTTACATTATTGCATCAGAGGAAAGATGCTGTACTTATCAAAGACTGTTTTTTCTTTTTTTCTGAAAAGCAACATATTGTCAGTGCCAGTAATATGTATGACTCTTATTATACTATAACAGCCATATAACACTCGGAATAGTATGTTAAGGCCATTAGGAGACAGACACTGACACATCAAAGTCTGCTTTCGTAAGATATATACCTCAGATTATATTGTAGCAACCATACAGCATTGTGGCTTCTTAAGAAAATTTGGGAGCATGTAATAGTAAATAAAAAGTTGTTTTCAGTGGAAAATATTTTCCCTGTATGAGTAGTAGAAATATTCCATTATTATGAACAATCATACAATACTGAGGACTGCTGATACCATGAGGTGATGGCCAGGCAGACAGTAAAACATCAAATGCTCCTTTTAGTGGAAAACTGCATCTTTGCCATGTGTTAAGTAAAATGTTTTTTCAAGATTGTACTATAGTGGCTATATAGCACTGTGGACTGTGTGATAAAATCATGGGGCAGATAGTAAGATAGCAGAGGTCACTTTCAGTACAAAGGTAATTTATATGCTCTGAGAAGAACAAATGTCCCACATTATATTGTAACATCCATGCAGTATTGTAGCTGCTGTAAGTCCACTAGGCCAAACAGTATCCTCTCAAAGGCAGCATACTCTAGAGAAGGAATAGAGTTGCTCTATGTGAATCACACTTTCCTACATTATACTGTGTCAGTTATACAGTGCTCTATGAAATGCACAAAAATGCTTTAGATATCGGATGTTGCTGTTTCATAGAGAACAAATATAAAGATTTGTATGTAGTGTGACTGGAACAAGGGCTTCCATCCTTTACAGAAAATTCCACACAGTCTAACACTAGAGTCAAAAAGTGGCTATTCTTGGGAGAAGGGCAATGTGTGTGCATGTGTATGTGTGTGTGTGTGTGTGTGTGTGTGTGTGTGTGTGTGTGTGTGTGTGTGTGTGTGTGTGTGTGTGTGTGTGTGTGTGTATGTGTGTGTGTGTGTGTGTGTGTGTGTGTATATGTGCAAGTCTTTGTATCCATTCCTTTGTGTCTGTGACCTACCCTGGGATACAGCAAGCAGCCGTGCAGGAATAAGTTATTCCTGCACGGCAGGGACCATTCCTGTTCAGCACGGCAGCGTGCCATGCATTAAGGCATGCTGCCATGTTCTGAAACAGACACGGTTCCGTGTACAAGCACAGGAGGTGTGTTTGAGAGTAGAGCTCTCATGATACGCATGCCCCCTGCACCCCCAACCCATCAGGAAAACAAATCTGTGGTCAAAAGCATAAGGGACAATCGTCCCTACCAAGCATACCTCTCAACTGTACAGATTTTCACAGAATGCCCAGATTTTTGACTCATATTTTTGGTATGTTCCCCCAAAATCTGTACCTTTCTGGCAAATAGCTGAGGGTTGAGGTTGTTAAATAATAACAAAACATTTAAGTTTAAGACTCCACACATCCTTCAGATAATTCATGCCAATATAAAACCTATTATTCTATCAACTTTTTAAGTTTGTAAGAGCAATATTTAAAATCTGTCCATATTTGTCCCCCCATCATTTTAGGCTTTGTCCAGATATTTCACTCTAAGAGGTTGAGAGGTATGCTACCAAGCCAAACGTTATTAGGATAACACAGGTAGCATAAGCACATAGCACACACCTCCCAACCCATCAGAGTAAGTAATGTGGACAAAGCCAAAAGGGACAATTGTCCCACAAAGCAGAAAGTTGATAAAATAACAGGTTCAGCATTAGCAGGGATATTCTGAAGGGTATAGATAAAATAACACAACAAAACTGTTTTTTTTTTTATAAATGCGATAAAGTTTAAGTGTAGCTGCGTGGGTGTGCCCGTTGTTTAGCTACACTTAGTCCTGCTTAAACAGCACAAGAAGTTAAATAGCAAGAGACATCCCAAATAAGTGGTATTGCAATAATGTAGTGGTTAGAGCATGAGGTTTGTAAGCAGACGTTCCTGGTTCGAATCCTACTGTAACAAATTTGCATTTTACATGTGCTAGCAGTACATAAACATTTTTTTTAGTATTACCTACTAAATAATATATATTTGTTAACCGGAGTACTGCATTAGGTCCAGATGTGAGGTGTCAGTTTAATAAAGTTGTGAAATCCCCATATAAACACAAGTGCCCCATACAGTATAGTTGCACATGAATAAATGTAATAAAAGCACATTGGGAGATTTCAGAGACAGTAAACAAATTTATAATATGTAATGAATGATGAATCAATGCCATACAGTAGATAGTCTATAAAATGAAAAATAAGCAATGCTAAGCATTGCATAGCTCTGCTGACCAGGTGTAAGCATTGTGTAAATATGACGGCTAAGCAATGAGTAGCCCAGCTAAGTGGATTTGCCCATCGGTAAGCAGTGCTGAACCTGTCCCTTTAAGCAATGCCAACCTTAGCTAAGCAGGCTTGCCCATAGCTTAGTTTAGCTCAGCATATTCAAAACCGTCCAATTACGGCAAAGGGCGGGAAATTGGCCATATTTAAACCCCACAGGTGGGAATACAGCTCATAACTGGTTGCAGCTTCCCACTGTAGGCAGGATGGCAGGAGTTAGAGAGGGATTGTATTTCCAGGTGCAGCGCTGGAGCATACAGGAGTCCAAGGTCCTGGTAAGACTCCTGGTAAAAAAACATGATGAGAGACTGCTGCAGGGCCAGTAGCAGGACTCCGAATATAAAGCGGAAGCCTGGGACCATCTTGCCCATGATCTCACCAGTGCCACTGGTATCCCTCAGACTGGTGAGCAGGTCAGGCACCACTATGCCAACTTGAAGCAGAGAAAGAAGGAGGTCTTGGATGAGTGGGTCCAAGAAGCAAGGCAGAGGGGTGATGTCCCAGTAGTGTGTAAGTACTCATACCATTACTGTTCACTAAAGTCCACTGTGTGTATGTGATGGATAGGTATGCCTATATATGCCTCTATTTCCTTTACAGCTGTAGCTGAGTGGTGTGTGAATCAGGAAGCCCATGTTAGTATGCTGCAAAGGCTGCCTCGCGAGGCTGGTGAGTAACAATCCTGCTTGTAGTGGTCATACCACATAAAGATAAAGTAGTAGAAAGTCACCTGGCAGTATAAAAACTGTTGTTTGGGTTGTACTGAATAAACCAGACAATATGACAGTAATAGTCCCATATAGGTCATATTTAAATAAAACTGTAACTGCCTGGCAATAAAGTGCTAAATCTTGGACTGGTTGTGTTTACTCTGGTGTTGTATGGCATTTATTGTTGCATTTTCTGAATAGTAATGTTGTGTTAACCACTGTTACCCACACTGTGCTACATAAAAAATGTCTAGGAATGTCTGTATAAGACTGTTGTAAGTACAAGATCAGATTGTACAACCAAGAGAGACATAGGCAGAAAACACTGAAGAGATAGACAGCAATATCTGAATAACACACTCTACTGTGATTTAAATTGTTGTATTTTTAGCAGACACAGCCATGATTCGAATCCTGGGAGTGGTAGTAAGCTGTATGCATAATCATACCTCTTATCTGTACAGATTTTTCAGAATGTCCAGATAATTAGGTCATATTTTCTGCCTGTTCCTCTGTCCCCCTGACAAAGTGTAGTCACAAAATAATGACATACATTTGATTTCCAGACCTCAAAACCTTCAGAAAATGTATATTAAAACAAATCCTGTCACTCATGCAACACTCCAAGTTGTTGACAGCAATATTCAAAACATGTCCCTATTTGTACCTCCATGTTGTCAAGCTTTGTCCAGAGTGTGTGCATTAAGAGATTGAGCGGTATGTGCATAAAATTAACTTTGAATCTGGGAATATGTGTAGAAACAGTCAGGTAGTGTTAACAAACATTCCCTCCACAGGTCTAACATGTAAGAGATGTAAGAATTTAGCTATAAGACAGTTGAAGTATACATTGTGTACAAACATAACACTGCCCAAACCAAGGCCATAGGGTATTGTAATAATACCCTTACCTTAATGATTAGCGCAGTGATCATTAAAGTTGTGAGTACTACAAGGATATATAAGTTACTTGACATCTCTCCCCCCCACCATATCTGCAACAATAATCTAAATACACAAATCAATGGGTATGTTTACACTAAACCTACTGTTGGGACATATGTCTTTTTGTTCAATAAATATTGAAATCTGTTTCTATTAATGTTCCATGTTGAAATACTATCATTGGTGGCCTGTTGCCATCAATGTAACCTGCATGCTGTTGTAATTGCCACTGTAGTTCCATATATGCATGTGTTCAGTTTGCTATGAAACTGTTCCAAATCTGGTGTTTTGGGTTAATGGGAATATCTATGCATGCTGTTATAACTAATCCTGGATTGTATTGATTATTACTAACCCACATATGTTTTAAAACTGCAACACCATAGCACATATGGGAAGGCAGGTCCCAACGGACCCACCTCTCCCACCTCATCTGGCCGTGGCACTGGGCACCAGCATGCCTGGGACCCACCCCAGGAACTCCTCATCTGCTGGTCCTGCACCACCTTTTCGTGGAACTGCCTCAGGGTATGGGGTTCGTCACCCCCCCAAAGTCAGGTCCGGAGACTGGTGCATAGCCTGAGATCTGCTATGCCAGCTTGAGGGCTGCATGGTGCATTTAGAGGGTCAGCCTGCCCCTCCTTCTCAGCCCCCAGCAAAGCCACCTTTGGGGCCATGGAGGTGCAGTGTTGACTGCCCATGGGTGGAGACCTCAGTCTCACAGAGTATAGCTGGAGTTTTTTTGGATGGTCAGCATAGGGCATCTGCTTTAGGCCTGTGATTATTTTAGTGAGGTATTTCTGCGGCCTTTCCAGCTGCTGCAGATGTCTTGTGAGGTACATACCAAACTGGGCATTGTACTCTATAATGGGTCTAATGAGGGATGAGTACAGTGGGACAATGACCTCATTTTTTCTGGACGAAAAGCCCGTAGTGATGAGGTGTGCCACATAGAAGGATTTCCTGACTGTTGTGGCAATGTGGTTATTGAAGGTGAGACCAGTGTCCACCTGTGTC
This sequence comes from Protopterus annectens, assembly GCF_019279795.1. NCBI lineage: Eukaryota > Metazoa > Chordata > Ceratodontiformes > Protopteridae > Protopterus > Protopterus annectens. The sequence continues at coordinate 1,148,139,283 of NC_056725.1, read as the reverse complement.
CCTAAGTCTCTCATAGGTTCATAGGTAGGTACTAAGCTATTGGCCCTAGGGCCTTTACAAGCCTAGCCAAAAAGGTACCCTGGCTTTCGCCACCCAAGAAAATTATTTTCCTGTGCCCTTGTCAAGTAGAACCACAGAAGTGATCCCCGGGGTGAATTTCCTATTACCCATCCAATCATCAAGATTTTCTTGAAGAGTGCTAATGAGGAGCTCTGCTTGACATAGATAGGTAGTCTGTTCCAGAGTATGGGAAGTCTCTGGGACAGGAATCTATCCCTCCAGCATGTTCTGTTTATTGTGGTGACAAGGTTTAGGTCCCTAGAGCATGTAGCTCAGAGGGATTGGGATTTCTTTAAGTGGAGCATGTCCAACAGCTCTGGGTTTGACATAGCTTTGTATGTTAGGCAGAGATCACCTCTGAGTAGGCGATATGTGACGGAGTAAAGCTGGAGTTCTTTGAGACAGTCTGCATAAGGCATCTGTTTGAGGCCAGCAATCCTCTTTTTGAGGTATTTTTGTGGCCATTCCAGTTGTTGTAGATGTCTTGTGAGGTACATACCAAAAGGGGTGTTGTACTCTATAATGGGTCTAATGAGTGATGCGTAGAGGGGAACAATGACCTCTTTTTTTCTGGATGAGAAACCTTTTGTGATGAGGTGTGCCACGTAGAAGGATTTCCTGACCACTGTGGCGATGTGATTATCAAAGGAGGGACTACTGTCCACCTATGTTCCAAGGTCTCTTATCACACTTTCGGTGTTAAGTAGACTACCGCCTACGTGGTAGTTCATGGGTACAGAGTTTTTACCAAAGGGGATGACAATGCACTTTTTGGCATTGAGCTTGAGACCATGTCTTTGACACCAGGCATCTGTCTCACTGAGGCTCTTTTGTAGGATGTCCACATCGTTAGGAGTTTTGATTATGGCTCCTAATTTGCAGTCATCTGCAAATTTAGTTAGACAAAGACCTTCTGTGTTAGCCTGTACTTCAGAGAAGTAGATACCAAACAGGAGAGGACCCAGGACTAAACCCTGTGGTACTCCACTTGTCAGTGGTCTGAAATCTGATTTGGAGTCTGCTACTTTCACAGTGTAGGTTCTGTCAGTAAGCCAGTTGGCAACCCATCTTGTGACATAGGGATTTATACCTAGTTTAGTGAGTTTATCTATAATTCCAGAGTGGGGGATGATGTTAAATGCCTTGGCAAGATCTAGATAGGCTGTGTAAACCACTTTACCCTCATCTATGGCTTTGGTGACTACTTCAAAGAAGTCTATCAGGTTTAGGAGACATGATCTGCCTTTTACAAACCCAAACTGTGTGGGGTCCAGAGTTTGGAGATCTCCAATGTCTTTGTTTATGAGTTCCATGATGATATGTTCCATGGCCTTGCAGATGAGGCTCATCAGGCTAATGGGGCAGTAGTTCCTGGGGTCTGTTGTGGCTCCCCCTTTGTGGAGTGGGATAACTGTCATGGCGCACCATTCAATGGGCACAAAGCCTGAGGTGAGGCTATGATTGAACATGGTACTTAGGTGGAGTGCCAGCTCATTCTGCAGTTCATGTAGAAGGCAGCCTGGGATGTTGTCCGGTCCCATGGATGCTGTGTTCTTGGCTTTGGAGAGTGAGGTTTTTACCTGTGCACCCGTGATTACAGGAACTTTGCATTCTTCCGGTATAAAGATGGGCCCTTTAGGGGGTGAGAGGGGGGTAAGGTTAGCACTGAACATATCTGCCAGGATGTTGGCAATATCAGTTGGTTCTGTATATTTAGTGTCATTGTGCTGTAACTCAGAGCAGATCTGAGTGTTGCCATTGATATTTTTGACATAGCTATAGAATGCTTTGTGGTTGTCTTTAAAATCAGTGGCAATTTTGTTTTCATAACTAGCTTTGGAGGATTTTATGAGGGATCTCAGCTTCTTACTGAGGCTGACCAGGGAGTTCCTCCAATCGTGGGATTTTACTCTTTTTTGCAACAGTTTCTTTCTTCTGTTGTAGAGTTTGTTTATGGCAGAAGACCACCAGATTGGCTTCCTTTTTCTGGAGGATAGCATCTTGGTTCTGTTAGGGATAGCATGATCCATGCAATTGTGTAAGTGCTTATAAAGTGCATTTGTGTAGGATCCAGCAGTCGTACCTCTATTGTCCATCTGCATGGGTGTTGTGAAGTTTGCCACTTCTGTCTTAAGAAGTGTGAAGTTGGCTTTGGAGAAATTTTTTACAGTTGTTTTCCTAATGGGGGTAGGAGCGGGATGTGGATGTCTAGGGTGATTAGCTTGTGGTCGGATCTGACCAACGAGGAGCTGACTTCTGGTGCTGGACACCGGTCACTCATGTTGGTGATGACCAGGTCTAGGATATTGCTGCCCCTAGTGGGGGTGTGGATAAGTTGATCCAAGGCATTGGAATTGATGATTTACAGAAAATGTTGAGCAAAAGAGTTGGTACATGAGTAATTTTCCCAGTTAATGGTAGGGTAGTTGAAATCACTCATTATTAGAGTGTTGGATTGTACCTCAATATTTTCCAGCATATCAAGAAAAGAGGAGTGGGAATCCTGGGGCATGGTGAAGGGTCTGTAGCAAGCTACAATCTGGATTGCAGTTTTGCCCAGAGTTAGTTGAACTTGGATAATCTCGGATGCATTATGCTGAGCCACTAGCTTGGAGGTGTGGATATCCTTAATGAATATGGACACGCCTCCACCTTTAGTGTTTCGGTCCAGGTTTGGTGGCCCAAAGGTGTGGTATGAATTATAGCCTGGTAATGCAAGGTTGCTCTCTGGAGCTTTGAACCAGGTCTCTGTCACTGCACAGATGTCAATGTTCTCCATTTTAAGAAGTGCCTCGAGTGAGTGCATTTTGAGGTTTAGACTTCTAGCATTGAGTAGCATTACCCTTAGATTTTGCTTGCTTGTACCTGTTACGGTGGTGAATTTGTCATTTGAACCTTGCCGAAAAAAGGCACTATAGGGTTGGCAAGAGCCTTTGCCAGTATCCAGAATCCCAAGGGTGACAGGTGCAAGCCATCTCTGGCAAAGCAGCACGGTCTGTCGATCATGTCATCCCAGGCAGACAGATACTGGATTCCCTTAGAATGACACCAGAAGCTTAGCCAATTGTTAAAGTCAATCATTTTGTCCTTGTACTGTGGTGTCATTCTGGGTGATGGCAGGATGCTACTCAGGGCTAGGGTCATACTGGCCTGAGCTACAAGATTGAAGAGCTCCTCCATGTCTCTTTTCATGTAGTCCAGGGAGGTATGGTACACTTTCGGTATTTAGTGCACTGCTACCTATGCTGTAATTCATGGGTACATGTTTTTTCCCAAAGGGGATAACTATACATTTCTTGGCATTAAGCTTGAGCCCGTGGCTCTGGCACCTAGCATCTGTTTCTGTAAGGACCTTTTGTAGAATATCCATATAATTTGGGTATTCAGTAATGGCTCCCTGTTTGCAGTCATCTGCGAACTTTCTTAGCCAGAGTCCCTTTGTTAGCCAGACCTGTACTTCTGAGAAGTAGATGCCAAACAAGAGCGGTCCCAGGACTGAACCCTGAGGCACTCCACTTGTCACTTGTCTGGAGCTGGATTTGGAGTCAGCTACTTTTACAGTCTGGGTTCTGTCAGTAAGCCAGTTGGCAACCCATTGAGTGATGTAGGGAGTTATGCCCAGCTTAGTAAGTTTATCTATGATTCCAGAGTGGGGGATGGTGTTGAAGGCCTTGGCAAGGTCCAGATAGGCTGTGTGGATCATCTTACCCTTGTCCACAGCTCTGGACACTGATTCGAAGAAGTCAATCAGGTTCATGAGACAAGATCGGCCCTTCATGAACCCAAACTGGGTGGGGTCCATTGTATGAAGGTTGCCAATGTCTTTCTTTATAAGTTCCATGATAATGTGTTCCATGCTCTTGCAGATCAGCTATGTCAGACTGATGGGATGGTAGTTCCCAGGATCCAAGATTGATCCCCCCTTGTGGAGTGGGAAAACTGTAGCTGTGCACCACTCAGTAGGCACGAATCATGATCAGGTGATGGCCTCTGCAACAATTGGTATTCTCCACTTGCTAATTGCATGCAGCCAGCTATGTAGTACTTCCAATAGCCAATGTCATAGCAAACCACTACTATAAATGATTACATCATGTGGGCATTGTCTCTTTACCTTTCCTGTATGAATACATCCTTCCTGTGTGTGGGCAACAGTGTTACAGACAGCAGGTAGCAATACCTCTTAGAACAGGACTTGCGGACACAGGCCAACTACATCTTTGTATAATACTCCAGACCTAAGGATAGTGTGTGAGTATTGCTGTTATATGTATTCAATACTGCTAGTTTTACAGGGTTTGTGTGTACATGATAGTTTTGCATGGAATGCAGTCTGTCTGCATAGCTCTCAACTGTCAGCCTATCCACATGATGGCCAGAGGACTGGCTGTTATGTTTTGTCTGTTCACCACACAGGTCTTGTCTCTGACATATCAGTGGCATTATCTCTGTTGATTGCTATCAGTACATGCCAACCAGGGTTGCCAGATTTGCAGCCCCCCAGGTAGGGACAAAAAAAAAAAGAAGGTCTCTCACGGCAAGTGAAGACCAAAAAAAAAAAAAAAAAGGTCTTTAATGCGGAACTCAGTTCCGCATTAAAGAACAGTAGCTCTGCACTAAACATGGAGCTTCTCATGTTTAATGCATTTCAGTTCCGCATTCAACACAAGTAGCTCCGTGTTTACCAATTTTTGATTGGCCCGTATGCCAGGTATATGGGACAATCAAAAAAAAAAAAAAAACAAACAAAGCGGAGGCTGGCCGGGATTTAAACCAGCAGGGCAGGACTCAGGATCAGGCTGATGATCTCGGGACAGTCCCGCCCAAACAGGGACATCTGGCAACACTGATGCCAACATCCATTTGTGTTTCTGACTTCATATTCTTGAGTAAGGGTATGTTGCGACCAATCCTGTAAAACCAGCAACTTTCACAGTGTATAACAGCAATATTTCAAATATGGCCCTGTGTTTCAGCCTCTGTCCTCCACCTATAAACCAGGCTTTGTTCAGATGTCATGCAGTAAGAGGCTGTTAGGTAATGGCCTATCATTATTTAGTGCTGGCATTCCTGCTATCATGCCAGTGATGTTGCGGACTCCCACACAAATTGTGGGGTAGGGTCCATATATATGAGGGCTACAGCTGGACAAAATGTTTGTGACCTTGTACAATCCGAAGGTCAGTGTATGGAGAACACTGTTGTATGCCTTTGTAAGGCATTTTATGGGGGAGGGATATTAAATATTTTTAACCTAGTTTGTTACAACATGTGAGGGATAGCAGTAGTAAGAAACATTAAGGTATATGGCATGTATGTCTACATATATATATATATATATATCTATATATATATATATATATATATATATATATATATATATGTGTGTGTGTGTGTGTGTGTGTGTATATACATACATACATCTACGTATATAAATACATTTTTCCCTACTGTTGAATGACTGTGCTACATGATATGTTTGAGAAAGCATCACATTTATGTACAGCTCAAATGGCTTAGTGGTAAATCACAGTGGTTATTGTGTGCAGGGTTTGAGACTTCCAAGTGTTGTTTATTTTGTTGCTGGGCAGAAGAAAGGCTGTTGGATACAGACTGTTTAAGGCACTTTTAAGCATTTGTAAGCAGGTTTGCATGGGTTTGCTCAGCGGTAAGCAATGCTAGCTTCTGGTTAAATAGGCTTACAGACAGTTAGCCTGACAGTGCTTAATCTGTGTAGCCATTGCTTGCTGACGCACAAACAGGCTTAAACCCACTTACTACTGCTTAAAAGAGCTTTCTCCTGCTTATCCCTGCACTAATTTCTTTAAAAGAAAAGAAAAAAGGGGTGATAGGAAAGTGGTGAAAAAGGGGGCATGCAGAGGGAAAAACAATAGGAAAAGTAGCTAGGGATGTGCAGGATGGGTGTAGGGAAGGTCCATAGTTGTCCATTTCTTCTACAGCAACAGCTGTGCATATGTACTTAATTTGGAGGTAGATTTGGACACCCAAACCCCTGAGAGAGGGGTGAGGACAACAATAATTTGTTGTGAAGCCAATTAGACCAGATTACATGTGTCCAGTGGACACATGTGCAAAATGGACAGCTATGTATGGGGCAAAATTTTGGGGGGGAACAGATTTCCCTTTTGTTTTAAGGTGAGAGTGGGATGTTGAGGAAGGATAGTAGCTATATTTGGGGAGGTAGGTTGGGTAGAAAGACAGACAAGACAGCATACAGGGGCAGTGTATGACACATGTGGGGGGTAAATACCTTGAATGGGGAGGGGTGTTTGGAAATCAGAAGCCCATGAGCCCTCAAATGGAAACAGTGGGACTGAGGTCCTCACCCATGGGCAGTCACCACTGCACCTTCACGGCCCTGAAGGTGGCTGTGCTGGGGGCTGAGCAGGAGTGGCAGGCTGACCCTCTAATTGTGCCACGAGGCCCTCAAGCTGGTGTAGCAGATCCCCCAATTCTCTGCGGAGCTCCCTATGCACCACACCTTGGACCTGACATCAGGTGAGAGGATCCTGTCTGTGCCCGCTCCCAAAGGGGGGGATGAGCACCATCCCCTGAGGTGGTTCCACCTGAAGGTAGTGCTGGACCAGCAGATCAGTAGGTCCTGGGGTGGGTCCCAGACATGCTGTGGCCTGGTGCCATGGCCAGATGAGGTGGGAGAGGTGGTTCTGCTGGGAACAGCCTTCCCAAACATGCTATTGTGTTACAGTTTTAGAACATATGTGGGTAGTAATAGTCAACACAATCCAGGATTAATTATAACAGCATGCATAGATATTCCCATTAACCCAAAACACCAGATTTGGAACTGCTGAATAGCAAACAGAACACATGCGTACATGGAACCACAGTGGCCATTACAATGGCATGCAGATTACATTGATAGCAACAGGCCACCGATGACATTGTTTCAACATGGAACATGAATAGAAACACATTTCAATATTTGTTGCACAATAGGATAGATGTCCCAACAGTAGGTTTGACGCAAACATACCCATTGATTTGTGTGTTCAGATTATTGTTGCAGATATGGTGGGGGGAGAGAGAGATGTCAATTAACAACATTTATATCCTTGCAGTATGAGGTCCACTGACCTTTTTTTCCTGGTTATGTCTTCTAGGTACCATGTCCGAGGAGCATCTCCCTGCTTATACCCCACAGGAGAATGATATCATAATAAACTTTCTTGTGCATCACAACAGAACCCTCTTTGGGCATACAGCCCATGATCCGAGCGGGGTAGGGTCTACATAAACTGCAAGGGCTTCCTCTCCATCAACTGCCAGGTTATGTGCGATGCCCAGGGCATTATCATGAAAGTGTGTGCTGGCAGCCCTGGAAGCTATCATGACTCCCACATCTGGCATATGACACAGTTGTACCAGAGATTTGCCAGTGGTGACATCCCATATGGCCACCTAGTGGGAGATGCTGGTTATGCACTAGAGCCGTGGCTGATGACACCCATCAGAAATGCACACAAACCCAAACAAGAACCCCATAATGAGGCACACGCACAAACCAGAATCATAATAGTGTGCGTGTTTGGGATGCTCAGGTCATGGTTCCAGTGCTTGGACATATCCAGTGGAGCCTTGCAATATTCTCCAGCTACATGTATACAAATTTTCATTGTATGTGCCATGCTACGCAATAAGATTCTGCAGAAACAGCTGCAGCGGGAATAGCATGGAGCAGGGCCACACAGCCCCCCCACCATTGCCAAGGCCAGCACAGAGTAACTTGGAGGAGGAACAAGCTGAGTCTGCCCATGTAGGCAGAAGGAGGTGTGCCCAGTATGCCCAGGCTTTGGCAAAGAGGCAATGTATAGCACATACACTGACACGGTAGGGACCCAGGGAATGACACCTCTCTCTGACTTGCACATACAGTAAAAGGGATGCTAAACATGACACCACCTGTGCTTTACCATGTATAGAGAGTGTATTATGTGTATACGACATAGTCATCCCTCCAGCCCCATCCTCAGTACTGGCACAGCCACAAGGTAAGTCACTCTTCCTATCACCTGCTGAATGGAGTAGTATGTTTTGCTAGTTGTATCTATGGTATGGATGTGAGCATGCAAGGAAATCGGGTGGCTGAATGGGATGGCAGCAGATAGTGGACACCTATATGGGCAGCATGAAATCCATAACAAATACTGGTGTAAACAAAGTAGGCAGTACTAGACAAGGTGACAAATCCCACTGCAGTACATGTCATGGCACAAATGTGTGTCCATAGGACACACACATGCATGTCAGTGAGGCTCACATACCCAACAACAGCCTCAGCCAGCCGGACAGGTGTAGATGACCATAAAGAAAGCCTGTGCTAAGGCCTCCAATTGATGGCAATGGAGAACAGCCCCCCTCCAGACCTACACAGACAGACTACAACAGGTCTGGCAGTTGTATGTTAGTTTTGAAGGGTAAGAAGTCTGAAACTGAAATATAGGTCAATAAAACGTAAGATCTGTACTCTACTGATATGCCTCTAGTCTGCATAATATGTCAGAATACAAAATGAAACGGAAGCCAACAGAGTACCTGAAATACCAGTACAGTCATAGCAAATGTTTACAGTTGTCAGCTGTGTGCCCCCCCCCTCCACAATCCTATGTAGAAATGCAGTAACATGTATGTGTGGGTTTAATAACAGTGGAGCACAGATTACCTGAGCTGGCCCAATTTACAGGATAGATTGTTGCATGTGTGCAATATGCAGGGGTCTGTGTGTTAGGTTGTTGTGTGTTGTATATTGTGTGGAAGTGGTCAGCATGTAGGCATGGAGGGTTGTGTCTTGGTGGCCTATGGCTAGTACTGTTGATGACAGGGCCATGTTCTGACAACTGCAGTGCCAACCACAATGCGTCCCAGCAAGACCCAATTCAGCAGTCATCCATACTCACTGTTCAGATGTCAATATATGTCACCATCTGAAAGATGGACATACCATGAATGTGGGCCCAGACATATACACAGTACACAGGTGGAAGTACCCTAGACAGAGTACATAAAATTTAACTGTCAACTGCACACATCTTTGGAATTGTACATACAGGTTAGCAGCACATTAGTTGTCTGTGTAGTATGGAATATTGATGTAGTCTGGCCAATCACTGGCAGACCACAAAAGGCACAGTTATGAAGTAATGAGAGACTGTCTATGTCCCCGCACAAGGCAGCATAAGAGGAATGTCCCAGGTATATCTATGAGTCAGCTGCAAGAATCTTCCATATCACACATGCACTCAGCTCACCCCACCATCAGCCACAGGTTTATCACAGGTCATATCCCTGCTGTTGGGAATGAGTACAGTATGACCTCCACTTCTGTATGGGAATACCCACAGAATCCAGCATGCTAAGGAGGTGTCCCTAGCTTGTAAGCAGCACCCTGCCAGCATCCAGAACAATGGATTAATATGGACAGGAACTATTGTCATTAACACCTTGCACAATTACCCTGTCACCCCAGGGGAATCCAGTGGCTCACAGCCTGGGACTGTAGGAGTGACAGAATGCACTGGCCTGCTACAGATGGCTTGCATCACTACCAAATACCCTACAGTCCTCTGTCTGAATATCTCTGCTAACACCAACCATGTAACAGAAGCAGCACAGAGACAATAGTTACAGTATCCCACTATCTTTCGCACATTGTGACTACATATTGTCAACCTATCTACAGATACCCTGCAGAAACAGGTTGCTAGCTGTAGGTGTAGAACACAAAATCCTGGACTGGAGTGTAACCTATATGGAATGGATTAACCCACTCAATAAAGAAGGTCATACTAGGCATGCTCCTACACTTAGAGAAATTAAGCCCATGTCTGACAACAAAATACAGAAGGCCATACTGGGCATGCACCTACACTTAGAGAAATGAAGCCCATGTCTGACAACAACAGTGGACTATACATATCTGTCAGTCGCAGATGTCTGTGCACACACACCACATTGCACACCATCCATACTTTGCACACACATTGGACAGGAATACTCACACATATCCAAGGCCAACACACTATAATAGGTCAAACATGCACACACACACAGATGTGGGGAAGAGAGAGACAGGCAGTGACAGGCAGATTTCCATTATGAGGCCTGTCCCACCCACCACACATCCAATTGGCCAATATCGCATTATGTGCCGATGTCAATCACTGTAGACATTTGCTTTTGGTAGCCCTCAGCCCTATATTGTCTGTGGTGCTTGTGATAACTGTGTAACATGATAGTACAAATCAGTATTCATCTAGCATTTGTATACCCAGTCCTGTCAAATACAAAGTTGTGTGTCACTGAGTGTTGTGTGTGTGTTTCCAGAGGAATGGTTTATGGCCCATTCACACACACTACACTTCCCATTGCCCATGTTAGTACTCATGCTGAAGTCAATCACCTTGAAATAACCCTCTGGCCAAATCTTAAAATCATAATCTCCATGGCGCTTGCGATAACTGCGTTATACTATAATGCAACATACTAGTTAGATAGAAGTTCTAATCCTAGATATGGCAACTATGAAACTGTGTGTGTGTGCGTGTGTGTGTGTGTGTGTGTGTGTGTGTGTGTGTGTGTGTGTGTGTGTGTGTGTGTGTGGTGATTAATGATTTTGAGGTCATTCAGTCACTACACCTCCCATTGCTCTACTTTAGCAAGCCTGCTGATGTCAGTCACCTTGAAATACCCCTTTGCACAAAAGACAGCCCTATAAGTTCTGTGGCACATGTGATAACTGCGTAATGCTATAATGTAACATGCTAGTTAGGTAGGAGTTCGAATCCCACATATAACAACTAGGTGTGTGTGTGTGTGTGTGTGTGTGTGTGTGTGTGTGTGTGTGTGTGTGTGTGTGTGTGTGTGTGTGTGTGTGGAGATTAATGATTTTGAGGCCATTCACAGTCACTACACCTCTCATTGCCCTACTTTAGCAAGCCTGCTGATGTCAGTCACCTCAAAAGACCCCTTTAGACAAAGGCCAGTCCTATCAGCTCTGTGGTGCATGCCATAACTGTATAATGCTATAGTGTAACATACTAATTAGGTAGGACTTCTAATCCCAGACATGGCAATTGTGAAACTTTGTGTGAGAGAGCGTGTCTTTGAGAATGCCTGATATTATGGACATTCACACTTACTACTCTCCCTTACCCCTCCTTTAGCACTGCTGCTGATGTTAGTCACCTTCAAAGATACCTGTGGAGACTTCGCCAACACGTAATCTCTATGGCACGTGCCATAAATGCGGAACAATGTAGTAGCAGTAACTACACAGGTATGGTTTGAAACTCATCTGTTGCAGGTGTTTGTGTCTATACATATGTATGTGTACCTCAAAGATTTTGGCCCCATTTACACCCAGTATTCATCTCAGAGTCTGACTTTAGCAGTCCTGCAGATACCATCTGCCTTAGAAGTACCTGTTGCCAACACTGAACCATGTCAGGTCAGTGGTGCAAGTGGAAAATGTTTAACATAATGGTCTGTAAAGATTGTTAGATAGAGGTTTGAACCTCACCCCTGGCAAATGTAAATGTGTGTTTAGGGTAAAATTATTTTTGGGATCTCTCACCCACTACATCACCCAATGCCAGTATTTACAAGGACTGGTGATGTTCCTCACCTTAGAAGTACCTTGGGAAAACATCCATCCTCTAAGCTCCGTGGCATGTGCGATGAATGTGGTACATTATAGTAGCCATGCATAGCTAAGTAGGGGTTTGAATCTCAGTATTGGTAAGTGTTTGTGTGTGTGTGTATCGGTCATCAGTATCCTGTTTGGAGGTTGCTGTGATTGAGGAATAACCGGATGCATTGTGGGTGGGTTTGCTAAATTATTATGTTGAGGACCTAGTATATGTCACAATGTCCACCTTACAAGGACAACAGATGTCAAACACCACAGAGGCTGGTGTAGACAATCCATAGCCCTACATGTGACATTATGGATTGGGGAACAATATAGGCAACCCTTCTATTACTCAGGGAACACTGCCCACCCATGTTTCATACACAAGCACACACGGCTAGGCAACAGCCACTATACTGGTAGTTCCCTGCATATCGCCTCTCAGATAGTAACCACGGTGTAATTGCAGTGGACTACATGCCTGTTGATCACAACAGTGCCACTGACACCAGAAAGTACTGTGATGTGTTACATCTCCTGACTGAGTGTGTGTGTTACCCAGCAAGTAAAAGGACATGGCACCCTGTTCCATCCCCGCAGTAGGCAAATAATTGCTTGCAGTAGCCTTTTGCTATGTTCCCCACTGGACGCCTGCAACTTTAGAGTCTGCAAATGTAACCCACAAAGGGAATACCATGCCTTATACACATGCCCTGTATGGACAGATGCCACTAACTCCACTGAATACCTGTATCATGCTGTCAATGTAGGAACAGCACAACCTCAGTTCTATATCCAGGTCTCACCAAATGAGGTCACAAAACAGCACAAATTAGTTTTTTTTTTAATTTTTCTAAAGAATATGTGCATTGTTACTTTACATATTTATATGCATATTTTAAATGATTTAATGAAGACAATAGGAACTGACTAATTAATTAATCAATGGGTTTATTATGCAATTAAGGGATGTATAAAATATGTGCTGTATGGTGTGTTAATTATTCCTTGAAGACAAAAGCCGTGGTACCGGATGCATGTATATATATATATATATATATATACACACACACACACACACACACATATATATATATATATATATATATATATATATATATATATATATATATATATAAATATACAGATATCTATAAATATTTATATAAATATACATGTAAAATCCAAAAACAGCTTCAGGATAGAGGTACCAAAAGTGCAAAGGCAAAACACAAATAATCTTCGAAAATACACAAAGTACCACCATGGCTCTGGAAGTCCCAAATATTTTATTGAAACACTCAATCAAGACAGTAAGCGCTTTCGGGTCATGTCTGATGAAGGGTTTGGATGCAACCCAAAAGCACTTACTGTCTTGATTGAGTGTTTCAATAAAAGATTTGGGACTTCCAGAGCCGTGGTGGTACTTTGTGTATTTTCGAAGATAAATATATATGTGTGTATGTACATGTAAACATATATCTACATATGTGTGTGTGTGTGTGTATATATATTTCCATATCCTTGTTATGTGTAAACATGAGTGTGGTATACACCTTCCCAGATGTAACCCACCATATTTATCTGATATGTGTACATTTAGATATAACAACATACTGATTCAACACAATTTTCACTAACAGGTACTAAATTGTAGAACTCAAAGCAGTTGTTCACTACTATTCAATATGTGTACTGACAGATATATTTGAAAAAACAACAAACATTTTCAGACCTCCAATGGCTTAGTGGTTAACTGTTGTGACTATAGTGTACAGGGTCCTGGGTTCAAGACCTGCAAGTGCTGCTTATTTTGTTGCTAGGCAGAGCAAGGACTGTTGGATACAGAGTGGTTAAGGCAGTTTTGAGTAGCTTAAAGTGGGTTTGCATGGGTTTGCATGACGGTAAGCTGTACTAATGTATGGTTCAAGAAAAAGGTGATTACACAGTGTAGGCTTCACTTACCAGTGCGCAAATCTGCTTAGCATTTACATTTAAGCAATGCTTACTGCTGCTAAGCATAGCTTAGCCTTGGTAACCAGTGATCACATACCAGACTGATAAAATAGCAGGGTAATGACATCTTTAATAAGTGTATTTAATTCCATGTATATAACATGCTTATATGTGCTGTTATTACAGTAGCAAGGGGTGTGAGTATACTGTATGGGACACCTGAGTATATATATTGCTAGTACAACAATATTTTCTCTTTGCATGTATATCATACATGGGTAGTATCCCAGGTTATATGCAGTCACACTTGCATGTATTGTATCATTATGTTACTACAGTTAGCAGTGCTTTCCCAAGTAAGGGTAGATTGTAGATTGTAGTACTGGAACCATACACCCCTGCATGCAAAGCTGGACTCTGAGTACTGATTCTCGTGTTCTTGGTGTGTGAGCTGTGTGTTATTAAGTATTTGCTACTGGATCTTGATCTGATATGTGGATATTAACTGTAGACTACTATGTGTATAGGACATGTAATTGAGGACTGCTGTCATGTAGTAATGGCATACTTATCATTGTCAGACCTCTGTCTGTCAAAACATTCATCCTAATGCATAACCTGTTGGCTAGCTGATTTATGTCTGTCCTCTGCACAGATGTCTAGATGTCAGGTATCCATCTTGGCTGCTTAAAGGTAATCTATGCTTGACTGACACTGACATGTCTGCTCAGCTGTGTTATGAATGCCACAGCTAGGAAACCCCACCTTGTATGCACCACATGCCATGGATACCTCAACTAGACTACCACAGTCAACAGAACATGCTTGGGTACAGGTCTCCAACCCAGACACTGGCCATGTTATGTAATATATGTTGCATACATGTCAGTTGGAGCACCTCACTGGCCCTCTGCAGGAGAAAAACAGATGATTGGATGTTGCATTTAACTGTCACCCTGGGGATCACTCAAGTGGCATCAGTTGATAGATGGCCTGCTGACAAATGTCAGGTGGCATGATACCACTGTACCCTCATCCCCCACTCTTCTCATCTCTCCATGGCCATTATCCTGGTACACACCTAGGAAACCTGCACCTATGGACCCCAGTACTGACAAATGTGTCAGTGTGCATTACTGAGAATAACAGTGTCTGTGTGTTTGTAAACTTGTAGTTGATATTAACCTTAGGGTCTTCTCTCCCACTGCACACCCCATTGCCATAGTTAGATATGGCTGCTGCTGTAATGGGCATTAAATGTACCTTGTTATACTCTTCAACCTATGGGCTACCTGGAACTTGTAGTACCAGCATCACAATGTTGTACAAATAGATAGATAGGCATGGGTTACCCTCTGACTCCTAGCAAGTGTGTGTATGTGTGCAAGTGTGTAAATTTGTAGGATACAACATTCTGAGGCCACATTCTACAAATACAATACACCTTGCCATACATTATAAGGGATAGTGATGTTGCTGAAATAAGGGCAGCCATGACAAACCCTCACTTTACTATCCCAGTGGCATGTGCAATAAATGCATGTCCCTGTAGTAGCACTGATTAGATAGACAAAGGGTTGTATTGCAGTCCTGGCCAATGTGTGATTATGGATATGTGAGAGCATTAGCATGGGTTTCATTGAGTAAAATATCCAATGTCGGGTGTGGGTGCTGGGTATACTGTCTTTACACCATGGTACCTCCAGTACATGTCCCAAGGTCCACTGTATGAGGACCACTGTCACCATCAACCATACAGGTAACTGATTACACTATCCAGCCCAATGATGCATGTCCTGTGTGCAAATTATCTGTAAAAGAATGGACTCACTGACAAGGTAGTTAGCACTGATAAACCCAGGTCTCTCAGATGTGTCTATGACTGTTATGTGTTTGTCAGTGTGTATATGACAGTATGTCATACTATGTATTGTTCATTAACACCCAGTACATCCCCCATTACCATACTGTACAAGGCCTGGTGATGTTCTTCTCTTAACAAGAAACTCGGGACACACCTCATCCTAAAAGCAGTGTGGTGTGAGCAATTAAGGCCATACCCATTAGTAGCAATAAGTGCCTAGGTAGGGGTTTTAGTCTCAGTGTTGCCAAATAAGTGTGTGTGTGTATGTGAAGGGATCTACTTAATTTTGCAGAAAATACATTTCCCAGGAGGTAATCTGTCTGAGAACTGACTGGCAAACACTGACATTTCAAAAGAATCATCTTGTGGAAATTCATTCCATCAAAACTAGTAGTAGATGTGTAAATGCCCTCTTCCCCACTGTACAGCTGGACAACGATACCGGGGTTGGTATATATAGTTGGGTGTGGATGTTGTGGGCACAGCTTCCCTCCTTGGGTGTTATGGTTATGTGTATCCCCCCACTTAGTCTGTTGTTGTACTGTACAGTTTATGTTAACAGGTTAAGTAGTTGTCAATCACACTATGTGTGGTTCTACGCCACCCCACAACCTCCAAAGTGGAGGGCTGTGCCACCCACACCAGCACACCTATGTTTACCAACTCTAGGATTGCACTACACTGAGGAAGAGGACATATACCCTGCCAGTACCATTGTCAATGACATTAAATTGGCAGACTGATTATTTACTGATGTGATGTTTTGCCTATTTTGTCTTGGTACAATTACATAGGTAAAATGAATTCACTGAAAAATTAAGTGCATCTATGTGTACAGTATTTTCTTTGTATTGCATCAATACCAAAGCCTCTGTGTGTGTGTTATTCAAAAACATTTGGTGTGTGCCACCCAGTACACTTACCATTGTCGATTGTAGAAGGGCTGCTGACATCAGCCACCATGAACTCACCTGTATAACACCCTTCAGACCTATCAGCCATGTGGCACAGGCAGTAACTGTTATACAGACCTGTTACTTGTGTTCAGCTGTACCCAGGATATGACACAGTCAATGTGTCACCACAGTGCCATACCCTTGTAGGAAATAACAGCAGACCAACATCCTGCTGACACATAGACACCTACAACACAAACTGAATACATTATGGAGACCACAATCAGTCAGTGTTAATAACAGCTATAATGCATCATGGCTGGACAGCTACACATCCTGACATGTAAGCATCAAACTTTCCTGCTGAAAACATGTTACACAGCATTACATTGCTGCACCTTAGTGCATTCACCCTGTGCATCAGAACCATATTAGCATGTCTCTGCATTGGTGGTATGGATGGCAGGTATGTGGTGCAGGTATCATCATATGCACAGGGTGTGTTGTGAGTTAGCCAGAGACCTAGGCTGAGCCATTTTATTGACATCATGTGTGTTTTGGGGGTTTCATTATCAATTGGGCTGTGCAGATGTGGTGTGTGTAGGTATGAAGGTGCCCTAGCTGTGCTGGTGATGTGTGTGTGTATGTATGCACACAGTTCTGCCATGAGGCTGCCCTATATGGGGGTTTGTTGGACAGCTGCAGACCGTACATGGCAGGGTGTGCAGTTCACCGTGTCTGAACACGAGAACTGTGCCATGCCAGGGGTTCCACAGGCACTGCCAGGTACAAGCCCAGATATGGTACTCTCCCCTGATGATGACAAATGTCCACTGGATGTCTTTTGTGGAAAGGGTCACTAAATGAGTTACATAGTTTTGTAGGGTTCCTATCGCGTGATCGAAAATTGTAAACGGCGAATGTGTTTTGAGCGAACCCGATTGGTCGAAACATCGAAACGTTGCATGCATAGCACGGAAATCACCATAAGGAATATTTTCCCTTTACTTCAATGCAGTGCTATCTCGGAGTAGGAATATTTAAGCAGTTTAAGAAGCAGGGGTGTGGGGGTGCAGGGGGGCTTGCCCCCTGCCTACAGTGTTTAGGTAAGTAAAGTTTTTTATTTTTATTTTTTTATTATATTTTCGAAATTTCAAACATTGCTCATATGGTGTCGACCATATGGTGTTCGATGTTTGATACTTTCAAAAATATAATATTAACCCAGTTTTGTAGCATATTTGCATTCAGCAACTGAATTTTTGTGATTTGATGTTAATAGTTCATCAAATATAATTAATTTTTTTGGATGTAACTATTTCTAAGGAAAATGATGCAATGAGTACAGCTATATATAAGAAGCCGATACAAGCAACAAAGTATGTTCACTATCAGAGTATGCACCCACATCATGTGTTTGAGGGTGTTGTTAAGAGCCAGTTTATGCGAGCTAGTAGGCGGAGTACAAAGGATGATACATTTGTTAATCAGATGGAAATAACGGCATCAGATTTCTTGGATAAAGATTATGATGTGAAGTTAATTGATAGGTCTAAGAATATAGTAAGAACGTTGAGAAATGATAGAGCTAAACCATATTGTACTAGTTTACAAACTGAAAAAGCTGAAGTTAATACTACTGGTAGAAGTTTCAGGAAAGAAAGAAGAAGTATCGACTATATTACAACATATAATAGTCATACTGGTTTGATAAAAGATATAGTTAGAAGAAACTGGGTAATACTGGCCTCTAACCAGGAAATTAGAAAGAGTATAGGAGAGAAGCCAAGCTTCACATACAAAAGAGAAAAGAACTTGAGACAACAGCTATGTTTCAAAGAAGTGAATAGTAAAAAATAATTTGTGAAATATCATGGGAAAACTGGGACAACCCCATGACATAATTGTGCACATTGTATAGATATAAGTACAGAAGCATTTTTTAAGCATCCAGTCAGTGGAGAGAATTTTAAATTTAATGCAAGGAGTACTTGCATTTCAGATAATGTGATTTACTTTGCACACTGTATAGCGTGTACAAGTTTTAATATTGGTAAAACTAATAAGAGACTTAAGGATAGAATCAGCGCACATATGTCAGATATAAAAAGGAGAGTTTTAACTAATGCTTTAGCAAAACACGTAGAGAACATGGGTGCAGAGCATAAATTTGAATTCAGAATTTTACAAGTAATATCTAGGAACAAAAATGGTGGCGATATGGTGAATAAAACAGAACTGAATGAGTATAGCTGGATAAATTACTTTAGTGATGACCATCCCCCAGGTCTGAATAGTACTGTGAGCTTAAAACCCATATTGAAAGATAGGCATAATAACATCTAAAAATGATTTATAGATAAATAATGTGGCAAATAATTGTTTTTATGTTTTATGTATTTATGCCTTGTATTTTATATGAGAAGCACATTTTACTTATAAATAAGATGCATTTTAGCTAAGCATATATATTTTTATGTGGGCACTTTAATAAGCTCAGAACATGTGATAATTAATTGACTGCTTATAGTTATTTAAACACAGAAAGACTGTGTGTTTTCAGATACTGATGAAGAGTTTTACTCGAAAGCTTTGCCATGTAATAAAGACAACTGTGGTGGACTTTCAGCTGTTTTTGCTTTTTTACATTGGTTTGGTGTTCTGGAAGCCCTTTAACTTCAGGAAATTTTTTTGTGCTATGTCTGCTGGATCAGGGTCCCTATTGGGCCCAGCCAGGATCATGCACATGTGGCCTGCTATGTTGTGGTGTGGACAACACCCCACCTGCAGTGCTGGTACTGCCACTACAGGAGCAGCTGTGGCTTGTTGCACATCCACGTAGACCTCCACCTGTAGGTGTTGCTGACCTATGTCCACGTGTTTGTCACCCTATTCCCACCATATGCTCTAACACAGACATTACATGATCGAGGATTCCCACCATCTCACCCAACTGTCTATCCAGGGCCTCTGCAAAATATCGGTGGGCACCTGCAAGATCACAAATGTTGTTAAGTACAGCAGAATGAGTAACCCTCTGGAGCCTCAGACTCTGTCTGGTATAATGTTCCATACATGCCTGTGCCTTCATGATGGCCCAAAACATGCACCTGGTGACACCTGCTGTGGCACTTCTGCCAGGGGCATGATGGCCAGCAGCCCTCCTATGAGCACCCCTGTACATCTGACTGTGTGGTACCTCACCAGTCATCCGGCTATGGCTGCTGTGTACAGACACACTTGCCATAGTAACCACACTGTACTCTCCCATGCCACCATCCACCAACTGTCCCTCAGCTATGGCCACTGGTGATGGGGTATGTATAGGCATTGTGACTGTGTGCGGAGATGGGGTTGATAAAAGTGGGATGTCAAACGATGGCACAGCTTCAGCCCCTGACAACCCTGCCTGTACCTCACCATACCTATCATCATTGTCAGAGACTGTATGGACACTGACATCAGTTTTCCTGCAGGAGGGACCCTGACCCACCTCGCTACCTATGAGGGGAAAACAAAAAACATAATTTAAGACCTGTACATCATTGCTTACCTATACACACACTCACACACACACACACACACACACACACACACACACACACACACACACACACACACACTTACAGGTGAGGTGGCACAAAGATATTACACAGACCTCTCATTACCCAACGGTCAACATGCATGACATATGGCATTCAACAGCATGCACTGCAGCTATACTCAATCCTTGTTACCAACATTATACATCTCTGTGATGCATGAGTTGTGTTAGTAGGTGATGCCCCTTCCCCTGGAACACACTGCACCCATGTACACAGTATTGCTGTGCACCTGTTCAACACCCTGGCATGTACTGTCCACCATATCTCACGAGTGTACACACCATAGCTGAATGTGTATATGTGTGGCAGTTATGTTTGCTCTGTTGCTCACAGCCCCTATGTGTTTGTCTGACACATACCTGGGATGATATGAGGACATATGTCAATAGTGAATGCCTGACCTCTGATTTGCAGATCTCATCATCAGCAGTGCATGTATAGGCAATAAAATCCAATTACACTGACAACCTTCAAAGGAGTGTACACACCCTTATTGACATGCCAGTCTCTTCCATGATATGCAATGGGGCCACAATATTGCATACGTTAACACTACACACACCTGATATGTGACATATGACCTGTGCAATCAATTGCAGTATCAAACAAATGTGTTAGTTGTGCTGATGCTGATTGAGATGCATACAACTTATGGGTTGCATAAGTGTGCACACCCTTAACACGATGGTTTGTTGCAGTACCTGTTAAGTGAACTACAGCAGTCACTATTCCTGGAAGGGGTATACTAGCATGGCCCATCTTCACTTGCCATTATTTGGTCAATCCGCCCTACAAATGTCCCCCAACTCTGCCGGATTGCAAGGTCAGTTCATGTGCACAGCCCTTGGAGGTCACACAGTGCCTTCACCATTGCTGTGGAGTCAGGGTTATGTCTGGCACAATTCATGACCTTGACTGTGTTGAGATACAGCCATTCTTAGTGAACTTTGGATGTATGCTTCAGTTCACTGTTGTGTTTCAGGATGAAACCCCTCCCCATCCTCACCCTTATTGAAAATGCTTGACAAATATGGGCCACACATGAGTGTCATTTTCCAGTGTTCCAAATTCAGAACACCATGTCTACTGGCCTAGTTCATGCTAATGAACAGCAAACCTAAAGTTGTACACTGGCACCAGAAAGTTACAGATGAAAATGGTGGGCCTGAGGTGGAGTGAGGTGTTGCTTGTTCACCACATGTATCTTTATTAACATTGTCTGTAGGTTTCAGCATTGGTCTTGCTGCACCAGTACACATTGCAACACATGCCTTTGGGAGGCTTGATGTAATACATATGCTAACTGAAGAGACCTGGATGATGTTTCTTGTGGAACAACTCTTCCATCTGATTACCCTAACCATAGGCCACACTGATGCAGAGTCCAGGCAATTGCTGACATAGGTACTGCACAGGCAGTACTCGCTAGACATTTCAGCAAGTTCCTCAGTGTTGCTGCATGTTTCTGGGCAGCCTCTATGACCAGTTTGCAACATCTGTTGTCATCTGTCTTGGATGGGCATCTGTTTATTTTCTACATTAATGTTGTCCCATACTTCATAGTCACATACATGACTGTCTGTATTGTTTGCCATGCTATATGCAATGG
Source organism: Protopterus annectens (assembly GCF_019279795.1). NCBI lineage: Eukaryota > Metazoa > Chordata > Ceratodontiformes > Protopteridae > Protopterus > Protopterus annectens. Next base: position 1,148,117,625 of record NC_056725.1, on the reverse strand, counting down.
TGAGGTAAGGCTACATCTCTCACTCCTGAGTGCTACCTTTTGGATATGGGATCCATTCCATGGTTTGTAAGATGTGTGCAAGCCATGGCTGCCTCTGTTGCAGGTGAGTGGGCAAATGTTATGGACATACTTCTTGGACAGCAGACAATTACTTGGTGTGACAGTGAGGCCCTTTACTTGATGGAAGGTATGTACTCAAGAAGACTGAATGCTGTCAGTACTGCAAAAGCTGCTTCCACAATATGTTATTTGGAGTGTGTGCACACATATGCTTCCAGTGTTTGTTAAGGTATGTATTCCCCATTTTTGTTGTCATAACATAGGATTCCATATTACACATACATTGCTCATGTTAGGATCACATTACAGGTTGTAAAACGTGTGGAATGTGTTGTGATATGCCATTGTGTAGATATATAACAGTTGCCATTGTAATAGTGGTGTATACACTGTTGTGGCCACTGTATAAGGGTAATATTTCAGACATGTCCCTACTGTAGGCCATTTGTCCCACCATTATGTTCATCTCTGTCCACATATCTTGCACTAACAGGTTGTTAGGTATACTGCAGGACTCTGACATACCCTTCAGATATGCCACCATGGTGAACACTGTGATGCAGTGCAGTTAACAGCAACAATAAGTGAACATGTACAGCATGCATTATGGATAGGTGTGTTAAATGTGTTCATGGCAAATACCATGACCATAACATTGCCAGTATATTGGCAAACCTGAGCAAAATAACTCCATACTCACCAGCTACAGGCTGCTGTTCCAGTTGCATACCAGAGGAACCTACATAGTTGTGTGAGAGATGTGATGTCAGTAGCCACACCTGTGGCATTGGTACAGGGTGGGAGCAGCATTTCAGAACATCAACAGTACAAACCTACAGTACTAGAGATTATGCACATCTGTTCTTTATTACACTGCAGCAACAGACTATGTTATCTGACATATGCATGAAGATACTTTACAGATGAAGATGGATAAGCCACAGTGGTCTACTAATGTGCCCAGGGGGCTTACCTACACCCTCCTCATCCATTTTGTGGGTAGCACCCACATCCACAATGCTATCATCAGGTTCCTGGCTTGACTGGTGGGTGGGTGCCCCAAGGCTGGTGAGGATCTCCTCAACATGTGTCAGTGGGGGCTGGATGGCATGACCCCCCCACCTGTGACTAGCTGGTCCCTCCAAACTGCAGCAGCACGCTGACGGGCATGGTGGATGAGATCAGTGCAATGATGTCACACCTGCTCATAACTGCGGTTATGCAGGCTGACATCGTTTACCCTGTGGACAAGCTCGTTCCACAGGATAGTCCTCTCCTGCAAATCATGGGCCATGTGTCCAAAGAGGGTTCTGTGATGTTGCACAAGGAAGTTTATTATTATATCATTCTCCTTGGGAGTATAAGCAGGGAGATGATCCCGGGACATGGTACTTGGAAGACATAAACAGGAAAAAAAAGTCTGAGGACCTCATAATGCAAGGATATAATAGTTGTTATTTGACACCCCCCCCCCCACATGTCTGCAACAATAATCTGAACACACAACTCAGTGAGTATGTTTACACTAAACCTACTGTTGGGACATATATCCTACTGTTCAACAAATATTGAAATGTGTTTCTATTCATGTTCCATGTTGAAACACTATCATTGGTGGCCTGTTGCTGTCAATGTAACCTGCATGTCATTGTAATGGCCACTGTGGTTCCACATATGCATGTGTTCTGTTTGCTATGCAACTGTTCCAAATCTGGTGTTTTGGGTTAATGGGAATATCTATGCATGCTGTTATAACTAATCCTGGATTGTGTTGACTATTACTAACCCTCATATGTTCTAAAACTGCAAAACAATAGCATGTTTTGGAAGACCATTCCCAGCAGGACCACCTCTTCCACCTCATCTGGCCATGGCACTAGGCCACAGCATGTCTAGGACCCACTACAGGACATCCTTATCCACTTGTCCTGCACTACCTTCAGGTGGAACCACCTCAGGGGTTGGAGATGGGGCTTGTCCCCCCGGGAGTGGGCACAGACAGGATTCTGTCACCTGTAGTCAGATCCAGGGTCTGGTGCATAGGGAGCTCCGCAGAGAATTGAGGGATCTGCTACACCAGCTTGAGGCACTCATGGCACAAATAGAGGGTGAGCCTGCCCCTCCTGCTCAGCCCCCATGGAGTGCATTCAGACATCGGATCCACACTCTGAACCTTCTTCCTCCACAGCTGAACTGTTCTGCCTTGCTATGAAACAGAGCATCACATGTGGACACAGCCTAACATTAGGGGGAGATATACAGGGACAGATCATAGATATGCCTATTACAAACCTATGAAGTTTGTGCATAATACATTTCACATTTCCATGACTGTTCTGAAGGTGGTGAGGTCTGAAACTCATGTGTCTATCATGACTTCATTGCTTCCACCTTCAGCTATTCACCAGACTAATACAGATGTTTGGAGGAACAAACACTATGATGGCTTAAATCTTGACATTCTCTGCAGATCTGCACAGTTGACAGATATGGCCCACTGCTGACAGGGCCAGATGCTATGTCCATAGCAGTTGTTCAGCAGGACATCATTACGGCAAGTCTTGCTGGCACATATAAATCTTTCAACATCATCTATCCCATTATTACATGCTGACATGTTTCACATACCTGTTTTATTATTGTGCTCTCTTCTGTGTACCAGTTTGGTTTTTTTTTGGTAGTATTTTTGTTTTGTAGTATTATTTTTGTTTTTATTTTTTATTTCTCTCTCTCTCTCTCTCCAGTACAGGGATTGAGCTGGTTTGAATAGGTTGCAGTATGGCTTTTGTAGGTGATGCTCATAATCAGGTGATGGCCTCTGCACCAATTGATGTTCCCCACTTGCTAACTGCATGCAACCAGCTGTGTAGTACTTCCAATAGCCAACGTCTTAGAAACCCACTACTATAAATTACTACATCATGTTGGCGTTGTCCCTTTATGTTTCCTGTATGGAAGACATCCTTCCTGTGTGTGGGCAGCAGTGTTACAGACAGCAGGTAGCAATACCTCTTACAACAGGACTTGCGGACACAGGCCAACTACATGTTTGTATAAGGTTCCTGACCTAGGGACAGTGCGTGAGTACTGCTGTTATATGCATTAAATACTGCTAGTTTTACAGGGTTTGTGTGTACATGCTAGTTTTGCATGGAATGCAGACTGTCTGCATAGCTCTCAACTGTGGGCCTATCCACATGATGGCCAGAGGATTGGCTGTTATGTTTTGTCTGTTCACCACACAGCTCTTGTCTCTGACAATGGTACCCTCTGAGTAAGGGTATGTTGCAACCAATCCTGTAACACCAGCAACTTTCACAGTGCATAACAGCAATATTTCAAATATGGCCCTGTGCTTCAGCCTCTGTCCTCTACCTATATACCAGGCTTTATCCAGATGTCATGCAGTAAGAGGTTGTCAATTAATGGGCTATCATTATTTAGTGCTAACATTCCTGCTATCATTCCAGTGATGTTGTGGATTCCCACACAAATTGTGGGGTAGGGTCTATATATATAAGAGGGCTACAGCTGGACAAAACATGTGTGACCCTGTACAGTCCGGTGGTCAGTGTATGGAGAACACTGTTATCTGCTCTTGTAAGACATTTCATGGGGGAAGGGTATTAAATGTTTTTAACCTAGGCTATTACAACATGTGAGGGATATCAGTAATAAGAAACACTAAGGTACATAGCTGTACATTTTCATACGTTTCACCATGGGAACAGTGGTGGGCTGGAGCTTACTGTCTTACACACAGTTCTGTTTGTCAATGTGATAGTGATGTTTTAAGTTAAGCATTGTTATGTAATAGATACATTTACATTGTGACAACTAATACTTTTCCCCCCTGGGGTTAAGTACAGAGTGTAATTGGGGGCTGCTGAACTACATCTGTAATTAAGTATTGATTGATTCTTATCATCAAGGAAGTGTGTTTTTTACTGTTGTACTACTTGAAAGCTTTCGCCTATACAGCAAAGTATGTTATCTTTTGCAGATGGGTTTTAAATTTGCCATTTTAGAAACCATTAAAATGGACATGGATAGAGGTGATTTGAAAAACCACTTACTAGTTAAAGAGATTAAATGGCAGTTGAGACTGAAATCAAATTTTAGGCCTGGTCTCAATGAATATATTAACATCAAAGCTATTCTTGTGGACAAGGCTGCCACAGTTTAAAAACATGTTTTTTATACACACAAAAAACATAAAATATGTTGGTAATGTGTCCTCCCTTTCCTCTTTCACATTTCACATTTCATATGTCCACAGCTTATTCTAATTCAATTTCAATTTTATTTCATTTTCCATCAACATTTTACATTTTTATTTTTACATATATATAATAATACATAATATTTGATTTTTTGTTATGATTTTTTGTTATGGTTGTTGATTCCTTGGCCTTCTGATAACATTATTAGATTACCACAACCTGTATAATACAGTTTTTAAACCCTCATATATACAACATACAAATAAATATTAAGATATTTTCAGTGTTAATTAATATGAGCATTTTAAAAAAAAAAAAAAAAAAAAACATGAAATAGGTTAACTAACAATGAATTTTATTTGGTTGACCCTATTGAATTTTAATTATGTTCATTTCTTATAGATTTTTATTGTTATTTGTATTTATATTAAGAATAATTTTGCATAAAGTATATAATTGTTTTAAAATGTTAGAATTTCATGTATTTATATGCACAGTTGCACTTTAACACTTTAACATCAAAATTTCAAAAGAAATGTAGGAATTTATCGAAGGGTTAAATGTTCTAGGTATTTTAAGTGATTAATTGTATAATTTTAATTTAATTGAACAATTATGTAGTTTAAGAACAGTATAAAAATGTGTGGCACTGATAATGAAGTATTCTGAAGAAATCTGCTTAGGGCAGATGAAAGCGCTCAATCTGGTGGATGTTGGTGTAATAAAGCCTTAAAAACGTGTTGGAACGAAGTTTTTATTGGTATTTGGTTGTTGGTTCGAATTCTATTTTATCTTTTGCAGATTACTGTATCATATGTTTTGTTTGAGAGTTGCATTAATCAGTTATTATGTATTTCAAACACCTAACTGCTATAAGAAATGGCATAAACAATTGAAATAGTACGCAAATAAACATTTCTATGTATGCAAACTTGTGTGTGGTGTCATGTCCTTTGTATTGTGTGTGGGTATATGTTTCGTGCAATAATTGTTATTTGTAGCAAAGAATCAAACACTGGCCATTTGAAAAGGTGGCAACTGAAGGAATAATGGCTGTTTGATATGCTGTTTATCCTCTATATATACTCTTTTTATATATCTCTATAAGTAGTTATATATTTATATGTGTATGTATGTGTGTGTGTGTATATATATATATATATATATATATATATATATATATATATATATATATATATATCTCCCCTTCACAAGCTCAAGTTACTGAAAGCTCGAAATTCATAAGCTCGTGCCCAGAATCTCAAGTTTCAGTAACTCGAAATTGTGAAGGGGAGACAACCAAAAAAAAAAAAAAAAGGAAGTTTACTTACATGTATGCAGGGGACCGTGTCCCCCTGCACTCTCCCTGCTGAAGTTTACCAGCTCCGTGACCGCACTATAGTGGAGGAATGGAAATTCTCCCATTGTGTGCTTCTGTATACAGCGCAGAACGGGAGATTTCCCTCATCCCCATTGTAGTGCAATCTCGGAGTTGGTATATTTAAGTAGGGGGGGTGTGGGAGGTGCACTGCACAAACATTGTAAAGACATTTTGCATGTCTTTTACGTCCGCTTTAAAATTTCGAGTTGCTGAAAACTCGAGATTCTGGGCTCGAGCTTATGACTTTCGAGCTATCAGGAATTCGAGATTCTAAAGAGGAACCATGTCTACAGATATATATATATATATATATATATATATATATATATATATATACATATATAAATACGTTTTCCCTACTGTTTAATGACTGTGCTGCATATGTTTGTGAAAACATCACATATATATAAACATATATATATATATATATATATATATATATATATATATATATATATAGGTTTACTATCATTATTTCGAAAATAAAAAAAAAAGTGTACTCATCAGCGAACTGTTTGGTCAAAAGTACACAATTCCGAACGTTCCTAAAGCCAGAAAACAGCTGTTAATGTCGAACATGTCGCTCATGACATTTTCGACACTTAACAGCAATCTCACCCTTCCCTTAACTCCCTAACTAACTAACCTAAACTCACGTTTATGCAGGGGGGGCAAACCCCCCTGCACCCCCACACCCCCCTAACTTAATATTTCAACTTCAAGATCACACTACAGTGAAGAAAGGGATGTATTTCCCTAACCGCACTGTACCGCGATCCCTTTACATGAGTGAACATTATAATTGTGAATGCACAGTCCATTCACAATAATACCGTATCTCTCTCTCTCTCTCTATATATATATATCTATAGACATATCTATATACATATATATATATATATATATATATATATATATATATATATATATATATACAGGGTTGCCAGACGTCCCTATTTGGGCGGGACTGTCCCGAGATCAGCAGCCTGATCCCGAGTCCCGCCCTGCCGGTTTAAAACCCGGCCAGCCTCCGCCAATCAAAAATTGCTAAACACGGAGCTTCTTGTGTTGAATGCGGAACTGCAATGCATTAAACACGAGAAGCTCCGTGTTTAGTGATTTTTGATTGGCCCATATGCCGGTATACGGGCCAATCAAAAATCGCTGAACACGGAGCTACTTGTGTTGAATGCAGAACTGCAATGCATTAAACACGAGAAGCTCCGTGTTTTAGTGCAGAGCTACTGAGCGAGCTCAGTTCTTTAATGTGGAACTGTGTTCCGCATTAAAGACCTTTTTTTTGGTCTTCACTTGCCGTGAAGCCCTTTTTTTTTTTTTTTGGTCTTCACTTTCCGTGAGAGACCTTCTTTTTTTTTTGTCCCTACCTGGGGGGCTGGAAATCTGGCAACCCTGTATATATATATATATATATATATATATATATATATATATATATATGGGATCGGGATCGGTACTGATCCTCGAAGGAACTTTTCATCGAAGCACAAACAGCCGGGCATACTTCCGCGAAAAGTGCTTTTTATCGAAAAAGCACTTTTGCGGAAGTATGCCAGCAGTTAGAAGGAGTTGTGGGGGAATGACTGTTGTGGAAATCATACTACGGTGCAGATAAAGGAATATTCCCTTTTCCTCACTGTAGTGCGATCTCGGAGTGAGAATATTAAAGTGGGGGCAGTGTGGGGTGCACAGCCCCTTGCATAAAAGTAGATTTTTTTTTTAATGCACTTTAACGAAAGCACTTTTTGGGTGAAAGCGCTTTCGTTAAAGTGTGTTCGGTGATTGTGGATTTGGACTATTGAACTTTTGTTCAATAGTCCTAGATCCATATATATATATATATATATATATATATATATATATATATATATATATACATCTATGTATATAAATATATTTTCCCTACTGTTGAATGACTGTGCTGTATGATATGTTTGAGAAAACGTTGCAGTTATGTACAGCTCAAATGGCTTAGTGGGAAATCACTGTGGCTATAGTGTTCTGGGTTCAAGACTTGCAAGGTCTGGTTATTTTGTTGCTGGGCAGAACAAGGGCTGTTGGATACAAAGTGATTAAGGCACTTTTAAGCAGTTGTAAGTGGATTTGCATGGGTTTGCACAGCACTAAGCAATGCTAATTTCTGGTTAAATAAGCTTACAGACAGTTAGCCTGACAGTGCTTAATCTGTGTCGCCATTGCTTGCCGCCATGCAAGCAAGCTTAAACCCACTTACTACTGCTTAAAAGTGCTTACTCCCGCTTACCCTCATGCTAATTTCTTTAAATGAAAAGAAAAAAGGGCTGATAGGAAAGTGGTGAAAAAGTGGGCACACAGAAGTAAAAACAATAGGGAAAGTAGCTAGGGATGTGCAGGACGGGTGTAGAGAAGGTCCATAACTGTCCATTTCTTCTACAGCAATAGCTGTGCATATGTACTGAATTTGGAGGTAGATTTGGACACTCAAACCCCTGAGAGAGCAGAAAGGACAACAATAATGTGTTGTGACACCATTTAGATCAGATTATTTTATTATTTTTGGGGAACAGATTGCCCTTTTTTTTTTTTTTTTTTTTTTGCAAGATGAGAGTGGGATGTTGGGGAAGGATATTAGGTATATTGGGGGAGGTAGATTGGGTAGGAAGACAGACAAGACAGCATACAGGGGCAGTATATGACACATATGGGGGCAAACACCTTGGATGGGGAGGGGTGCTTGGAAATTGGAAGCCCATGAGCCTCCAAATGGAAACAGTGGGACTGAAGTCCCCACCAAAGGGCAGTCACTACTGCACCTTCACAACCCCAAAGGTGGCTGTGCTAGGGGGCTGAGCAGGAGGGGCAGGCTGACCTTCTAAATGCCAAGTAGAAAACGAACTGACAAATGAAAAACCGAAGAAAAGATCACACTGTGAACAAGCACCAACACTTCACTCAGCTCGATGAAGAAATAAATGTAAAAAGCCGTTCTTATTCACTTTAATACCAAAACAAAATAAAATTAAGCGCTTTTCGTTTGGGAAATATCCAAATTTCTTCAGATGTAGAGCAAAAACAAAGACAGTCAGCCCAGCAAAAATCCACTCTATATCATGAAGAGTTAATTGATTAATTCAGTTAATTAGTTAATTGATTAAAGAAATGCAACATTTGCAAGCTATAGGTCCCCCTCTATGACCCAGCAAACCCATACCATGTATTTAAACTTATTAGAAGCACTAACCATCCAACCCCATACCATATTCATGGGTGACATTAATTACACCACTATTAACTGAGAATCCTTTACAACATCAAATGTACATGCACAGATATTCCTGGATTTTGTAAACACAAACTCCCTGGACCAGATAGTCAATACACCAACCAGGGGTGCAAGCATACTGCATCTGGTCCTCACTAATATGTGATACTGCTGCATACCCCCTACTGTAATGCATTCCCTAGTAAGGTCAGTCCACAAAATGGTCTCCCTTGAAGTAAAAATAAAACCCGGAACCCCAGCTAAATCGGGAATATTCAAGAACTATTCTAAGGCTAACCTCTTGCTATTAAGTGAGAAGCTGGCAACATTTCAAGCCCCTATAAACCCTGAGAACAGTTCTGCCTATGCAGAACTGTTCACAGAATCCCTATACAAGCATGTAAATAGCTGTATATAGGCAGCTGTACCCACCAGGAAGAAGTACAGAGCTACCTCAAAAAACAAGCCACCCTGGTGGAATCACAAAATCAATAGGCTGTATAACAGAAGGAAGAAAATCACGGCAAAAATTAGGAGGTGCAGCACCCAGCAGGATAAAACCACTCTCATTAAACTAAACAAACAACTCAGAGGACAAATAAAGTCTACCAAAGCCAAATCTGAGGTAAGTTTGGCCTCCCAGGCCAAGGACAACCACAAAGCATTCTTTAGCTATATATATATATGAGCCACCTAAACTGAGCCAGAAGGTATAGCAAACCTCCTGGCTGATAAATTCAGCTCCAACTTTACTCCTCTCTCCCCCTCAACCTTCTCTCAGGAAATATCATCAAATATAACTACCCCTACTATCACTAGGGAACAGGTCCTTAATGCTCTCTCTGAGACCAAGAACACTGCATCAATGGGCCCAGACAATATCCCAGGATGCCTTCTAAATAGCATGAACCATGACCTATCAGGGCCACTGGAATTACTATTTAACTGTAGTGTCCAAACAGGCTTCATACCTCATGAGTGGAGAAAGGCAACAGTCATCCCTCTACACAAAGGTGGGCCATCTACAGACCTTGGATACTACAAACCCATAAGTCTCACTATTCTTTTATGTAAAGCCATGGAAAGAATTATCACGGAGATGATCAACAGAGATATAGTAAACCTCCAGACACTGGACCAAACCCAGTTTGGTTTCATAAAGGGCAGATCATGCCTACTCAACCTGGTGGACTTCTTTGAGAAGGTCACCAAAACAATAGATGAGGGTAAAATCATTCACACTGCCTACCTTGACCTGGCCAAGGCATTTGACACAATACCCCATTCGGGCATTGTTGACAAACTCAAGAGGTTAGGTACAAACCCGTATGTTCACCCAGTGGATAGCCAACTGACTCATAGACATGACCTAGGAAGTTAGAATTGGGAAGTCCACCTCTACAAAGAGGTCAGTCACAAGTGGAGTCCCTCGTGGATCAGTCCTTGGACCACTCCTTTTTTGCATTTGGTTCTCAGACATCAAGGCCAATGTCAGTGGTCTCTGGCTGACTAAATTTGCAGATGATTGCAAATTAGGAGCTGTCATTGAATCTCACACTGACACAATGTTCTCCAGGAGGAGCTGACACAAACAACTGGTGTCAGAGTCATGGAATAAAACTAAATGCCAAGAAATGCATAATAGTATCCTTTAGGAAGTCATCCATCCCTATCATATTGGGAACACACCCCTTAGAGTTGACTCAGTAGTCAGCGACCTGGGGACACACATAGATAGTAATCTAGCTTTTGATCATCACGTGTCTACAATGGTGAGGAAATCATTCTATGTTGTGCAACTTATAAACAAAGGCATGGCATCTAAGTCCAAGGAAGTCATTGTTTCACTGTATCCGGCACTCATCAGACCTATCATTGAGTACAATGCCCCCTTTGGTATGTACCTAACCAGGCATATCCAACAACTGGAATGTCCACAGAGGTTTCTCACTTAAACAATACAGTGCATAAGTAATATTGCTTGTGCAGACCACCTCAAGGCCCTATCCCTATATTCTGTCTCCTACAGGCTTTTTAGGGGAGATTAAGCCTGGCGTACAGGGCATTGTTAGACCCCACTCTGATGGACCTCCTGCATATCCACAAAACAAACAGTACCAGAATTACCTGTTCGAAAGACTTAAACCTTGCCTGTGATATGAATAGAACCTGCTGGAGAGAAAGGTATGTATCCCAGAGACTACCCCGTCTTTGGAACAGGCTCCCCATCCATGTGAAGCAGAGCTCCTCCTTAACCCAATTCAAGTGTAATTTGGACAGTTGAATGGGGAACAGAAAATTCATTCCTGGTTTGGCGACTATGTCTCTAATGGACGCAGCAGACTGTAAATGGTTCATCTCCCAAGCCCCTGTTTACAAGGGTACCAGAACTTGTCAGATATTTGGGATGCATGGCTAGGCTTAAAAAAGCACTTGTGGTTGTTAGGTAGTAAACACCTATGAACCGATGAAGAATACAACACAACTGCAGGGAAACTCAGTAAATCTCAAAACTCACTGTAATGCCATTTAAGCTTTATTTTATGGGGTAGAGTTGTTACCCCCACCTTACCCAACACAAAGGGCTACATGCCCACAGCCTTCCTACTAATATATACTTATTCTCAGAGCACTGAACTTCAGAGTAGGAGAAATACTCTAATACACCTCAAGATTAAACTTAATATACCCCCACTTATTTGCAATTTCATACTTGCTGCTCAGAGAATCACAGTTATACACCTCAGAGTTTCCAAAGAAAACCCACAGACCTAATTACATATATTTCTCTGTAATATCTGAAATTCTTAGGCTCCATCTGCCATCCTAGTCAAAAATATTTTTTTTGCCACAGGTTTAAGATTCACAACAACATGCAGCCTTGTGATTGGTCCATACCTGATACATAGTTAATCAAATTATGTATGAACTCTATAATGTATGGACAATAAGCAGTGAAATGTTATTGCATAACTTCATCAGGTTGAACTCTGACTTTCTGGCAGTGAAGAAAAAGCTGTGAATACAGAAAAACAAATTAATGTTGTTTCCTGAAGTGAATCTTTCTATTTGCACGTACACCATTTCCACTTCAGGTTTTAATTTAAAGGAATTCTGAGGTCAGAAATTGAAACAAATGTGTCTTCTCATATATTTGTCATCAGGGCAATAGTAATAATAATAATAATAATACACCTGTGTCATTCTGAAAGCTGAATGTTATACTTTTAACTACCTCCAAAATTGCCTTTAGGGGGCTGCCATATATATATATATATATATATATATATATATATATATATATATATATATATATATGGGTCCCCTACTATTTACCGAAACGCCGATTCGCCGACACGCGGAAGAGGAACGCGAAAGGACCGACAACGCAGTTGACCGACACGCTAGAATCCCGACAGCCGGAAGACCGACAAGGGGAATGTGTAAGCGCGACCTGGTAAGTATGCGATAGTGAGGGATTTAGGAGTAGGGAGCGGACAGGTAAGTGTGCAATAGTGAGGGATGTAGGGTTAGGGTGTGTGATAGGTGAGTGTGCGGTAGTGTTGGAGCTTGAGGTTAGGGGTGGGTAAGTGAGTTAGGGTTAGGGTGCAGGTAGGGAGAGTGTGCGGTAGTGTCGGACCTTAGGGTTAGGGTTTGGGTTAGGGCTAGTGGATATGTCCTGTAGTGTACTGTGTTGTTTACGTGCAGTGTGTCGGTGTTATGGTGTTCGGTGTTTTGCGTTGTCGGTACTTTTTGTTGTCGGTCGTTTGGTGTCGGTGATTTATGTGTCGGCGAATCGGCGTTTCGGTAAATAGTAGGGGACCCATATATATATATATATATATATATATATATATATATATATATATATATATATATTATTTTAGCTAAAGTATCTTCCCACAATGTGTCATGTATGCTCAGATTATGGCATTGTATCATCCTTCATTTTGTTTCAAGGTGTCCATTCACTTACAGTGGGAGTTCTCAGAATTCTTGTTTTCTTTCAGAGTATGTGGAGAGACTGGCAATATATTTGCAATGAGTTATATAATTGTAATATTGGCTGTCATCCTAAGGGCACTTTCTTTTTTAAATGACATCTGTACCTCAGAAACATTTCCTTTCTCTCAGAGTGAATTGCATCCCAGAAAATGATCCTTATACCACTTCATATAAAGAAGAGTGTTTATTTCTGTCTTCCAACTGCAATATTTTTGAACTGAAAAACTTCCTTAGTCTATATCATGTAGGGTTTAAGTGAAATTCCATAACACTGTCCTCAAGAATTGGCCTCCTTGGTTTTATGTCTTAGAATCCTTCACATATTAAAGGAAAACTCAACACTGAAATTCAAAAAATATGTTTTTTTTGCATCTTTGTTTTCTGAGCTATTCTAATGCATTGAAATAACGCTGGGTGCTTCTTATAAAAGTTTAATATTTTTGCACAAATTGGCCGACACGGGGCCTAACATATTAAATGATCCACTTCCCATAATCCACTTTAAGTCCCCTTTATATATATCATGCTAGATGTAAGGAAGCTATGCTGTTTTCCAAATCCATCGAGATAGAATGTCAACAGCATGAGTCACATGCATCTTCCACAACTTCTGTAGCAAGAGTGCTTGCATTTTATTCCCAAATGAACATCATATACAATTCTCTGAGAGCCTGTTTTACACATTTCAGACCAATTTTACAGAAAGTAGCTAAATTGTAGGCTTTTGTTATGATATAATTTTGTAGTCCTGTGCTACAAGCACTGACAGAACCGTTCCCACACTCTTCCCATGGTGTCAAAGCAAGCATTTAATCCACAAGCTGTTCAAATAACAGTGTCTGCAGCAGTAGGAAGGTTTTTTTTATCTTGAATGTTGGAGAAATCTATTAATGTATTTGCTATTTTTCCTCAAAAGTATTTTACAAGCACGGCTCTGTCTCTGTCCTTGAATTTGTGTTAGTAGTTTTTTTTAACTGAGGCACAAAACTATAACCTTTGAGCATGACAAACCAATAGATCTGTGTGTGACTACTTGCTAGAAAACTTTTACAGTTTTAGAAAATGCCATTTACAAGTGTATTGTTGTACATAATATGTGGTCAACTGTTATGGTTGCCATCATTTTAGATGCCCAAAGAGGGACATTCTTACTAAAACTTAAGATTGTGCAAGAAAAAAAAATGCCATCATTGAATGAAAAATAATTATTTTCATATTATAACCAAAAAAAGAGACTCAGTGATTTTCACTGTTGGATAGGTATTCTACTTAATGTGATACTAAGTTGACATAAATATAATATCAGTGCTTTCTGTGACATTTAGAGAAGTCACACATCAAGATATATGCCTTTTTCGAGTCCCTGCCCACCCACTCATCCAAGGATAGAACTGCCCAAATCAGGGCTGATCTGCAGAAAGAGAGACAGGTGGTAACCTCATCAGCTAAGTGCACTGATACTGTTTCTCTTCCTCTCAACAATCAGTGGAAAATAATTTCAGTAACACTTTCTTTTCTTTTTTTGTTAATAGTAGCTACTTATCTGCTGATATCAGTAGGACTAATTGCCTATGCAAGATTGTGGGCAGTACCTGACAGGGACAACTACATATTTTACATATTTTGTACTATGTCATGCACACTGAGACAAATTCCTCTGCCAATGTATGTAAGAAGTTAAGTTAAAAAAAATAAAAAAGTAGGTATGCTTTCCCTTCCCTTGATTCCTAGGCAAGGAAATGAACATTTAGGAAATGTAAGCAGGCTTTTGGCACCTAAATCAAAGTGAACCCATATTGTAGGGAGAAAAGCAACCTAAGGATTGAGTTAAACTGTAGGAAAGGAAGGACTTTTCCTTTAAAATTTTTTTTGGCTCAGAAAAAGCTCTTATGGTGTGTGTGTAGTCCTGTATTCTTTCCATCTCATTGAGGTTAAACCTGATACCAGTAACAGAATCAGACTGTATGAGGAGCTATCTAATTTCTAATTTAAAAACATCAAACCTAAGCACTATTTTGCAAAGAGAGAAGAAATGGCGTACTGCAATCTGCTTAAACATGACAAAGGACAGAAATCAGGGAATGTCACATGAAGAAAGTTTCAAACTTTCTGACCACAGGTTACGGAAATAAGCAATATTTCTGAGCACTGCCATAACAAGAAAATGAAAAGAAGATATTGAACAAGAGGGTAGGACAAGGCAAGCTAATATTTTGAGACAAAAGAGAGTATTCTGGTGGTATACTGGTAAGATGGGAGACTAAATAAGCTGCTTCTCTCACTCTCTCTCTCCCTTTCTCTCTAATTCTGGTGTGCGAAAAAAAGAAAGGTATTGCTTGTGAACCTATT
Organism: Protopterus annectens; assembly: GCF_019279795.1. NCBI lineage: Eukaryota > Metazoa > Chordata > Ceratodontiformes > Protopteridae > Protopterus > Protopterus annectens. The sequence goes on along the minus strand of NC_056725.1, from coordinate 1,148,102,348 downwards.
CTTATTCAGAGGCATTTATTAATTTTTTACACAAGCTTTCAACTAGCGGGTGCATGTTGACTAAAAGAAAATACAAAAAAGTAGTGTTAAATAAAGAGCTTCATCGGCACTAATCACATCACAATGACTGGAGCAGAAACAAATATGAGCCAAGCTCTTCAAGATTTGTGGCACACTAGAAGAATATGTTAAAGTTACAAATTAGTGGCTGGCATATATACCCTATCAAATCATTCTGATGCCATTACCTGCTTGCAGGGGGAGCAAAGAGATATGAAGGAAAGGATGGAACACTAAAATCAAGCTAGGAGGACTTGTTGCTAAAACTAGCAGAGGTGGAAGACAGAGCCCATCGGGTGAACTTAAGATTCTCTGTGGTACTAGAGAAGACAAAATGTGTGGACTGCACCACTTCCATGACTGAGATACTTAGCACATGGATAGGGATTCCTTCCGATAAGATCTTGATTGAGCAGGCTCATAGGGTTTACAATCCTGTGGCAGGCATGCAGGCAGGGGAAGACTTCCACAGTCCATCATAGCAAAGCTGCCGAACTTTAATTTAAAACAGCATGATTTAGCCACACTCATAACAACACTGTTCACTCTCAGCCTCCATACAGGTTTTGTGCCAAGCAAATGGAGACTAGCTACATTCATTCCCCTGTGTAAGGGAGGACCTCCCACAGACTCAGGAAATTACAGACCCATAAGTCTGACCAGCCTCATATGCAAAGCCATGAAAAGACTTTTCTTGGAGCTAATCAATTAGAATATCAGGAACCTCCAAACACTAGACCCATTTCAGTTTGGATTAGTCAAGGATAGGTCATGCTTATTTAATCTGGTGGAATGTTTTGAAAAGGTCACCAAAGCAGTGGATGAAGGTGAAAATGGTATACACTGCATACCTTGACATGACCATGGCTTTTGACACAATTCCCCACTCAGGCATAGCAGAAAAGCTAAATAAACTGTGAATCACCTGCTGGATTGCCATCTGGCTCACAGATAGGATGCAGGAAACCAAAATATGGGATGTTACCTCTACAAAGAGATCAGTCACCATTGAAGTATTCCAGGGTTCTGCACTGGGACCTCTCTTGTTTGGTAACACCTTTTCTGAACTAAAAGCCAATACCAAAGGGCTCTGGCTAACTACATTTTCAGATGGGTGTAAGCTAAGAGCAGTCACTGAATCCCCATATGACTTGGCCATCTTGCAGGAAGGTTTGTCCCAAATAAATAACTGGTGCCAAAAGCATGGACCAAAGCTAAATGCAAAAAAATGCATTATTGTATCCTTTGGGAAGTCATCTACCCCAGGGAATTGCTATATTGACAGCTGACCCATAAGAGTTGACCCACTTGATTAGGATTTGGGAACTTATGTGGACAGTAGTCTAATTTTTGACCAACATTTGTCCATTGTTGTAAGGAAGCCCTTCTATATTGCACAGCTTATAAACAAATGGATTATGTTTAGATCTAGAGATGTTATTGTCTCCCTTTACTCAGCCTTCATTAGGCCAGACATTGAGTATAATGCCCCCTTTGACATGTATTTGTCCAGGCACATGCAACAACTGGAATGCCCACAGAGATACCTTACTAAAAGGATACAAGGCATAAACAATAGCCTCAAAACCTTGTCACTATACTCCATATCCTACTGACTACTAAGAGTTGACTTATAACTGACATACAAGGCATCCTCTGACCCATTACAGATGGATTTACTGCACATCAGCAAGTCAAATGGCATCAGAAATAGTCTAGGAATCTAAACCTCTTCTGCAAAACACAGCAGAATGGTATGGGAACAGGCATATCTCACAGAGGATACCAGTGCTCTGGAACAGACTCCCTATCCACATAAAATAAAGTTCATCTTGGTCCATATTCAAGCACAACTTGGATCTTTGGATGGGAAGTGGAAAATGCACCCCAAGACTACCCCTGTACTTCTAATGGAGAGAGGCAGTTCCTAAATGCTCTATCCCACACATGGGTCCCCTCAAATTATCTATGGTATGATCCCAGTTATTCACATTAGGGGAATATATATAATTATGACAGTGGGATGGTTAAGACCAATCTGTAACCAAATGGGATGGGTAAATTCAAGCATAAAAAGGGAAATTAGCCTCGTACTTACCTAGGAACCTATGAATCTATTAAGAAGAATCTAGTCTTCTCAGTGGTCAAGGCATGAGTTAAGCAAATGGGCTTCAAGCTACAATATCTTGATATTGTGCAAATATTCTTTCCGATAGGGTTTGAAGTAATTTTTGGCCTTTTGCAGGCTTTGGAAGAATTTGAACAGTGAGATGGTGATCATCGAAGAGCCCAAGGTGAATCTACAAGGTCAAGTGAAAATGGTCCAGTGCAGTATGAAACCATATCTGAAACAGACTATGCCATGAAGCCCTTCCCTCTCTTTCAAAAACAGATAAATGACAGTATATAGGAGAGAAAAGAAATGTCTAAAATGATTTTTTGGGAACTGAACAAATCAGGAACCACCTTCTGCAGTGGTGATGTGACAAGAGAAGAAGAAACTAATTAAGAGAGTTGACAGAGTCCTGTCTCATGTCAGTTTTTCAAGTTTCTTTTATAAAGGTGGGGGTGCCAATATGGCTTTTAATGTATGACCACTGGGATACTAAGTCATTTCATCTGTAAAAGTCATATCAAGTGTTTTGTATGGGGTAGTTGGTGGATATGTATAACATTTGACATATTTTCCTGGTTTCCCAAAAGTAAGGGTAGAATACTATGTGGCAGGTGTAATCCTCCGTGGTACAATGACAATCTGCAATCATGGCTGAGATAACTCAAAAGGAACGCTGTGAAATTTGGGCTAATGCTGATGATTCTTGGTGAGCTTGGTGAGCATGGACTAATGATGCTGATTCTTGGTGAGCATGGACTAATTCTTATGATTGTTGGTGAGAGTGGACTAATACTGATGATTGTTGGTGAGCATGGACTAATGATGCTGATTCTTGGTGAGCGTGGGCTAATTCTTATGATTGTTGGTGAGAGTGGACTAATGATGATTGTTGGTGAGCATGGACTAATGATGCTGATTCTTGGTGAGCATGGACTAATTCTTATGATTGTCAATGAGAGTGGACTAATGATGTCTGTTGGTGAGCATGGACTAATGATGCTGACTCTTGGTGAGTGTGACTAATTCTTATGATTGTTGGTGAGAATTGATTAATACTGATGATTGTTGGTGAGCATGGACTAATGATGCTGATTCTTGGTGAGTGTGGACTAATTCTTATGATTGTTGGTGAGAGTGGACTAATGATGATTGTTGGTGAGAATGGACTAATGATGTTGATTCTTGGTGAGCGTGGACTAATTCTTATAATTGTTGGTGAGAGTGGACTAATGATTGTTGGTGAGCATGGACCAATGATTCTGATTCTTGGTGAGCGTGGACTAATTCTTATGATTGTCGGTGAATGTGGACTAATGCTGATGATTACTGGTGAGCATGGACTAATGATGCTGATTCTTGCTGACCGTGGACTAATTCTTATGATTGTTGGTGAGAGTGGACTAATGCTGATGATTGTTGGTGAGCATGGACTAATGATGCCGATTCTTGGTGAGCATGTAACAGGCTTCCACACTTGAGGAAGTGAGATTATTGAAGGTGAAGTTGAATCGCAGACTTTGGTGAAGAGCAACCCTCAAAGTGGTATGAGAGGTGAGTAAACCATGCGGAAGGGAATTTTCAAGCTAAATAAGGATGGATGCCTGTGTGGAATGGTGTTTTGGTTCATTTGTGACACTATGCACAAAGGAGAATTTAGGAGTATTATTAGTTGCAAACTTCTGTAATGGATAAAAAAATCAAGACTATTAAAGGTGGTTTGGCAAATTATTCTGTCTTCACAAAGCCACAGACTGAGTGATTTTTCACTTGACAAGTGAATGATAGAGTTGCAATAATGGGAAAGCCAAGCAGAGGAGGGAAATTTAGGCATGACTTTTAAAGCTGGTTGTCAAGGTGTGAGTGAGCATTTGCCATGCTACCAAATGTGTGGACTTCTAAAAAACTCAGCAAACATCTGCCAGAAATTAGCATTTCATCAAGATATTTACTTTTGTTCAATGTTACTTGATTGCTGTAATTATTGTGATGTAATACAGATATATATACATGTTTGTAGACTATGTCTGTTTTTTCTAATATTCTGCTAATAGTCTCAAATTTTTTTTCATTTACTTTTGGTTGGATTATCAACTGTTTTTTTTTTTTTTTTGATGACTGTGAAAACTACAATGTTACAAATGAGAGATATCAAAAAATACTCCGTGAAGATGAACTGCCTAGTGTTGGGCAATTGGCAGTGGAGCTTAGCTTCTAAGAAGGTAGGAGTCAGAAATAAAAAGGGACTTCTGAGTGGCAGTCCACACAAAGGCTACACTAAAAATAATCACTTGCAATGTGAAAGGCCTAGTGCATATTAGATAGAAAGAAAAAGGGTTATCACTTGTTTAAAAAGTCATCAAATAGACGTGGCTTTCTTCTAGGAGACCCATCTGGGGTTGTGAAAGCACAGAGACTTTATCCAGAAGGGGTGTATCTTGGGTTTCACATCAGAATTCAAGGGGTAATGTATGGGAACTTTGACCATGCCTACTAAGCAGGCACCTTTCATGGATAATGAAGTTCTCCAAGATAAGAAGGTCAAGTACTTAGTAGTTAGGGGGACTGGAAAGGTTGATGTATTATGATGGACTGAGCCAGTGTATCTCTCCCCCAGGAGTACTTCACAGGACATTAGGTCAGTTCAAGGGGAAATAATGAGATTTCTGTAAGGAATCCTGGTAGTAAGTGGTGACTGAAGAGTCTTAGACTGACAACTGAGGGGAAATATCTGACAGCATATCTTAAGATATTTGGCCTGGATAACCCACTGGAATCTGGTGGAAGCATGCATACCTTCACCTTTTATTCTGGTTACCTCTTTGTCAGAAAACAAAAGGAGTAAAGATTAATAAAAAAATTGAGAACCCCCAATTAAGAAATTGACCAATGTAACAGAAGAAATGCTGAAAATGTATTTCTTTGAACAATTATATACTGAAGAGGAGGATCCCCTAGAAGGGATGTGTAATGAATGAGTTTATGGAGGATATGAGATTATCCCAGTCGAATCAGGATGAAGCACAGAAGATGATACAACTCATATTGCTAGAAGAGCTTGAGGCTGGGATTACTGGTCAAGTGACTAAAAAGATTCCAAGTGAAGATAACATTCCCAGAGAGATTTAAAAGCTAGTGGGATTATCAGGGATTAACTTGAGGGTGGAATTGTTCAAGGAGGTTTTAAAAGAAGGTATTCTTTCTCTGTCATGGAAAAGGCAATTATATCCTTTTCATAGATCCATTTCTGTCCTTAATCATGATTATAAATTATTTAAAATGTTACCGGCTAAGAGGCTAACAAAACTATCAAGATTAATAAATGAAGATTAATGTGGTTTTATTGAGGGTCATCAAACATTCAATAATATTAACAGAGCAGAACTCTCGGGTAAATCCCTCATACTTAACTTGTGGGATGCAAATAAACTATTTGACAGAGTTTGGAGGTATTCCTTATGGTATACCACTAGGAGTTTTGAGCTCTCAGCTAGTCTGATAAAACTGTTGGAAGGTCTCTGCTATGGGGCGTCCATAAGAAAAAAATTAAATCATGGGCTATTGGGCTCAATGATCCTAAGTATAGGTATATGGCAATGGTGTCTAACAGCAGTTAGCCAGTAAAATTAGGGAATCAACAATTCTAGGTTATGTTCTGAGATGACATCAGTAGAAGGCAGTTCTATTTATAATGACATAATATTGTTTATGGGTAATTCCAAGAAAGATTGTTTAGGCTGTTCAGTCTATTTCTGAGTTATCAAAGTAGTTTTGGGCTATAAAATTAATAATGGAAAAATGAAAGCAATGTCGGAAAACTATAGGCTGATACATGCTTTTGTGTTGCATTACTCATTCTTGTGGGCCATGACAAGATGTAATATTTGTGAGTATAGTTAATCGAACAAATGGAGTTAGCAGCCAGAGATACTTTGGAGTAAATGAAAAACAAGATGGTAAAGAAAAATAGCACCACTTTCATGAACTTGATCTTAACAGCAAGATAGACTTAGTTAAAGTTAACTTCTAACTACCTCAGATTGCTGCCAAATACATTGCTTGTAAACCTATATATCAGCTGTAATCTTAGCCACTGTTATTCAAGGGTAATAGCTGCTAGCTCAGCTATTAAAATACTTGCTAGTCTTTATGGCACCAATGAAGTGTTGTACCATTTAATTAAATAATTTCATTTTGAACTATAACTGTTTACTACTATTGTTAAACAAAACCTATCTATACTTCTTGTAACTTGTAGTTGTTTTTAATTGTTGTTTTTATTGCGGAGCTTTTCTCCCCTGGCCTCCGATGAAAAAGGACCTGTGTCCAGTCAGATTTTCCCGGTCAACAAATGTAAATAAATAAATAAATAAATATAAATAAATAGTAATAAAGTGTGCAAACTGATGAAATCAAAGCAGCCTATATTCTGAAAAAGCATTTCCTCAGTAGTTGCTTACCTTGGCGTTCTGTCTTTTAAGTTTGCATTCTCACTTATCTTTCTAAGGAAGATCTCTTCCAAAAAATGCCCTCCATTGCCATAACACAAAGTTCTTCTTCCTTGCTGATGTGCTGACATCACATTGGGGTCAGTAAAGTCTTTTACCTAGTCGGTGAGAGAGAGAATTGTGTACAGAGAAAGGATTTTCAGATTAGGACAGTTTTACTTGTATTTTTTTTTCTAATTTTCAGTTTTAAGTTTAATTACATGTTGCTGGTTAAATATGTCTTCAAACCCTTATACATTCTGTGCTCCTTTTATTTGAAAACACACGTAAAGGCTGCTTCTGTTTCACTATCACAAGCTTATCATGTGCAGTGCAAAGCCCATAACTCTTAATTGTCTGTGATTTTGCCTTATGTCACTGAATTTTAGCTTATACCAGTCCATGACTTTTTGCAGAATGTCCCAGATTTTGCCTCATACTTTTACCATCCATCCCTCATAAAACTCTTGATCCTCTAATAAATCAGTGAGAATTACAGTCAGGCACTATTGCTAGATATTAGAGGTTCATAGTTTATAATTAATTTTGTCTACAAAAAGCATGCTGATGCAAAACCTATTCCATTAATAAAGAGACATACTGCACTCAGCCCATGTGCAGCATTAACAAGAAATTTAATTGCAAAAAAACAATGAAAGACACCCAGCCTACCAGTGTAGGAAAGATCCAACCTTGCATCATCAGTGACAAGTATGATGATGCAAATACATGAAGTACAGCCTTTAAAAGTCAGTTTGCAAGCGGGAAATAGCAATAAAATGAAACAAGAGAATATCCAGTAAGTTAGATTTGCAAAGTGGGACACCATCCTGTCATCCCAAAAGAAAGAGCAAGAGTGCAGGTAAGGTAAATAATATAATTTCACATGATCTTTAAGCTACTCGTAGTCGCCCTGGTACTATATGTTGGCCAGTCCTATGTTTTTAGTACCAGAGGGACTCATATGGAAAGAGATTAACAGAGAACTCAGAGGGCTGATATGGGAAGGAAAATCACCCAAAGACAGCTGAGAGATGTTAGTTCTGCCACTTTGTCAAAGGGGACAGACCCCGCCAAAGGTTAAAGGTTGTTTTAAAGCTATTGAGCTGAGACTCATGTATCTTATTTAAATGGCTTGTTATGTTCCTAAGTGGAAGGAAATTACACATAGTATGGGGCAGGCAAAGGCAGGGTCCTGAAAGCAAAGGCAGGGCCATGACAAGATAGGCCTTTGGAAGCAAATTCAGAATAAATGAAAAGTAGAGGAGAGGTGCACAAGCCCAGCAGCAGAGAAATAATCATGCTCCAGGAATGTGATTAAATTGTTAAAGCAGATCATCCCCATTGGCCTTGGTGTGCAGGAGTTAGGGTGACCAATAGAAACTGGTTGGATATAGGGATATAGAGAAAGAGCCTGCTTTTTGTGAGCAACATATTCAGGATAGTAAAATAATATCATGGAAGGATGTCAGTGTTATCTTTAACCTGACTTACAGAGACTATTTGCCCTTCGTGAGATTAATTTCAACACTCAAAGACAGAGTTAGAGCTATTGGTGGATGCAGAATATTCCAGATTTAGTTAAGTTTCTGACCAAAGTTAGATCATTGCTAGAGATTACTAAGTATTACATGATAATTTTAAGAGGGTAACATCAATGTTAAAAGAGGGATGGTAGAGGGTTCGATCCTGTCAATTAACTATGACCCACTGGAGCAAAATTTGTAGACTTACACTGGCAAGAAATTATCAGTAGTTTTGAATGGAAATACCTCCATAAATACATTTATACCCCATCAAGAATAGGTTGAATGTTTCCCAGCAGCTCAAGAATTGCTGCAAATGTGAGGGGGGAACAAGAGGCACATGTGAGCATATGTTCTGGGACTGTGTGGGGTAAAAAGGTATTTGCTACCAGGGAGATGTATTTGGTAAGCTGGTCCTCAGGGTAGCATAAAGCTTTTTGGCCTCTTGATGTCAGGGGTCAAAAAAACAATAATCAGGAACTGGAAGACTTGGTCTATTCCAAGGATTTCTAAAGTAGTGAACATCATGCAGTCCACTAAATCTTTGAACTGGGATCTGTTAAAAGGGGTGACTGTCTGAATTTGAAGCTTAAGTGGAATTTCCAGGATTGAAAGTTATAGCTTCTAGGAAGAGTTGGCACCCCCAGATACGGTAAACCAAAGGTAGGATGGGTTTCATTTGTATAACATCAGTACAAGTGAATGCAGTAAGGGATGAGCATCTATTCTGTGTTTCTAGACATTGTACATTTTTTATGACATCCTACTATGCATGAGATGCTTTGTGGCTGTGCTTTGAAACTGTAAGTTACACAATTCAGTTGAGTTGACACAAAGCTGTTGTTTAAAAAATAAAAATAAAGAGTGCATTGAGGTAGCACACATTTTAACCAAAAGCGAAATGTCTGGTCCCATGAGGTGACAGTTGTATTGAATTACAGCAACCACATATAGTTTAGTAGGGGCATTACTATTGCATAGAACATCAAGATAAAATTATAAAAATATGTTCTTTTCTGTTTTTTGCCCACAGTGGTCTTTTAAATGCATAAAGAGTGGCTAAACTCACTGATCTTGTAAGCAGGTAACAGTTAATTAGCTGAGTCAACTCACTGTCTCAGTCTCTCACTCACTCTGTCACTCACTCACTCATTTGTATGTAGCTAGTCTCCTATTATTCATAGGTTCATAGGTTCATAGGTAGGTACTAGGCTATCCACCCAAGGGCCTAAGTAAGCCTAGCTAACAAGGTTCCCTGGCTTACACCACCCAGGAAAGTTAATTTCCTGTGCCCCTGTCGAGCAGAGCCACAGAAGTGATACCCGGGGTGTGTTTCCTATTTCCCATACACTCATCAAGATTTTTCTTGAAGAGTGCTAATGAGGAACTTTGCTTGACATAGATGGGTAGCTTCTTCCAGAGTATAGGAAGTCTCTGGGACAAAAATCTATCCCTCCAGCATGTCCTGTTTATTGTGGAGACAAGGTGTAGGTCCCTAGAGCGTGTAGCTCAGAGGGATTGGGATTTCTTAAGGTGTAGCAAGTCCAACAGCTCTGGGTTTAACATAGCTTTATATGTTAGGCAGAGATTCCTCGGAGGAGGCGATATGCTATAGAGTAAAGTTGGAGTTTTTTGAGATGGTCAGTGTAGGGCATCTGTTTGAGTCCAGTAATCCTCTTTGTGAGGTCCTTCTGTAGCCTTTCCAGCTGCTGCAGATGTCTTGTGAGGTACATTCTAAAAGGGGCATTTTACTCTATAATGGGTCTAATGAGTGCCGAGTAGAGAGGAACAGTGACCTCTTTTTTTCCTGGATGAGAACCCTTTTGTGATGAGGTGTGCCACAGACAGGGATTTCCTGACTACTGTGGTGATGGGATTATCAAAGGAGAAACTACTGTCCACCTGAATCCCAAGGTCTCTTATCACACATTTGACATTAAGTAGACTGCCATTTATGTGGTAGTTCATGGGTACAGAGTTTTTACCAAAGGGGATGACAATGCACTTTTTGGCAAAGAGCTTGAGGCCATGGCTCTGACACCAGGCATCTGTCTCAGTGAGGCCCTTCTGTAGGATGTCCACATCATTTGGAGACTTGACTATGGCTCCTAGTTTGCAGTCATCTGTGAACTTCATTAGCCAGAGGCCTTCTGTGTTAGCCTGTACTTCAGAGAAGTAGATACCAAACAGGAGAGATCCCAGGACTGAACTCTGTGGTACTCCACTTGTCACTGGTTTGAAGTCAGATTTGGAGTCTGCAACTTTTAAAGTGTGGATTCTGTCAGTGATCCAGTTGGTGACCCATCTTGTGACATAGGGATTTATACCTAGTTTAGTGAGTTTAGCTGTAATTCCAGAATGGGAGATGGTGTCGAAAGCCTTGGCGAGGTCAAGATAGGCTGTGTGATCCACCTTACCCTCGTCTATGGCTTTGGTGACTGCCTCAAAGAAGTCAATCACATTCAGAAGGCATGATTTGCCTTTCACATACCCAAACTGGGTGGGATCTAGAGTTTGGAGGTTACCAATGCCTTTGTTTATGAGTTCCATGATGATATGTTCCATGGCCTTGCAGACCAGGCTCGTCAGGCTAATAGGGCGATAGTTCCCGGGATCAGTGGTGGCTCCCCCTTTGTGGAGTGGAATAACTGTTGCTGTGCACCATTCAGTGGGCACAAAGCCTGACGTGAGACTATGATTGAACATGGTGTTTAAGTGGGGAGCCAGTTCATTCTGACGTTCATGTAAAATGCAGCCTGGGATGTTATCCGGTCCCATGGATGCTGTGTTTTTGGTTTTAGAGAGTGCAGCTTTTACCTGTATAGATGTGATTACAGGGACTCTGCATTCTTCCTGTATAGATATGGGCCCTTTAGGGGGTGAGGGGGGTAAAGCTAGCACTGAACCTATCTGCCAGGATGTTGGCAATATCAGTTGGTTCTGTAATTTCCATGCTATTGTGCTGTAACTCAGAGCAGATCTGGGTGTTGCCATTGAGATTCTTGACATAGTTATAGAATGCTTTGTGGTTGCCCTTAGAATCAGTGGCAATTTTGTTTTCGTAGCTAGCTTTGGAGGATCTTATAAGGGATCTCAGCTTCTTACTGAGACTGACCAGGGAACTCCTCCACTCATGGGATTTTACTCTCTTTTGCAACAGTTTCTTCCTTCTGTTGTAGAGTTTGTTTATGGCAGGGGACCACCAGATTAGCTTCCATTTTTGGAGGATAGCGTCTTGGTTCTGTTTGGGATAGCAGGATCCATGCACTCGTGTAAGTGCTTATAGAGTGCATTTGTGTAGGATTTAGCAGTCGTAACTGTATTGTCCATCTGCATGGGTGTCATGAAGTTTGCCACTTCTGTCTTAAGAAGCATGAAGTTGGCTATGGGGAAATTTTTTACCATGGTCTCCTTAATGGTGCGTGTGGCGAAATGCGGGTAGCTAGGGTGATTAGCTTATGGTCGGATCTGACCAATGAGGAGTTGATTTCAGGTGTGGAACACTGGTCACTCATGCTGGTAATGACTAAGTCTAGGATATTGTTGCCCCTAGTGGGAGTGTGGATAAGTTGATCCAGGGCATTTGAATTTATGAATTCCAGAAAGCATTGAGCGAAGGAGATGGTACATGAGTAGTTTTTTCAGTTAATGGTGGGGTAGTTGAAATCGCCCATTATTAGGGTGTTTGATTGAACCCTAATATTTTCCAGTATATCAAGAAAAGAGGAGTGGGAATCCTGGGGCATGGGGGGGGGGGGATCCATAGCAAACTAAAATTTGAATTATAGTTTTGCCCAGAGTTAGTTGCACTTAGATAACCTTGGATGTATTATGCTGCGCAACTAGCCTGGAGGTGTGAATATCCTTAATGAATATGGACACGCCTCCGCCTTTGGTGTTCTGGTCCAGGTTAGATGGCCAACAAGTGTGGTATGAGTTGTAGCCTGGTAATGCAGGGGTGCTCTCTAGTGCCTTGAACCAGGTCTCAGTCACTGCACAGATATTGAGGTTCTCCATTTTAAGGAGTGCCTCGAGTGAGTGCATTTTGAGATTTAGACTTTTAGCATTGAGCAGTATTACCTTCAGTTTTTCCTTGCCTGTTCCTGTTATGGTGGTGAATTTGTCATTTGAACCTTGCTTAAAAAAAGGCACTATGGGGCAGTAAGAGCCTTAGCCAGTATCCAAAATCCCAGGGGCGACAGGTGCAGGCCATCTCTGGCAAAGCATTGTGGTCTTTAGACCATGTCATCCCAGGTAGACAGACACTGGATCCCCTTAGAATGACACCAGAAGCTTAGCCAATTGTTGAAGTCAATCATTTTGTCTTTGCACTGTGGTATCATTCTGGGCGATGGCAGGATGCTACTCAGGGCTAGGGTCATCCCTGCCTGGGCTACAAGATCAGAGAGCTCTTCCATGTCTCTTTTCATGTAGTCCAGGGAGGTACATCGCAGGTCATTCACACCAACATGGACAATGACAGAGTCATATTTGTACTTGTTGTGGAGTGACCTGAGTGCGTGGGATATGTGGCGGATCCTGGCACCCGACAGGCAGCTGACAGTAACCTTCTCTTTGTTTAGCCTGAGGAGTGGGACATCAGTGTGCCTGACTATAGAGTCACCTATGACTCGTGTGTTGGGTACGTTGGTTTGCCTTATGGGCTGTGGTTTATTGGCACACTGAGTCTGTGGGCTATGTGTCATTTGGGTTGTGTTGGTGGGTGGAGGTTGCTTGCATTTCTGCTTTGGAGGTATCTGTTGCTTGAGCAGATTATTAATGAGAGCCTCTGCAAATGTTTTTGTGTTTCTATGTGTGGATTTTGGTGGTGTAGGTTTAGTGGGACTATGTGATGGATGTGGTGTGGTGCAAGTGTTTACCTTCTCCTCTTGACTGTCAAGTTCAGTCTTGGTTGGAGAGAGCTTTACCTCCAGTTTGGCTAGATAAGTGCATCTCTCACAGGTTGTGTTGTTGGGTGGTAGGAGGAGAGGGATGTCTGTGTACATGAGGCAATTTCTACATTGCCCCAAGATGCCCAGATTCATCAGATAGATAGGAGAGAACACTTGGAGCTGACCCTTGGACATGCCTGAATAAAAAACTACTTTCCTCTGGACAAGTGAGGAAAGTGAGTATAAGAGCTGTGTTTCTCTAAGCAAGTGAGAAAAGTAAGTACAAAAACGGTTTTCCTCTAGGTAAAGAGGAAGGTCGAGTGCTGCAGTAATTTGTAGCTTATTTATTGCTAACAACATGTTCTGAGCAAGTGCTGAGTATGAATAAGCAAATTCAAGTGCTAAAACTAAGAATCTGTACCTGTATCTTGTGGTAGATAGGCTACCTTGTGCTTACCACTCCCACTGATAAGCTAGAATACTTCCCTCCAACACAGAAAGGCTTGGGGGGCTCAGAATCTTACAAGCAGTCCTGGATACAGCAAATCTGTATCTGGACTAGACTAGTTACAGGAAAGGTGGGAAATGAGTGCAAACATGGGCTTTTAAACCAGAAGGTTGAAAGAGATGGAAAAACTGTCCAAACGGCCAATAAACTACAATTTCTGGGCCAGAAACCACTCTTGTGGTAGATAGGCTACCTAGTGCTTACCACTCTCACTGATAAGCTAGAAGGCTTCCCTCCAACACAGAAAGGCTTTGGGGGCTCAGAAGCTTACAAACAGTCCTGGATACAGCAAATCTGTATCTGGACTAGGCTAGTTACAGGAAAGGTGGGAAACAAATGCAAACGCGGGCTTTTAAACCAGAAAGTTGAAAGAGATTGAAAAACTGCCCAAACAGCCAATAAACTACAATTTCTGGGCCAGAAACCACTCTTGTGATAGATACGCTACCTAGTACGTACCACTCCCAGTGATAAGCTAGAATGTTTCCCAGCAACACAGAAAGGCTTTGGGGGCTCAGAAGCTTACAAACAGTCCTGGATATAGCAAATCTGTATTCATACATGAGTTGCCAAATAAGCTACTGCTTACATCCCAGATGATGTCTGAGCCAGCAAAGATGTGAGTAAAGTTGCATTCTGATTCAGTCTTAGTTGTGATAGTACATGCAGAGAGAGAGAGAGAGAGAGAGAGAGAAGGCAAGGTTATACACACATTGCATTGTGGGTTGTTCCAGTGTCAAAATCCCGAAATGTAATGAGAAATACGATGTCAAGTCCAGAGAGAGATAAGTTAAAATAAAAGCTTATATGAGATTTTATTCAGACCTACCAACATGTGCAACAAGGAGTCTAAATAACATAAAACTCTGCAAAAGGTAATGTTTTAATTCTTGAGACAATGTAGAAATCATAGAAATGTGCATATGTCATGGAATGTGGGAAAGGTAGAAGTACTTGTCCTTTGGGATAAAATCATTCTTTTGTTAAATTAACTTACATACCCTAAGATGAAAAAATGCAGTAAGACAACAGTAAATGCTGCTTCCCTTGTTCCATCTAAACTCCAGTAAAAGAAAATGAATACTTTAACATTCCAGGAAGCTTTTGTCACAAAAATCTCTGTTTTAAACGCACATGAAAGTATAGTAAGTTGCACTAATTTACAGAAATATATGCCAGGCCAGGAAGCAAATTATTTTGTGTATAAATTCCACTTTGATACATTTTCAAAATTCCCAAGCTTAAAATGTATGGTAGAATGTTTGCTTTCTCTTCATGGGTTCATAGGTTCATACAAGGCTATCTGCCCTTATAAGCCTAGCCAGAGTGTGCTTGGCTTTCACCACCCATTTTAAATTAATTTTGCTATGCCCTTTTTCGAGGTTAGTATACTGTGCCTCTGTCTAACAGTGACACAGAAGTGATACCCGGTGTAAACCTATGATCTCCCATACACTCATCAAGATTCCTCTTGAAGAGAGTCAATGAGGGACTCTGCCTAACCTGGAGTGGGATTTTATTCCAGAGTGAAGGGAGCCTCTGGGTTATGAATCTGTCCCTTCAGCATGTCCTATTTATTTCAGTGCTGAGGTTCAAGTCTCTCGAGCGCGTAGCTCGATGGGATTTGGATTTCCTGAGGTGCAGCATGTCCATTAATTCCGGGTTGGACATGGCTTTATACGTCAGGCACAGATCGCCTCTGAACAGGCGGTATGCCACTGAGTAGAGCTGGAGTTTCTTTAACTGGGCAGCATATGGCATCTGTTTGAGCCCATTGATCCTCTTGGTGAGGTACTTTTGGGGTCTTTCCAGTTGCTGTAGGTGTCTGGTAAGGTACATCCCAAAAGGGGCATTGTACTCAATTATGGGCCTGATGAGGGATGAGTAAAGAGGCACGATGACCTCCCCTGATCTAGATGTGAATCCCTTCATGATTAGGTGGGCTATATAAAATGTTTTTCTAACCACTTTGGCCACTTGGTTGTCAAATGAGAGATTGCTATCAACTTGGGTCCCCAGGTCCCTAATTACTTCTTCTGTACTTAATGGATTACCACCTATGTGGTAATTTTTGGGCACTTTGTTTTTGCCAAAGGGGATGACTATACACTTTTCGGCATTTAGCTTGAGGCCATGGCTCTGGCGCCAGTTGTCTGTTTCTATGAGGCCCTTTTGGAGGATGCTTGTGTCAGCTGGGGAGTAGATTATGGCACCCAGTTTGCAGTCATCTGCAAACTTGGTCAGCCACAGTCCTTCCGTGTTGGCCTGTACCTCCAAGAAATATATACCGAACAAGAGAGGTCCCAGGACTGAGACTTGTGGGATGCCACTTGTAACTGGTTTGGAGTCTGACATGGCTCCAGCAATTCTAACCATGTGGGTTCTGTCCTTGAGCCAGTTTGCAACCCATCTAGTGACATAGGGGTTTATATTTAAGCTGTTGAGCTTATCTATAATGCCCGAGTGGAGTATTGTATCAAAGTCTTTTGCGAGGTCCAGGTAGGCTGTGTGAACCACCTTCCCCTTGTCAATGGCCTTGGTGACTGTTTCAAAGAAATCAACCAGGTTTAAGAGGCAGGATCTGCCCTTAACAAAGCCAAACTGGGTAGGATCCAGTGTCTGTAGGTCCCCAATATCTTTATTTATGAGGTCCATGATGATCCTTTCCATAGCTTTGCAGACCAAGCTAGTCAGGCTTATGGGGCGATAGTTTCCAGGATCCGTTGAGGCACCACCTTTGTGGAGATGGACCACTGTTGCTGTACGCCACTCTTTGGGTACATATCCTGTAGTAAGGCTGAGATTGAACAGTAGTTTTATGTTTGGGTTTAGCTCTTCTTGGAGTTCATGTAAGACGCAGCCCGGGACACCATCTGGTCCCATTGATGCTGTGTTTTTTGCTTTGGAGAGGGCAGCTCTTACCTGAGCATCTGAGATGTCAGGGGGGCAGCACTCTGCTGGGATATATATTTGCCCTTTTGGTGGGGAGGGGGTGGGAGTTTGCGCTGAACCTGTCAGCTAGGATGTTGGCAATGTCTGTGGGTTTGGTGTATTTTTTGTCATTTTGGACTAATTCTGAGCATATCTGGCAATTCCCACCCAGGTTCCTAACATAACTAAAGAAAGCCTTGTGATTATCCTTAGTGTCCTGTGCAATTTTTCTCTCAAAGCTGGCCTTCAACAATTTTATGAGTGCCCGTAGTTTTTTGCTAATACTGATCAGAGATGCCTTCCCTTTTTGGGATTTTGCTCTATCATGTAGTAGCTTCCTCCTTCTATTGTATAGTTTGTTTATGGCTGGGGTCCACCAGACAGGACGTCTGCCTTTGGAGGATTGGGTCTTGGTTTTATTGTGGATTGCATGATCCATGCATTCCTGAAGGTGTTCATAGTATGCATTTATAAAGGATTCTCTGGTCTGGGCCATATTTTCCACAGGTCTGGGGGTTTTGAAGGATTCCACCTCGGTTTTGAGGAGTGTGAAATTTGCTTTAGAGAAGTTTTTCACTGTGGTTTTCAGGGCAGGGGGTGGAGTCAGGATATGAATATCCAGTGAGATTAGTTTACGGTCTGATCTTACCAGTGAGGGATACACTTCTGGTCTGGAGCATAGAGTCCCCATGTTGGTGATGATCAGGTCCAGTATGTTTTCCCCTCTTGTGGGAGTGGTAACAAGTTGTTCCATAGCATTTGAGTTTATAAATTCTAGGAACCTTTGGGCTAGGGTGTTGGAGCTAGAGTAATGCTCCCAGTCTATGTTTGGGTAGTTGAAGTCACCCAATATAATGGTGTTTGGAGAGACCTTCATATTTTCCAGTGTTCTCTGGAAGGCTGAGTGGGGCTCCTGGGTTTGGGAGGGTGGTCTGTAGCAGGCTATAAACTGGAAAGCAGTTTTACCCACTGTTAGTTGCACATGGATAGTCTCTGATGCTTCGTGCTGTGCCACCAACCTGGAGGTGTGGATATCTTTGACAAATATTGATACTCCCCCTCCTTTTGTGGTTCGGTCCAAGTTTTGGGGCCGAAAAGCATGGTATGAGGTATAACCTGGTAGTGCTGGGGTGCTCTCTGGAGCCTTGAACCAGGTTTCTGTTACTGCACAGATATCAATGTTCTCCATGCTAAGGAGAGTTCTGAGTGTGTGCATCTTGAGGTTTAGACTTCTGGCATTGAGTAGCATTACTCTTAGTTTATTATCCCTTGTGAAACCTATGGAGGTGGGTTTGTCTTTTGAGCCTTGCCTAAAAAAGGCACTATGGGGGTAGCAAGAGCCTTTGCCAATATCAGAAAGCCCAGGGGTGACAGGTGCAAGCCGTCCCTAGTGAAGCATCGTGGCTTGTCGAGCATGTCATCCCAGGCTGACAAGCATTGGATCCCCTTTGAATGACACCAATACTTAAGCCAATTGTTGAAATTGATCATCTTGTCTTCATATTGTGGCATCATTCTTGGTGAGGGTAAGATGCTACTCAAGGTCAGGGTCATACCGGCCTGGGCTACATGCCCAGAGAGCTCCTCTATGTCTCTTTTCATGTAGTCCAGGGAAGTACATCTCAGGTCATTCACACCAGCATGGACAATGACTGAGTCATATTTGTACTTGCCTTGGAGTGACCTGAGTGCTTGTGTTATGTGGCGGAACCTAGCACCCGACAGGCAGCTCACCGTGACCTTCTCCTTGTTCAGCCTGGTGAGCGGGACGTCAATGTGCCTGATGATAGAGTCACCTATTACAAGTGTATCAGGTGTGTTGTTTAGCCTTAAGGGCTGTGACTGTTTGGCACACTGGCTTTGTGAGCTATGTGTTGCACGTGTTTTGTTTTGGGGTAGCGGTTGCTTGGGTGTCTGCTTTGGAGGTCTCTGCTGCTTAGTCAGATTTTTATTTAGAGCCTCCAAGTATGTTTTTGTGTGTTTATGTGTTTGGTTTGCTGTCATGGTAGGTCTATGTGAGACTAGAATTGTAGTGAGTGTGGTTTCCTTCTCCTCCTGACTGGTTTCGCCATTACTGAGTTGAGAGAGCTTAGCCTCCAGTATGTCTATATGGTTGCAGCTCTCACATGTGTTGGAATTTGTTGGGAGGAGGAGAGGGTTGTCTGTGTACATGAGGCAGTTGTAACATATCTCAGCAATCAAAATAGGAATTATACAAGGGTACTTGGCAACAAAGTGCTGCAGTCTGTGATGCTAAAAATACAAATATACCCTCACACTCATCCTTCCAATAGTGTACATTTATTCAAAAAAATTAGCACAGAGGTTAGTACAGGAGTACGTCACAATGGCAAGTGGCATGATTGCAATATGACCAACAAATATAGACACATAGTTCAATGGTAAAATAGAATAGCTGCAGGTTAATTTTTTAGCATGGTGGGAATTTCAATTTGGCTTCCTATTGTAATTCTAAGACTTGTAACTGCAAGCCCTGGAATTCTAAAACAAAAAGATAGTCCAAAATGCAGGAGAACAGCAAATGTCAGACATCACTGCTCTCCATTAGAGCTGCTAAGCCACAACTGTGGAGGGCAGCCCCCCACTTCTAAACTTTTTTATATATATATATATATATATATATATATATATATATGTGTGTGTGTGTGTGTGTGTATGTATGTATATATATATATATATATGTGTGTGTGTGTGTGTGTGTGTGTGTGTGTGTGTGTGTGTGTGTGTGTGTGTGAGTGTGTATATATATATATATATATATATATATATATATATATACATATATATATATATATATATATATATATATATATATATATATACACATATACATATATATACATATATATATATATATATATATATATATATATGGCAAAGGAAAAAACTTCAAAGACCAATACACGTAAGGTTCAGATAAGGCACATTTAATAACTTGCTGCAAGGAGACAAAAACATGCAAATACAGGATTTTGCCTAACTACTAACAGGAAGTATGCTATTCTTATACTGTTCTATAAGACATTGCCTTCTCTGGTTAACGTAATCAAACACAACTTTCAGTATTGTTCTACAGCAGATGTTACTCAGATTTTCTGCTGACATGACTGGATATATGAAAAACATTTTGAGAAAAACAAACTGGCCTTGGTGGGCTCTAGCCTGTTACAAGCTTCTATTGTGTAGTTCTAATACATGTGTTACATTTCAAGGTACTTTTCTAGCTTAGGCACAAACAAATGCTGATTACAGTTCATATTTTCAAGCAGTCTTTGTTCTGATTATCTATAGCTTCTGCAGCTGTGTATTTTCTCACAGCACAAGCGGAACTCCTTGTCTAAGTCTAATACAAGTGATACATCCATTCATTATTTTCCTGACACAAGAAGAAATTATCTGCTTCCCTGTAAATTTCCAAAGTATAAGCAAAGATTATAGCTGTGCATATTTCATGACAATACAAGGTTAGAAAGCTTCTGAAATTTGTACAGATTTTATGCAGTGTGAAATAGAATAAATGTGTTAACCCTTTTCAAGCCTTAAATGCACTAAGCATATTACTAATACACACACTGTTATATATTTTCTGACATTTCGCCCTTTTAATACTTTTATTCTACTTTCAAAATAAACATAAACAGTTTTTTCTTCTCCTAACCTCTTCCCACTTAGGATTTGCAGTTAAGAGAGTCATTCAGTTTAAACTTATGAAAGCATTTTCAATCTTTTAACAGCTCTTCAAACTCAGTACTTTGATATAAGGTTTCGGAAACTACATGTCTATAAAGTCTTTAATCAGTCTTTTCATGCAGGGGATGCCACAGCAAACACATACTCCCAGTAGGATCATTCCTACACAAATAGCAATCAGAATGTTCATTAGGATAGTACCCCACCCCCCAAACCATTTCTGGAAAAAGTCCGTCAGTGGGTTTGGTCTTGGTTTGGTCATGGCCGACACTTGCTGAATTACCTCAAGGTGATTGTCTGTCTCATGTTTATGGTCAGGAATATACGAACAGCACTCCTCCTGGATTAAAGTACCGCCTTTCGCCGCTAGGGTGAAGTCGAGAGCCATTCGGTTTTGAAGCACTACAGTTCTCATGGCATTCAGTTCATTGGTCACCAATTCGAGAGCAGAAAAAGTTGCATTACTCATTACTTCAAGAAGTTTAGACAGTTTTCTCAGTCCCAGATCGATTTCACTGCTCCATATGCTGGTGATATGCCTGCCCACGATATAACACTGTCACTCAAGTCCATGTGTGTCAGTTTATCGCCTATAGAATGATGGTTTTTCCAGCGTGCATCGATTTGCCCCACTCGATTTACAGGTTTCTTGACGGGTTTCTTGACGACCTCTCGGACAATACAAATTTTTCCTCAAGGTAAGACTGCCGTGTGTCTTATAGCCGGAACCAGGTAGCCCAAAAAACAACTGCCAGACCAATTCTCAGGTAACCACTTGTATGCTTTTCTACCACATAGAAAATAACAATCCTCTACTTTAGTAGTAACTTTACTATGAATATACACTTGCCCTGCATGAAACATTTTTCTGTCAATTATAGACAGTTGTTTATAAAAAACAGAATCATGTTTTACTTCATCAGTTGTTTTGTGCATCAATTCAAAAAATGAATCATAGTTTGTATTACAATAAGAACCTGCATTGTTAGCTTTAGTGTAACATTTATAAGGAACAGTCACATTGCAATTGCTCCAACCCACCTGAACAGTATAATTTTTATAAAAACACACAGTTCCCTTTTGTGGAATAGACAAGTGCAATGCTATTTTATCTTGTGATGTAACGGTTGAGGTATCATAAATCAAGTTTTCCCAGGTCTCGTTGACCCCTAGGAGGACTGCAGTCATTAATAATCCCCCGTATGCTGTCAGCAAAGCTGTGCAAATCCAGCAATTCGAAACATTGAAAGTCTCAGCATACACATATTTAATTGCCTAGTAAGTGTTGAAGTTTGGGTGCCAGTCTATGAGTAACACTTCACATTTATTCAGTTCAGTTTGTGTGGCTGGAAAAAGGAATGGCCACAACAAAAAGATTATTGTTACTAGTACAGTTAACAGGATGATTATGCAATACTTCTGAGGAAATGGTTGTTCTGCATTCCTGTTTTTTTCTGGATTCTATCATTTTTGCTCTTGACATGTGACGATTTTTGTCCAGTTCAAAGTTCTTAACTAGTTTGCAGTGCATCAGATGGATCCACGAGGCACGCTCTGCGATCTTGACTGCAGTGGGTGTCGATAGAAGCACTTGATATGGACCTTCCCACTTTGGTGATGTCCAATTCTTCTTTTTTATTGTCTTCTCCCAGATCCAGGTTACTGGAGCCACTGCCACTTCTGATGGTCTGGTTTGTTCTTTAGCTGAAACAGAATTTGTCTGCAACAGATGTTTAGAATTCAACAAATTTCTCATATACTCTGCTAGTGTACAGTCGGCTTCCTGGTCTGCGGGCATGAGAGGTTTCCACTGAGGTATATAATAAGCCCTTCCAAATAGTTTCTCAAAAGGAGTCAATCCTTTTGCATTTGGAACAGTTCTCATGCTCAACAGTGCCAGGGGCAGACAGTACACCCAATTTCCCTTTGTTTCTGCTATTACCTTTCTTAGCTTACTCTTTAAAATCCCATTATGCTTCTCAACTAGCCCTGCAGATTGCGGACGATATGCACAATGATTTTTTTAAAGAAATACCAAAATGTTTACTTAACTGCTGTATGGTTTGGTTTACAAAGTGTGTACCGTTGTCACTGTAGATCCTTTCCGGAATGCCGAATATAGGGATGATTTCTTTAACAAGAATTTTTGCAACTGTAGCCACATCTGGATTTTTGGTCGGAAAGGCTTCCACCCATCTGGAAAACATATCTACAATGACAAGACAATACTTCTTATTTTCACATTTGTTCAATTCTATGAAATCCATACAGATAGTATGAAACAGATACGGTGGTGTAGGGAAACTCCCTTGCTTGGGCTTTAACGCCCCTTGTGCATGATGTTTGTTACAAATATGGCACATCAAACAAAATTTTTTAGAGTAGTTAAAGAATCCATATGTCGTGAACACTCGGTTCACCAGCTGTACTATCCCCCCTGTTGAGACATGGCATTGCCCATGGCTCAACAAAGCTGCATATCTAAACAAATTAGATGGTAATATCGGTTTCCCTTCTTTAGAGATGTACAGCCCCTTTTCGAGAATTGCTCCTCGTCTTACCCATCTTTGTTTTTCAGCCGGCATAGTAAGTGTCTGCATTGTCTTTAACATTTCTAAGTCTAAAATCTCAGAGGGTTGTAATTCCTCATTCAAAAGAAATACTTCTGAAGCTGCCTGTTTTGCAGCTGTATCAGCTCTCGCATTACCTCTTGAAATCCTATCCTGTTGCTTGGTATGAGCTGTGCATTTACAAATAGCTACTTTCTGAGGTAACTGAATAGATTCTAAAAGATCTAAAATAAACTGTGCATAATTGATTGGTTTGCCAGTAGATGTTATCATTCCTCGATTTTTCCATTGTTGCGAAAAAACATGTACAGTAGAAAAAGCATACTGGCTGTCAGTAAAAATGTTCACACATTTACCCTTTGCTAAGGTACATGCCCATGTCAGGGCAATCAATTCTGCTGCCTGTGCAGATAAATTGTGTGGTAAAGGTTTCATTTCTATAATCTCAGTATCAGAAACTACTGCATATCCTACTAGGTTCTA
The DNA here is from genome assembly GCF_019279795.1 of Protopterus annectens. Classification (NCBI taxonomy): domain Eukaryota; kingdom Metazoa; phylum Chordata; order Ceratodontiformes; family Protopteridae; genus Protopterus; species Protopterus annectens. The sequence continues at coordinate 1,148,079,067 of NC_056725.1, read as the reverse complement.
TCCTGCAGGACCCCTTTTGCACGAGCCATCCAGTTAGTATGTCTCCTTGGCATCATCCAAGGGGACATCCGTGAGATCTTTTCTAGGCAGTGTCTTTTTCTCTATCACCTGCAGGCAGCTGTGTGGTGTGCCGTCTGCAGGGGTTGGGAGCAAGGTAGAAGGGTTCAAAGTCGTGCATCGTTCAATTGTCATATGAGGTTGGCTCAACAATATAGTCATGCAGGAAAGATGCCTAACAGGGGAAAGATATGCTACCTTCTCCTGCAGTAAAATAATCGCAACTGCATGAGGCACTCTCAATGTGAGAGGGTGGAACAAAACTACTGAGGCTGAAGCCTGTACTGTCATTGCAGCTGCAACTACTGCTTGTACACAGTGGGGTAATGACCGTGCCACTGGGTCTAGTTGTGATGAATAATAAGCAATAGGGTGTTGCTTGTCCCCATGCTGCTGTGTTAACACTGATGTCATATAACCTTGCTTACAATCTACAGTTTGGAAAAAACTTTTATGATAGTTTGGTAATCCTAAAACTAATGAGGATGCTATTAACTGTTTCAGTTTGCAGAAAGCAGATTCTGCTTCTGGTGTCCATTGTAACAAATCCTGTGCTGCCATAGGCTTTTTATATATCAGGTTAGTCAGCGGTGCAGATTCCAAGGCATAGTTTGGAATCCAGCTCCGGCAAAAATTAATCGTACCCAGGAAGGACATCATTTCCTTCTTGGTAGTGGGTTTTGGCGGTTAAAACTAATGAGGATGCTATTAACTGTTTCAGTTTGCAGAAAGCAGATTCTGCTTCTGGTGTCCATTGTAACAAATCCTGTGCTGCCATAGGCTTTTTATATATCAGGTTAGTCAGCGGTGCAGATTCCAAGGCATAGTTTGGAATCCAGCTCCGGCAAAAATTAATCGTACCCAGGAAGGACATCATTTCCTTCTTGGTAGTGGGTTTTGGCGGTTGCAAAATCGCTATTTTTCTGTCCTCATCTAATGTCCTACCCTCTTTGGATATTACATATCCTGGGTATTTAACTTGTTTTTTCCAAAGCTGCAGTTTATTTTTGTTTACTTTATGTCCTTCAGTGGCTAAAAATTGTAATAGCGCTATGGTATCTTCTTTGCAATCTTGCTGGGTGGGGGGGCGCCAGCAGGATGTCATCAACATAAAGTAAAATCTGACTGCCTTTTGGTGGGGTAAATCCCGCCAAGTTGCTTGCCATTTCTTGTGAGAATATCGTTGAACTTTCACAATATCCCTGTGGTAGTCGCGTATATGTATACCTTTTCCCCTGAAAGGTGAATGCAAACCAATATTGGCTGTCAAGGTGTATCGGTATCAAAAAGAACGCATTGCTGATATCTACCACAGAAAAATATTTCTGTTGAGGTTTTAAATCATTCAACAGGGTGTGTGGGTCTGGCACTGTAGGTGCCCTTGGTATTACTGCGTCATTTACAGCTTGTAAATCTTGGACCACACGCCATTCTCCATTCGCTTTCTTAACAGGAAATAAGGGTGTGTTACATGGTGAATCAGGAGATTCCACCAGCACCCCTTCCTTAAGTAAAGCTGCTATAATAGGTTTGATTCCTACCTCTGCATCTTTTCTTAAGGGATACTGTCTTTTCTGTGGTCTAAATGCTGACTTTGGCATGATAGTAACTGGTCCCGCTGTACGAATAAGTCCTACATCTGACTTTCCTGTTGACCAAAGAGTTTCTGGTATATTCTGTAAGGCATTCTCTTCCTCCTTTAATAGGAGCGCTAATTAGCTGTCCTTGCTAGACTGCAAGTGCAGGGCTGGGTGGGTCTGAGTTATCCAATTTAACTTCTGCATTTGTATTCCCTGTTTTGACAGTTCTGACTGTCTGCTTTTCCCATCTCATGACTTTTTCTCCTAAGTCTACCCATTTTACATTCTCGTTCTTAGTTAAGCTAACATGTGGTAATCGATTAGATTTATAGAGTGCAAAGAACTCCTGGGGCAATGAACAGCTGGCTACACTGTTCCCTTCCATGTCCCAGTACAGATTACGTAATATCAATCTGTTTGCACGATTTCTAAACAATTCTTGCTCATATTCCTTATCAGGTCATGGTGTGTTACAATAATACAGTGTACAGTGCAACAAATGTTGTTTATCAATATCAAGGGAGGGGAACTTGCTGATGGCTATGTTCATCAACTCTTCGGTCACTGCCCCTGGACCAGTCGTAACCAAGACCTGGCTGTACCAATAGAACATTTCACCCTCCGATTGCACTGCAAAGGTATCAATTTGTCGCTGTGCTTCCATATCCTGCATAGTCGGAACTACTGCTATACCAAATAGCTGCATAAGGTCTCTGCCCAAGAGGTTTACTGGGCATTTTGTGGAAACAACAATTTTGCTTTTCTGGGTCAATCCTGAAACAGGATCAGTTATTGCAATATTATGGGAGAGGGACTCCCGATACAGCTGTCCATTAGCTGCTTTCACTAGTATGTAATCAGGTGACTGAATTCTCTGGCAGTTTGGAGGGATGTATCAGGGTCCGTGATGCCCCTAAGGCACACAAGAATTTGACTTCCCTCCCTTCCACCAAGAGTGTAACTTCTGGTTTTGTGTCTGCTAAATAGAGCTCTAAGCTCAATAAAGCTAAATCCAATATTTCATTTTCTTCACTGTCCGTAACTTCCTGCACTTCCTCTATTTCCCCTGTCACATCCTCTACTCCTCCTATCACATTCTCATTTGTCCTTTCTCTGCTATCCCCTTCTAGTGATTCTTGACTATCATATAGTCAGTCCTCACCCTCCTTGTCTTCCTCCGTGGTTGCCCTCTTGTTTTTCTTGCAATCCCTTGCCAAGTGTCCCTTTTTACAGCATTTAAAACATTCACCCCTTTTCTTTCGCCCTTCAAAGTCCTCTGATCACTGATCAGATTGTTTGTTTCCCTGGGCATTTCTCTTGCCCTTTTTCCCGGACTATACTACATAAACTTCTGCTCCATCTTCTACAGAAAATACTTGGGCTTTCTTTTGCTTTTTGCTATTAAAATGCCTTTCGGCATGCCTAGCATATTCAAGTAATGACTGTAACCTGCTTGTACAATGATCTACCATGTGCTTTGTAATAAAACTACTTATGGGTGCAATGCTGCCTTTCAAAAATACATTCTTTAACTGCTGCTCATATGGGGAATCTTGTGTCTGATCTTCAGGAACCTGCATTCCACAATGGTTATTAAAACATTCTAACAGTCTGGCA